>NC_137815.1:29814741-30129741 GCF_963921795.1 Nannobrachium achirus
TTGGTCTCAGCAGTTATACTTCTCTGCTACCAATACTGTGTCTTGTTCTGTCAAGGTCTTTGCCTCTCCAAAGTTTGTTAGATATTGTACTCGGTCAGAAGCCATAACTACATGTTTAATCCTCACCTGGCCCATGCAGTCATCTCCTGTCTCCAGGACAGGAGATGGCACATATGCATATGTGCACATATGCATATGTGCCTTGATCACTGTCTTGGCTAGTGGTGCTCCAAGATGAGACTGCTTGATGCAGTGGAAGTGAGTCTCACCAGTGCCATACTGCTGCCAGATCTCCTTCATCCCCAGTGCTTGGAAATATGGGGTGTAGTATAGCAGTAATGTGAATGAGACAACAACTCTCTGGGGTCCGCTCATAGTTCCGACATCCCATTATTCTGACCATTAGGTTAGTGAAGGTTAGGGATAGGCTTAGTTATAATGGAGGGTGTACATGCACCAGGTGTCAGCCTCCTCAATCCTATTCAAGATGTCTGGGATCTCTTCTCCACTAGCCAAATCATCAACAGAGACAACAGAGCTGATAATGGTAAATGCACTGCATTTACAGTATATAGCGCTCTTCTCCAAAGCGCTGTACAATGTATTTCACATTCGCCCATTAACACACACATTCACACATAAATTCACACCATGAAACCATGCTTTGAAACCGTACTTCAGATTCCAAGGCAGCCGTTCTATCTACACCGCCACAAGCTTGAATGGACACCATATTCCGAACACACAGCTGGAGAGCTGTTTGTTCTCCTCAGACACCCAGAATTTGTAAAGTTGATGAAGGATGGGTGCGTCTGTCGACTCTGTTATCTCTGATGATGATGAGTGGCTCCCTGCAAAAGGGGCTGGAGGTGAAGAGATCCCAAAGATTGAACTAGATTGAGGAGGCTGTCACCAAGCTGCTGGTACATGTGGAGTCAACTGGCCCTATTATAACTAAACCTACCCATAACCCTAACCTAATGGAGGGAATAATGGGTCACCAGGATTATGAGTGGACCCCAGAGAGTTGTCGTAGTGATACTTCCAAGAACTGGGGATTAAGTAGATCTGGTAGCATTATGGCACTAGGTGTGCAGCGGCACATGCTTCTACAGCATCAAGCAGTCTCTCATCTTAGAGCACCACTAGCCAAGACAGTGATCAGGGGACATATGCCTTGGAAACTGGAGATGACTGCATGGACCAGGTGGGGACTAAGCATGCAGCTATGGCTTCTGACCGAATACAATATCTAACTTTGGAGAGGCAAAGACCTTGACAGAACAAGACACAGCATTGGTAGCAGAGAAGTACAACTGCTGAGACCAACAAGGCACCTTTCTAGTGAATGTCTTGCCACCTGCTTGCAACAGCCAAGGAACCTGAGGAAAGACTAGAACCAATGGAACATGGATGGATGCAAGGAACACTTCGACTCTCGATGATATGGCTGCCTTGCTGATGGATATCGGTGCATCATATTTTGCCATGGAACAATGGCAAATCCATCCTGTAAAAACACATCATACTAACTTGGATGCACACAATCACAATATGGTGCACTTTGAGGGAAATTGTTATTTAATTTTGTGTGTGCTTTTGTTGTGTGATTTTATTTGTCACTTTTATTCGTAAATAGTCTTATTTGCTCATTTAAACACCCATTTTAAACCCCCCTTTAAAGTTAAATGTGGCTGTTTACGTGTTGTATTTCTCACTAGTATGTCTTTTGTTATAAAGAAAACAAACTTACTATAAAATAGTAACAAACCTACAAAAAATACTATAAAATTGCAAGTAATGAACAAAATCGTTTTTGAAAAATGGCATTGACATTGATATTTCAAAGACAAGATGATCCTTAATGGTCAAAACAATGTCAGAAATGAATTATACATGTCAGCATTAGTTGATTTAGACCTAGTGCTCCTGTTTTTACTCCTAACAATGGCCAAGTTATGGCCCACGGTCTTCGGAATAGCAAAATGACCTTGACCATGACCTTTTGAGGTCCAAATCACCCAAAATGGTCAAAACAATATCAGCAATGAATTCCCCACACCACAATTAGTCCAAATAGAGGTATTACATGTGCATATACACCCAGAAACAGAAAAGTTGGATTTTCGTCATAGCCAATGGCAGCCATATTTGATTTGGCCATTGCGCCATTCCTGGCACTATGGCGGACGAGCACCTCTGTGATTTTTCATGTCTAGGGACCCACTGACTCAGTTCAGGTGAGAAACTCCCCTAACACCAAATTGCGAACAGGACTTTAAGCCAGATACTGTATTAATAGTGTAGCTTTAATGTGGGATGGAACAATAAGGAGTAAAAGAATGCAGACTCAGACTGTACATGCTGCATGGTACAGCTTGATGCTACAGAATTAGCTCTGTTATGCTTGGACTGAACCTACCCAATATTTGGCTGCTTTGCATCAAGGGATGTGGATTATGAAAAAAGGTTACCTACCCAAACAACCTTACGTAAAACTCAAAAAGATGTGCTACAGTGTACAAACAAACCAACACCATAATCATCTCTGTCTGGTGGAAACCTCATTATGTGCAAAACTGTTATTTTTCAGGATTCAGATTCAAAGGGAGCAAAAGTAGCAGATCTACAAGCTCTACTTTTGATGCTTTAGTGCAGTGACGCTGTAGTGTGAAGTAGGGGCATTAATTTACAAAAAAATGCCACGATTTATACAAGCTGTAGAAAAACAATATCCAAAATGCAAACAGCACAACATGCGAGTATTTTCATAATGGTGTATATATACAGTTACAGCGTCTACCACTTGTATCATGGCTACAGAAACATTTCTTCGTGGGCCTTCCTTGTGCAATAAAACAGAATAATTCTGCGACACAGGCCAGGGAGAGAGAGAGAGAAGCAAGGAAGGAACGCAATAAGGCATTCAGCCACTACGTGTTATGATGAAATAAAACAGCATTCCATCAAATGACGCTCAGCTTATGTTGGGAAGACTGCTGCAGAGCCTCTTATACCCAACTTAACCCTACATAAACCTGTGTATTATGTTGACCATTTAAAGGTCATATGACGTCAAATTATTTTTTAATTTTTATGTTTCCTGACCTTAATTACACACAAAATAAGAAGAACTTTCAACATTCTGTGTTTTTTCTGCAATCTGTAGTTTTTTGAATAATTAGGATCAGAAAAGTGAGTTCATTGGCCTCTGGATGTAGGCATCATTGTCCAGGGGAGGGCGTGGTTTTATCACATTTGCTGTTACTTTACACCGTGTTTGTATCGTTGCAATTTACCATTTACCCGTTACTTTCCACTTTGTATCGTTCCAATTTTTACCATTAACATTTACCACTGTGGTTGTTGCGTTCCAAAAGAGGCGACGATTAACAGAAAGTTCCTGAACTACGACACCTATATGAATCTAGGTATATTATCTTTGCAAGACAAAATGCAACAGAAATCCTGCCATGGCTCACTGGAGTGGAGTTTTCCGTTTTAACATTTTAATACACATTTTAAGGACCAGGACAAAGACTGATGTGATTGGTAAAAACAGCATGTCATAATTCCTTTAAGTTTCTAATTAGTTTACCTTGTATTGAATTGAAGTACAATCCTGGGTGTTTTATATGTGGTGTATATTTATGTATTGTCTTGTCTTGAATGTACAGTATGCATTGACCCGAGCAAATAATCCCTTGTGAATAATAAAGACATCTGGCCCTGGTGGTTGGCATAACCATCTGGGCACCTATAGGCTGCTAATCCAGCCTGACAGCCAGGGACGTGCTGGGCCCCTGATTCAGCCCGGGAAAAAGAGTTGGAGAGGCCCTCTCCAACTTTTTTTAGTTATATTTCGTTGTTGTCGGGTGGAAACCTTGTATGTCCAAAACCGTTTGTTTTGTATTTATCATTAAAAAAAAGTGATTTAAACTAGTGAAAACAGCCGATCTACAAGCACACAACGCCTCGCATCGCGAGGCGTTGTGTGCTTGTAGATCTGCTGTTTTCACTACTTTTGTGCAACAGCCTTGTATGATGAAGCAGCCGCACAGCCCCCAAAATGGAACGAAGGCCGACATTTTATTTTCATTTTTTTCCTAATGGCCGGCCTGGACCGGCCCGGGAATGAACCGGCCGTTCGGGAGTTGTCCCGCTTTTCCCAATGGCCAGCACGTCCCTGCTGACAGCGTGTCGCGGGTTCAAGTCAAGATCCCTGCGACCTTTGCTGCGTGTCACCCCCCCCCCCCCCCCCATCATCTCTCTCCCTATTTCATGTCCTGTTTACTATAAATATATCAATAAAGGCACTTTAAGGCAGCTCCAAAATATCTTTAAAATAAAGACATCTACTGTAATATAGTCGCCACCAGAGTCGCCACCAAAAGTCATTTCAGCATAGGGTATGAATGAACCATTTGAAGGTATAATCTAGGCACAAATATAATGTGCATTGTGCAATCTATCACCATAAAAAAAGAACATGGTAGATATGCAGCAATAGATCAATATGTACATAATACTCAAAGCTGTTTGTATTTTAGACTTTTGAAAACTTGTGAAATGGTACATTCTGCATATTTTACATTTGTACTTTTACTCAGGTACATTGTGGTATTGATATTTTTACTTAAGTAAAACAAATATATATGTTTCCACCATATATTTACCACTGGTTTGTATTAGCTTCTGTTGAAAGGCCTGTTCTGTGGCTCTACTGTGAAGCTGCTCATGTGAATCCAGACACTAAGTTGTTGATAGGAGTGACTCTTAAGTAGGAATAAACCGGGACTAGAAACCACTACTCCTCCTGCCACTTAATGTGTTATTTAAAGGAGGCATTCTGTTCTGTGCTGCAGTTAATGGGTCCACGTTAAAACAGACAATATTGCTGCTTTACAGTGCATTAGCTTTATATTTACTATGTTCTCTGTATACATTACAGATTTTGGCACAGATCTCAATAAACAGATCTCAGTAAAAGAGGACCAGTGGTTCCCAAACCTTTAAGCTAATTTGTGACCCAAAAGAGAAATTAGACGTTTGCCCAGGACTCAAAACTAGTGAAAACAGCAGATCTACAAAAAAATAAGGGACCCACAAAAATATGTCCGCGACTCACAAATGGGTCCCACGGAGCTGGATTTTTCATATATCCTGGTTTTTCAGATATCCACATAGAAAGATATCTATGTCCACACAACAAAGATATCTACCTCTAAAATAATCTGATTCCCCAGACCTCCACTAGGGGGACAAGCACACACACAGTAAAGTCTTCAGAGATATCCGGGTTCCATGTCTACACGGATCCAGATATCCAGATATTTTTCAATGTCTCCACTTATTCATCCGGATTGAAAAATATCCAGATTCACTGCCAAAATATCCAGCTTCGTGTGGCTGCAAGCCCCAACAGCACCAAAAAATGTCTAGATTCACAAATATCCAGCTCCGTGTAGCCATGGCCTCAGTGTTGGGGAAAACAGTGGCGTTTACAGTATGCAGGCAGTCCCCCCCCGTCCAGGAACCCCTCCCAAGCCCTCAGAGTGAGAATGGCTTGAGAGAACTCTCAATGGACTGTTTCCTGGGTCAGAGGCCAACTCACACATCCAAAGCACCAAAAAGATATATATCGTCGTCATTGTCGGGTGAAAACCTTGTATGTCCAAAACTGTTCGTTTTGCATTTATCATTTTAAAAATGATTTTAAACTAGTGAAAACGGCGGATCTACAAGCACACAACGCCTCGCGGTGCGAGGCGTTGTGTGCTTGTAGATCCGCTGTTTTCACTACTTTTGTGTGACGGCCTTGTGTGATGAAGCGGGGCTTTACTTTGCGAAAGAACGGACACATTTGAAACTTGGAGATACAAGGTTTCCACCCGACATCGACGATATATATATAGAAACAAAACACAGTGGCACTGAGAAATATTCCTATAATCCACAAGCGTACATTTGTCACAGAGAATCGCAGATCTACAAGCTCACAACACATCAATATACATGAGCTTGTTTATTGGCTATTCTTGACATGCGGACACTGTCAAGTACAAATCAAGCGTAACTGCATGTGTAATTCCCTGCGAAGGCAAGGCAACCTTTTATTTGTTTCCGGATTGGGCTTTTCACTTCGAGTTCTTTGTTGAGAGGGACGTTAAATCAAATAATAAACAGAACATTTGCTGTTTGAAATGTGCACGCGAATGCATTAGTCATCTGCCATGTACAATTCACATTTTGAGCGCTGAGAAATATCCCTTTTGTCTGGCTCTGAATGCATTATGCAACAACCTAGATACATTCTAGATGCTCCATTCCAGCGGTGATCATCAAGCAATTCACTCTCTGTCTTTTGTCTTGCTCTTTATTCTGAAATGTGTTCATTTTTGGGGGTCTATTAGGGTTACATTTGTACACTCTCAAGAGTTACTGGGTACACCTTATAATGGCTGCCGTTTTGAAATTATTTTTCATTTTATCCATGTCCACACAAAGGAAATGTCATACATACAACCACACATGCACACACAACACGACCTTGCAGGCTTATGCAAAGGCTAAAATGTAATTTAGATAGCATGTTATGTAGACAGATGCCAAGCTCATTTGTAGATCTGGCATCCTATAGTGTGTAAATCAGTTATTGGTTTACCTACTGTATGATCCTAGATGACTAAGTCTACGCATTTGATGTATTACCTTATGTTGTTGTTGCTTAATGTAAAATCGCTCTGGATTAACGCATTATTATGCATTATTACTTTAACCATTATTTGATGTTTTAGCTATTAAGAAATAGCAGATCTACAAGCTCACAGCGAGCTTGTAGATCTGCTATTTTTGAATAATCGAGTCTTTGAATATATTGACCCAATTATATAAATGTCTTCTCCTTCTTCTGAATCAGTGGTTCTCAAACTTTTTAGCGTCAATGACACCCAAAATTACATGTATTTGCCCCCATCTCAAAATATGTTGTTGCAGGGACCCCCCCAGAAGCAGATATTTGACTTATAAAAGTTTGCTTTGAAAAATATCAAAGATTTGAAAACATTTATCTGCTGTTTTTCAATAGTTAAACTATATTGTGAATTGATGTCTTCTGGTTGTTGCATCCATAATACCAAATGACAAGCTGTGTTTGGCCTAGTAATGAAAGAAAACCACACCAGCCGGGACAGAAGCCAGTGAGCAGAGATGTCAGCTATAGGCATCATGTCAACAAAGCCAGGCAGTTGGGACTCGAGTTGGGGAGCATCTTTTTCCCTCATGTGCCAGCAGCAGTACAGCATTAATAACAAACCAACGCACGTACGGGCAAACGGCCAACGCCACTCTGGCTCCTCATCTAAAGCCTACGATTGCATTTCAACCAGGTTCTCTCTCTACTCCCTCTTACCAAACATCAGCAGCCCCCATGCACTGCAAGCAGTCAATTAAAGAACGGTAAACATTAAAAGGCAACAGCCAAGGGCGTCACAAGGGGTAGGAAAGTGGGACTGAGTTACTAGGGCCCAAGGTGGAGGGGCCCTAGTAACTTTAGCTATTGAAAAATAGCAGATATACAAGCTCACAGCGCGGCACCGAGTGCCGCGCTGCGAGCTTGTAGATCTGCGCAAATCTTTGAATATATGTATTTTTTAAGTGAACATTTGTAACTCAAAGTTTGCTTCTGGGGGGTCCCTGGAACTAAATATTTTGAGATGGGGGGGTCCTTCACATGAAAAAGTTTGAGCATCACCGACATGGAAACATAGGTTTCTTGGCACACATTTTCAAGATTTTTCAAAAATAGCAGATCTACAAGCTCGCAGCGCGGCACTCGGTGCCGTGCTGTGAGCTTGTATATCTGCTATTTTTCAATAGTTAACATTCATGGGGGGCCCGCAGTGAATCCTTGTACCCAGGGCCCAGAATTTGGTGTGACGCCCCTGGCAACAGCTATGGCAATAACAACAAACATTGACGACCCATGCAAATCAAACGGAAAAGAAGGCACGTGCGAGGAGAGAGAGAGAGAGAGAGAGAGAAAGAGAGGAGAGCGTCTCTGTTGCTTTGTGCAGCTGAGCTGAACAGATGAGCGTAGCGCTAGTCATTAGCCGGGGTGTACTTTAAAGTAACCAAGTACATTTACTCAAGTACAGTACACTTCAATACAATTTTTGAGGATTTCTTTTACTTTAGGGTACGGTCACGCCAAACGTATCCGCAAATGTCAGATTTCTCAAAACATCTGCTCCATTCCCATTGAAATGCATTGGCAGAATCCGTTTATCAGCTGGCAACCATACTCAACCACTCATTTCCCTCCATTAGCCCCCTTCCAATACAAACCCATTGTAACTTCAAACTCCATTTTAACCATGATAGATTCAATGAAAACACCTGTTCTTTTTTTCTGATGTATGAAATATGTATGACAAAAGTTATCGAAAAAACTCGGCCTGTAGGTGTTTTCATTGAATGGAGTTTGAAGTTACAATGGGTTTGTATAGGAAGGCGGCAAATGGGGGAAAATGAATATCAAATATCTAAATGCTGAATCAAGCAATTCAAAAACTGTCCTTGGTGCTCCCCATACTTGTAAAAGAATAATTCTACATTTCTACTGAAGTAAAAACATGTGAGTACTTTTTCCACTATACTGGTCATTAGATGCATCAGGCTGCACCGTATCCACACCGACCGCCGAGACATTTTCCAGAGCGTGAAAAAGCTTGTCATCCCACACAGCTGAAATACAAGTCCTATGTAGAGAGGAAGAGCCGCGACTGATCTATCTGTCTGGATCTGCTACCGTTGAATGCTTTTGTGTGACGCTGTAGAATGATCACGTAGGATTCAATTTAATTTACCAAAAAACACAAAAAGTTAATATTGAGATGAGAGGTTTCTGCAATATACGATTATGCAATATCAGGAGATGAATCGTGAGATAATCAGTAGGTGGCACCATGTAACTACACTTTTATAGAGTTAGGACTTTATTGCAACCATAGGTCGCAGTTTAGTATGAGAAACGGTACATCATGTCTCCGTCCTCCAATATTAAGTCATATCTAACAGGACTTCATATGGGAATGCCCTTATATGGAGGACAGCCCATATCTGTGTGGCAGGTACAGTATGGATCTCCATATGTATACGGTATGTAACTGGTCCGATATACATCACTGGCCAGATGGCCAAGAGAAGGCGCGACCTCGCCCTTTTGGGAGAGGTCGTTTGTCCCCCTGAGGCGTCTTACTGGTAGTGTAAATTGTAAATTGCATCAATGAATGCATATCAAACCGGTGGTCCATGAACATTTGAAGAGTTTGACAACCACTGGCATAGGACTCTCCATAAAAACCAGGCTCGGCATCAGATCCGAACATTTGCCATGGGCTGGGCTCTAATCCAGACCGTGGAGACATCTTCCAGAGCGTGAGGCAGCTCATCATCATCATCAACCCACACACAGACAGCTAGCTGTTACTGTAAAACAAAGTCGTTGCCGCTGGCAGCGTTGACACACTTACGTTCCGAGGGTCTCTTTGAAGTCATAGTTCTCCTTTACATCTGAGGTCTTCTTTTTCCAGTCGTGGCATTCGTCACCCAGTGGCATCTTCTTCTTTCGGTGATGACGGTCGGCTACAATGCTGGTGTGAAGGAGGAGAGAGAAGAGGAGAGGAGAGGAGGCAGATCATTAACACCTATGGGGTTTAAAAGAAACGCACAACCCTTTGGCAAGAGAGGTGAGATGATGATGCAAGCTCTCTTCTAGTCTAGGAATGTTGGAAAGGAATTAATATACCCGTTTGTGTGTTTTTAAACTACAACTATCTTCTAGTCTAGGGAAGGTTGGAAAGGAAATAATACCTTTGTGTTTCAAACTACATCGCGGCACATATCGCATTTCAGTCCATAAAAACTTACAGATGGGAAGAGGAAAATCCAATTTACAATTTAGGCATTTAGCAGACTAGTAGTAGTTAACCGGGTCAAAATTCTAATTTTCACGATTTTTCAAAAATATTTTTTTATATTTAAAGCATAAAATATTGCGTCATAATATGTTCAGGCCTAAATGGGTTAATCCAGAGTGACTAACAATAAGCAAGGACAGCACAAGGTAATACATCAAATCCATAGAAATAGTAATCTAGGATCATATGTAAACCAAGAACCTATCATCAGTCAATAATCTGTACATTGAAACTATACACACTATGACTATAGGATGTCAGGTCAACAATGACCGGCGTCTGTTTGCATAACATGCTATCTAATTACATTTTAACCTTTGCCTAAGCCTGCAAGGTCAAAGGAAAGACCTGGAACATTGACCACTAAGCCAGAAGTGGAACGTTTATGAAAACTAAATTGTTTTTCCAACTGTTGTTGTGCATTTCTATTGAACTTACCTGTACCACAACTAAGCCCAACAACAGAACACAATAGGCAGTTTACAGGCACGCGACGTTGTAAAATCTGAAACATTCAGGCAACACAAAGGAGTGCTGCTCCAACTCCTATGAGACGACAGAGCTGATGACCTAGTAGTTAGTAGATCTGACCCCTTAACATCTGTGTAATTTTAGATTATAGATATATATTTTTTTTATATTATCTGTTTATTGGTTTTATACAGGTTTTTTAAGGACATACAGGCATACAAATGAATCTATACAATATTGATTATACTTTGTAGAAGAGTATACCACACAAAACAAGCACACACCCTCCCCCCCCCCCACCCTAGAAACATACAGATTATAGATATATTTTAAGCACTTTTTAAATACCGGTATATCATGTTTTGAAAAATCGTGAAAATCGGCGCAAATCTTTGAAAATATACTGTATGTTGTTTAAAGCGAATCAATTTGGGGGTCCGTGACGTGAAAGGTTTGAGAACCACTGATACAGCATCGCCAAAAGATGCCTGGTAAAAGTATTTCTGAAAACTGTTAGGATTTAGAAGACATTTTGTACAATGGGGTCCTCAGCAGGTTTTAACGGAACAGACATGAAAATATGCCAACTCGGCGGCAGCTAATATTTCCGTGTCACTTTTTGTCTGTCAACTGTTCACATTCCATGACACGAGTCAACGTGCCGTTTTGTCCTTAGGGGACACGAGGAAGCACAGAGGACAGGCACAGAGCTCCATATCATCATTATGTAAACCCATAAAAGCCTAAAGCACAATACAATGTATATGTTGTTGTATGCAGCGGCGTTATCCCAACTTGTCGCACGCACAGCGAAAATAGCGGATCTACAAGCTGCTGCTGCTGCGCAGCCTGCGCCACACCACAAACATTAAGGGGGAAAAAAGGTCCTTTATTGTCAGTCTACTGTTGATGTATTGGTGATAGGCATCAAAAGTGATAATCAATGGACAGGCAACATTCTCAATTTTTGTCCATTAAAAAATTATTATAATACAGATTACAAATATTTAACAGTCATTTGTATGGCAATGTTTCGCGCACCAAGCTGGAATCGAACCCTGGCAGGTAACAGGCAATGCCAAAAGAGCCTCTTATGACTACTGTACAATCTCTCTGTCTCTCTCACACACACACACACACACACACACACACACACACACACACACACACACACACACACACACACACACACACACACACACACACACACACACACACACACACACACACACACACACACACACACACACACACACACACACACACACACACACACACACACACACACACACACACACACAAGCAGGTTACTGTAAGTGGTGTAGCCGGCTCTAGCTGCCTCCACTGAGGCCAGAAGTTGGCTTCATGTGAGTGGTCATAGAAACCCACAGGAGACGCTACATGCTATGCTATATTGAGAGGCAGGCATTGCACTATAGTGTCTATAGTGGCAGGTGGCACAGCTTAGGTGGGAGTCGCTTCAGTCACTTTGGTATAGCTGGCAGCAGCATGGTGAGTAATTATGCTTTTCCCTACGTTACACTGAAACACACAGAGGGAGCAGCTAATATTGCATAGGCCAGTGGTTCTCAGCCTTTATAGGCTACGACCCCCTAAGACCTGAGGACCCAATTCTACAAAAATGTCTTCTAAATCAGATTTCTGAAAAAACGTATGTTTCTATACTGTATCTGTGTTGCTTTTTAATGTCCAGGACCCCTAGAATTATATGCATTTGACCGCGGGCCCCCATCTGAAAATATTTTGTTCCAGGGACCAAGAGAAAGAAAGATTTGCGTTTCAAATGTTCGCTTTAAAAATATATACATTCAAAGATTTGCACAAAGGTTTCTAAAAAATAGCAGATCTAAAGCTCACAGCGCGGCACTCAGTGCCACACTACTGTATGAGCTTGTACTGTATATCTGCTATTTTTGAATAGCCAAAGTATTACAATTAAATAATGGTTAAAGTGGTTACGTGACACAAATGCGTGTTCCCGGTCTTGACGGGTTTTAATAACCATAATTTGAACTGGGGGGGCTCACACCCTGACAAGCACATGGAATTGTAGGAGTTGAGGCATTACATTTTTGTTTGACTAAATATTGTGAAAATAGCCTTTCTAACTTTTTTCTTTCTAACTTTTTGCCTAGTGATAAAGTAGGGAATGATTATTAAATAATTATTTTATTAAGTTATCTACAATCTATCTTTTTTATAATCTATTAAATTGATTAGTTTGAATAACACCCCTAGAACCCGCACAATGATATTAATATAGTTCTTTATGTTACGGTTTTGACCACTATACAGTAGGTGCTGCTGCATTCAGTACATATTCTTTAAACACATTTTAAATCTGAGGCTTTTTTGTATACTATTAAAATAGTTTTGAGGAAAGAAATGCTACTATTCATCCCAAAGTGTCACTACAAACAAAAAGCTTCATACCCTATACATGTATATGCAACATGTATATAACGACGCAAGGTGACATATAGCTCTGTTTACACAATGCTGTAACCCCTCCAACTGTACAAACATTCCCCATTTTCAACTGTTTTTATCATATTGTGACACTGGCTGGCTTTGGCAATGTAAACATAATGTGTTCTCATGCTCCTTTGAATTGAATTGAAATTGTTCCATATACCGCGTGGTGCCCCTGATTTGCCTGATAGATCTCATGCAAACTCATCACCGTATGTCTATAATAACATAATGTCTTCACTGAACTAATCCTTTGCGTATGTTGGTCCAAGTACAGTAGGTTGGATCCTGTTATGACAATAAAGTTGTGCTTAATGCCTTATTGAGTCAACAACAGTTTCATGAACAAGAAGAAGACCTGACCTTCCAGTTTGCTTGTCATTTCATTTATGGAGGTATTTCTTTTACAGCATTTTTACTTCCTCTACAACATTAGTTCTGCCAGCTCTGCTGTGAAAGCTATTTAAATATCAAATGGACAGCGATCTAAAGTGGTAGACCGGCATGCAAAGCAGTGTGCTTTAGGGGAAGTGGTGCAGAGGAAGTCACACATCTGTGTAAGAGCTTACACACTTACAGTACTAAAGGAAATCATCAATATTGTTTGTCTTCTGGCCTATTCATTTGAAATATATGTTTTGTTTTGTTTTAGCTTTCCATGCTGTACTAACTGGTCTTTGAAACAACACCTTAAAGGGATCAAATTATCAAATTATTGTCTCTGGAATGCAACAAAATTACAAAACATATCCATGAATTCGACTTAAGTTTCCATGGGGTGAGTAATCGATGGGGAAAAAAAGTCATTTTGGGGGAGAACTATCACTTTAAGAAACATTGTACGATACTGCTGTTACTTTTTTTTTACCTAGCCTCATTATGGCGTCAATGTTGGTCATGCATATGATGCAAATGTTCTAAATACTGTGTATATACAGTATATGTATACAGTATAGGCCTACCTGCTTTCACATACAGTATGCTATATCTGCTCCTATAGACCTAATGTATAAACCTGGGATGTGACAAACTAGAAAGATGCAATTGGAAATTGCAAGTGTGGTGACGCAAGTCACACTTGCAAATGAATTTCGTCTTACCATTTGAATTTTCCCCATTCAAGTCAATGGGGAAAGTTAATTCACCAATAAATTAATGGCCATATATGGAGATCTCTGTGTCAGTCCTTGTCCCTTTTATGCCCATATATAGAGATCCCTGATGTCATCAATATTAAGCCCATATTATCTTGGAATGCTTGGTTTGTTTGGTAACAGGGGTGTCCCCCATCTCTCCAACTCTTTGGCAGACAGAAAATACTTATTTCAGGAGGGATATCAATTTCATAGTGTCTACTCTTCTTTCATTTGTCCCACTCCCATCACCTCCAGCCCCACTAGACTTATTTATCCTGTACGTGTTCTCTATCCGTCATGATTGGATGAAATTGATATCCTGTCCTGAATGTTTTTTGTTTTTTTTTCCTGTTTACTAAAGAAAGAGCTGGATAGATGGGAAAATCCCGTTTGGCCGGTGTAGCGATAGGGCGGTGTAGTGACGGCGAAGTGGACTAACAGGGGCAAATGTACGAACGGGCTCTCCTACCGTACTGATGAGCAATACAATGGTTATATGTCACAGTTATTGTCCACGACATTGCAAGCGGCGCGAAGGCCAGCGGACCTTGGTCCTGCTCTTCGCGCCCGAGCGCCGCAGTCGCGAGTGCCCGCGAAGAGCGGGCCAGGGCCGCGCGGCCGGCGGAGCGCCGCGCGAGTTACGAAGCCGTGGTGAATGCACAGGCCGTAAGGCCTGGGCAAGCGCACGATAAACGCATGAATGGGATGAAGATCGCTTGCTTTACAGTCTCACTACACCGCCTTATCGCTACACCGCCTTATCGCTACACCGGCCAAACGGGACTAGCCTGGATAGACAGGGATAAAACCCTGTAACTGAGCAAACAATCTACTGTATCTACAGCAATAGTTACTCTGGGAGTATACAGCCATTTAACACTTATTTTAACATCATCACTTAGAGCTCCTATTTAACCACTGTCAACCGTGGGTCCATATTAGACGAGTAGTGAACTTGTAGCTATTTACCAGTATTCTACGATGACAAGGCTGTAGTGGTTAACGCTATTCCAAAGTACTCCACTATGTTGATGATCATGGTGTTATTTTTATGCTATGTTGATGAATTGAATACATAGGACCACAATGGAAACAAATCCCCGGGACTTTTTGGTGTTATATCCTTTATCCTCTTAGCTCAAATGTCTGACTTTACCTAACAAAGTATTCAACCAATAAATCAATCCTCACATTTACATAACTATCTTGCGCTAGACATTTAGAATCCATTTCTAGGCATAATGTTTTATACAATAATCCACAAATAAACACATCTGAAAGAAGAAAAAAATAATAAACAGAGCATCTTTGGGGTTTTAAACTGTATATGCTTTCAGTGCAATGAATGCACCAACCTCACCAAGACAAATTCCTCCTATGTGAAAAACATATCTGGCAATACAAAGAATTCAGGAATCGAATTCTTCCTATGGACTTCTACCAGCCCTGCTTTTCAAATGTTGCTCAAATTGTTCCAGTTCGAACAATTCCTGGAAGATTTGATTTGCGGTGCAACGTAATTTCTAACACAAGCTTGAAAGGGCTTTGACCCAAATGTATGCCTTGTAATAGAGGTTTTGGACTGGACAACAATGGACTGTAGATAACAGCTGTGACCAATAAGACAGGTCAGTGGCAACACAATCTGGCTAGCCATCGTCAAAGAAAAGGTCATTTTCTGGAGCTCAGTCTGTTCTCGAGAGACAAGTGGCAACAAGACCAGCAAGTTTGGGGACAAATGATTATTTTGTCCCCAAACTTGCTACTGTAACTCTGAACTAAAGTCATCAGAAACTATAAATACATCAACACCGGACGGTAATAACCTCAGAGCTGCTGTGATATAATTGTCTATATTCAAATAGAAAATACCTAATTTTACACAAATGAATGTACACAATTCAAATGCTTAACCACATTTGCTCTTATACACACACACACACACACACACACACACACACACACACACACACACACACACACACACACACACACACACACACACACACACACACACACACACACACACACACACACACACACACACACACTATGTGACATACCCCCTCCAACTGTATATATGTTCCCCTTCCCCATTTTCAATAGTTTTTATTATTTTGACACTTGCTTTGGCAATGTAAACATGTTTTCTCGTGCCAATAAAGCTCTTTGGAATTTAACTGGTTTCCTGCCGTGGTGTTCAGCACCTCACCATCAACACTGGTCGGTCGTGTATTCAAGATATCTGACCTCTGACCATTGACCAAGAGTTAAAAGGATCCCCTTAATACATGATATAATTGCCCTCTATAACTAAAATTTAAAATTTAAAAAACACCTTAAATATTTTATTTATTTCAGAAATAGTTAATCTTTGACTAAATAGAACAGCTCCCATCGCAAATTGATGATTTGTCCCATCATGTATGGTCCAGCCCTATGGAAAATAAATACAATATTTAAGGTGTTTTGAATTTTCAAGTTTAGTTATAGAGAGCAATTATAATGTATTAGGGGGCATATACAGCTTATTAGCCAGGCATCCTTTTAAGAAAGTAAAAGATCAATTGAGAGCAAAGTAAAGACTTACACAGGACAGTATATAGTACATACATAATACAGTACATAGTGATAAGGAGATAGGAGAGATTGATTCATGCAGGTACAATAGTACAAACGACCCGTAAAAGCCTCCGTTCGTTTGATGAAATAACTTGTGTCTAACAATGGCACAAGTTAAGCCTGATGTATGTTGTTGCTCGACAAAAATACGATTACATTTGAAAAATGTGTTATTTTTGTGGGAAAAAAAGAGAAAAGAAGAAGAAGAAAAAAAGCAGAGGCATAGATCAGGCTTTTTTTTTACGCCACTCAAATAACCTGGAGGCGTTGAGGGCAGGATGAGGGCTGAGTCTTCAGGTGTAACAGTCAGGGAGAGGCACAATAACTAAACTGAACAGAATCCCATTGCCTACGTTCTACTAGGGCTGGGCAATTAACCCAAAAATATAGAGAAATTCAAAAACGATATTTAGAAACCAATAAAATGTATCTTCGGGAATCGAGAAGGACAGTTTTTTTTGTAATAAATGTACGAATTGAGCCAATTGACACGACAGAAATCGAATAGTTTTATCATCGACTATATCGAATTGTCAGATTAACCACTTAACCCTGTAATAAACTTATTTGTACAATGATGGCGTACACAAATGGTGAAAATAGCTGAGCTTGTAGATCGGCTATTGCTGTGATTTAGATTTGAAGTCATATCGCCCAGCCCTACGTTCTTCTACTAAACATGCAGCATTCATATACACCCTCGGGAATTACAAAATAAAAAAAATGGTTATTCATGGATAGAATTGCTGTGTACTCACTGATTTCCCATTCCTGTGAAGAGCAGTGGATAGAAGAAATGCACACACAAACAATACACACAAACACAGTAAGGTGGCTGTATGACATATTAGATGAAGACTCTGAAAATGATGATGTGTGTGTGCATGCTTATGTGTGAAGCCCTGCAGTCCTCGACACACCAACGATTAGCAGTGAGTGAGCAACTTGCAACCAGTTGCAGGCAGCGGTCTCTGAATTGACCCATTCACTGCAGGTCGGTGCAGTTTGGGGATTCTGTTGCAAGTGGTTGTTGCAGTTGCAACTTGTTGAGTTCAATGAGTTGCGAATCATTGTTGTGTGTGGAAGACCACTGCTTTTAGATAGATAGTAAACCCCCAAGCACAAAGAAAATACTCATATGCAATAACACAGTACTAGACAGTAGACACGCGCAGACACGCGCAGACACGCGCACGCACGCACGCACGCACGTGCGTGCACACACACACACACACACACACACACACACACACACACACACACACACACACACACACACTTACTTCCTGGGTGGTATAGAGCTTGTGGTTTATTGTAATTGTCAGGGGGGGATGTGCATAAAGAATGTATCACAAAGGAAAGGGTTATAGAACAAACATAATGCTGCCCCAGTGGCCCACTGCAAGAGATGAGCTGATTCATTCATATTTATACTCATTAATTATGAATGACATGATATGAATAATACGAATTATCATCATTAGGCTATTATTGATTGACTTACTTAACTTCACAAACAAGAATCCACTATAAAAGCCATTAACAGACAAAAACAGAAAACCGCAAATGGCAACAAAAACAAACCGCTCCATTCCAACTGAAATGCATTGGCAGAATGCACCCTCATAGGTAGAATTATAGTGCGGTGTGACCGTGCCCTTAAAGCCTTTTATCTCCAACCAATGAGTCTAATGGAGTTTGAAGTTACAATGTGACTTTATATTATAGGAAGGGTGGCATGTTTGATAAAATACATATCAAATATCTAAATATTTAATCAAGCAACTTAAAGAAAATGCCTGGGGGGGGTGCATAACAAAAGGCCTAGTAGACGTAGTAGTGTTTTAAAGTGAAACATTCCCCTTTAGAGGAGTAATTGATAGAAAATAAGTAAATTATTTTGGGTGAACTACCCCTTTAACAACCAGGGGTTGACATTAACTCACCCACTGCCTATGACTAGTTTGACGAGTTATACCAGTAAGACTCCCTAATCGGGAGATAAGCGACCGTAGGTGGCTTATCTCCACAAATAGGGCAAAAATGTGTTTTTCCCAAATCTTCCTGATCCATGTTGATGACATGAGTGTAGACATGCTGTGTAGTGATATTCGTGATTTTAGGGCAAAAACTGTAGGAGCAGTGTCCAAAAATGTGTTTTAAAAATCGGCCTGAAGGTGGCGCTAGAATAGGGCCATGTGAGAAATGAGGGGTGGGGTCTCCGCGTTGCCTTGGCGGACGAATAGGTACCGGCCCCGGCTCTCCCGGACGCTCCTAGCCCGAGTTACGGCATTTTATGTGCGCTGCAGTGGCAGGGGGTCCTCCACTGGGGGCACCACCACTTTTGCATCCGTTCTGGAGCACCAGGAGTCGGTGGTCCCCGGGAATTCCCCGTGAGCAGCCCCGTTGGGGTGGTCATTTGGTCATTTTTGCACATTTGGTCATTTTTTACGGTCCCTGGGGCTCCGGGGGTCCTTGGAGGTTGTAGTTTGGCAGGCAAGGACTGTGTGTGTAAAATCTGGCATGGATCGGGTCAACGGGTGCGGAGATATAAGCAGGGAAAAAGTGTGACGTGTGACGTGTGAGCACATTTGGTCATTTTTTACATCTGGGGGTCCTTGGAGGTTGTAGTTTGGCAGTCAAGGAGTGTGTGTGCAAAATTTGGCATGGATGGGGGCAACGGTTGTGGAGATATGAGCAGGGCAAAAGTGTGACTGACGGACTGACTGACTGACAGACAGCCCGTGGAGCTTTTGGTAGTAAATGCGACCTACGATCGCAATAAGTGTGTCCACTCTGCCAATGACGAGTATGACTAGTTAAAACGATTTCAATCGCGATTTTGCATGTTTCACCCCCATACAACCCCATCTTTCAAACAGGGCAGCCATTTTTGTTTACATAACATGTAAAACATAATGGCATCTATCTCATGAATGCCTGAACGGATTTCCAATCGGACTTTTTTGTTTGAAAGCTGTGAACAAACTGCACAAACATGGTGCATCATCTGTGCATGGGCGTGCATGATCCGTGCACTATAAATTACATGGAAGTCTATGGAGGCCTCTTGGCAGGGAGCCCTGAAAGTAGACCATTCAAAATGGCAGTGAATGAGTTTTTAAGGTCTCAGAGGAACTTGCCCGTTTGGGCAAGTACAGGTCAGGTTCTGCTTGCCCAAAGGCCATGCCCACTTAAAATGTAATTACCGTACAATTTAACACTTAATTATACCTATATTTTTATGCCAAATACCTACATAGCTATGAATGTTATAATCTCAAGTGTAGCAACAGTGAAAACAGCACATTGTATAGGTAAACAGTCCTCTTATTTTTTACATTCCACACTAGACCAGAAGACAGAGCGCTCTGGCCAGGTTCAGGCGTTTACTTTGGACAGATATCTGGTGTTGTGTTCATATAGACGGTTGAGTCCCCTCTCAAACGAGCACTTTCATGCCCGCTCAGGCAACCTGAAAGCAAACTCCTCCACCTGCCCAAAAGGTTTATTCACCTGCCAGGGACAGGTGGGCAACCCTTAGTGACAACATCTGACAATCATTTGTCTGTGATGGTTATTTTTACAGTTACTCCACCACGAGGAACCTCACTACAATAGGAAGCGGAATAAGAGTGTCTGTTTTACCACATTGTTGCCACATTGGTTCTCTATTTGCTACCAGGGCTGTCATGATTATGACATTTTACACGACGATTACTTGTCACACAAATAATTGCGTTTGTGTTTTTGTCGCTGAACATTGGCGCATATGAATAAAAATTACATTTCTGTTTCAGTTTGGCTTTGAAGTTGCACAGGACAGATATGACAAATAACCTAAATATACAAAGGAAGGACTGGCATGTTTAATAACTTTATTCTTACATTTATAGTAGAAATAGCTGATCTACAAACTCACAACGCATCGCATCGCGATGCGTTGTGAGCTTGTAGATCTGCTATTTCCACTACTTTTTCTGCTTGAAACTATATGAACATTTCTCAACATGGAAATGAATATGACGACTATGCAAAATAATTGCGATTAGACGGTTATGTAATCATTGTGACGGGCCTATATTGCCACGCCGTTAACGGTCTATCGCAGACAACCATCGTGAAAACAAACACTAGGCGTTAGAGGTCCCTCGACAGCCGCCGAGCACTTGGGTGTCACAGTGGTTGCCTGTCCTGTCTGGAATGTCCTTGTTGTCACTATCAAATTCTAAACAGCAGCAGCACGGCCACCACGCATGCAGGCGGCTGGCAGGGTTCCACTGGGACTGACAGCGGTGTCAGTGACTCCCTTCAAAAATAATGAGCTTATTAATTGATTAAATTGGGTTGAGGGGTGGTGGGGTCAACGTTGATGGAGAGATCTCGCTATTTCTACGTGTCATTGTTTCGACTAAGGGTTAGGGTTAGGTTTAGGCATTAGTTTTACTGAGGTTAGGGTTAGGTTTAGGCATAGTGGTTAACATTCACCACCAGGTTAGCATTCACCAGCGTCGGCAGGTTAGCATTTCACCAGGTTGACATTTACCCTCGTCGAAACAAATCATGGAACGCTGAACAAATTTTATGTCGAAATATCGACGCCCTCCCAATGTTGATTCCGGATGGGGACCCAAATGCATTTGATTTTGGGAATCAATGGGGGCCAATTTACTATAATAAATGTTGTGTCCTGCGACAAATACAAACATATATTATTGAACTCAAGTCTCCATGGCGCGAGTAATCAATAGAAAAAAAGTCATTTTGGGGGTGAACTACTCCTTTAACTAAGGTCTAATATTTCTACAATTGCTGTATGCAGTCATTTGGAGGTTGAAGGATACAATTAAATCTGATTATGATGTACCGTGCAACAAACAAAAACACATTTTGACAATCGAGTGTGTGTGTGTGTGTGTGTGTGTGTGTGTGTGTGTGTGTGTGTACAACTGTACTTGTAGGGAAAGAGTGTAGGTGGGAAGGTGAGAGACAGGGCGAGAGGGGAAGTGAGAGGGGAGGAGAAGGTAGAGAGAGATAGAGAGATGTAGGGATAAAGGGGGGGGGGGTAGAGAGAGATGGAGGAGGGATATAAAGAGGGAGAGAGAGATAAAGGGGTGGAGAGAGATAGAAGTGAAAGCAGGCAGGGAATCAGGGAAAGTCAGAGAAATCCCCAAACGCCCAGTGGTATTTGAACTATGAAATATGAAATCATATACAGTAGGCTACACAACATCAAGCTATTACCACAGCCTCAGTCTCCTCCAGTGACAGTCTACACAGTACATACAACAAGGACTTTCTGTGAAGATTGGACTAATACTGTTTCTTTCTATTTCTGTCATTTGTAGGGTTGACTTCACATAACTGGAAATATAGAGGAGTCTAGCCTACTTCTGAAGTCTATCAGAGCGCAAGCAGTCACTTGTACATACATTATTGCATCAACCAAGCCACAGCGCAAGGTGTTGGAACGAGCGCACCATCATAACAAATGAGCATTGAGCCCAATAAATAAGTTTGTATTTCCAATGAATTTGATATGAATAGGATAGATCGCTACATTGGCAGAGCTGAACCCAAGCTGCTCTCAGTCCTGCTCTCAGTCCCATAGCAACGCAATTCTAAAGATAAGATAATACAGTAACACAAGGGAGCCTGTAGAGATGATAAGGGGGTCAGCTGTCAGAAAGCAGCAGATATGCATGGGGAGCACAGCACGGGGAGGAGGAGCGCTCCTTCTACATTTCCAGTCCCAACGTGATTCCCCTCTCGCATCATGTGGTAAAATAGAAAACAATTGAACATTCAAGTTCATAAGAATATAGTAACAAAAATAACAGCCCGGGCATTTACCTGCAATGTGACGGTTGGTTTCAAAGGTCGGATCTCTCTCTCTCCCTCTCTCTCTGCTATGTGCGTTGCTTTCCAACTCGTTCAGAAACAGAAAGCTCTTCTCTGCTGTTACTTGACTCACCAGCAGCACCACGCCCCCTCGTGACGTCACTGTAGGGGGGTCGGGTGGAAGGGGCGGAGGCTTCAGAGCTGATTGAAGGCTGCGGCAGCCAATCAAAGCGCGTACTGTAGCTACTGTACTGTACTGTAGTGTGGTACAGGTAATGTTGTTCTGCATGAGCAGGTGCGTCTTGTCAGCAAGAACACTTTTTTTTAGAGTGGTGGAAAAAGTAGGCTAATACATTTTTCAAAAACATTACATACAATACTTTTATAAAATCAAAACATCATAAAATAACATGACAACATCAAGAATCTTCGAAAAGGAGTAGGAAGAAGTATAAACTATCAATCAATCAATCAATCAATCAATAGCCTAAATGTTGTTTGAAATGACCAAAACTGCCTACTTGTCACTAGGCAGATTTCTGAACACAGCCCTCCTCTGAGATTCAGACTGAATAGACAGAACTCGTATCTTTATAATAAGCATAATACTGAGGACCAATTATATGAAAATAGGCTGCAAATGGGTGAAGTGAAACAACATGCTACCCTGGAGGTAAGATGGGGTGGGATGAGGTGATGTAGCTCTCATGATGGGCTGAGGTTAGGTGGGGTGAGGTGGGCACAGTTGGGGTGGGGTGAAGGGGGGGTCCCCAAATGACAGCAAAGTGGCAAATTAAGGACATTTAAAGGAGTAGTTCACCCCCAAAATGTTTTTTTCTTTTCTTTTTTTTATAATTATTTTTGCATTATTTGATATAAATGTGATCATGATAAATGTACTCCCATTGATAGACTTCATGAACCCAAATGCATTTGGGTCTCCATCCATAATCAATGAGGCTAAATTTATTGAAATCAAATTATTCTCTTAACAATGCGACAAAAACTAAAAACTATTATTGAACCCAAGTCTCCATGGGGTGAAAAAAGTCATTTTGAGGGTGAACTATCCCTTTAATATACCTATTTCTTAAAAAAGGGGGGAAAAGATAAAAAGGAGAATAAATGAAATTAATAAAGAACATTACTGCATCAAAAGTAACAACAAACTATACTACAAAAACTAGTCAAAAATGATATAAGAAAGAGGCAAATTTAAATAGGCTAACTGATCCACAAGCTCACAACGCCTTGCAATGCAAGGTGCTGCATGGGGGTCCTCAGTTTAAATACGATTATTTTGGGGGGTCCCAGCTTGAAAAGTTTTAGAACCACTGCTGTATTATAGGAGCATAATTCCAAACTGTTATTATATTCACTATTTCACATAAAGTTAGGGTTGTATTTTATGTGTTGTCTACTTGTGGTCCAATGCACCATCTAGTGGAGGGAAGGCAGTATCATAATCAGTCAAGAGACTGTCTTCCATTCAAAAACAAACATTTAACAAAATGCAGCACACCACCAGGAACCAATATAGGCCTACAGTATTTAGCATTTCAATTCAGATGTATCAACAGTTGTATCAACTGTTTGTGTTCACTGTCACTCTGGTGAATAGCCATCAATTTAATGCCGCAGTGATGTCATTACGTGCGCATCCCGCATCAAAAACTCATTCAAGTCGCCCAGGGACTCATTCATGTCATGGTCCTGGGGTCCCGGGGATGCGCCTCCATTGGAGTCCATGTTAAAATAATTTACTTCTTCTACTTAAGTTGCTATATTAGTTTAGATAGTTGAATTTGTTTTTTAATGTATTGTGTAAGATAAACAGTTAAACCTGGAACAGCTAAAAACTATTTTCACTAGTGGTTCTCAAAGTGGGGTCCTGGGTCCCCCTGGAGTTCCAGGGGGTCCCCAGATAAATGTAGTCTGGGATCACTTCACTTTACGAGGTTTGATCCTGTCGGGAGCGGAAACCACTTTACGTCATGTTGTAGTCCTAAGACGGACTACACTTTGGCCGGAACTATCAACCGGATTCAGTTTTAACCCAAAATTTCCCCTGCACCCAAGGACATAGTTTTAGGGCCTACCTAATAAACACCTTGATGCGACGTAGTTTTGCTTTCGAAAAATTCGTTTGGTATGTGATCTTTTAGTCAAACTCATAGCGACTGGCAAGACTACACTAGGCTTCTCGAGCATTTTAATAGTGATTGGGGAAACAAACAAGGGGAACTGAATCAAAGCAACGCCGCTTCTTCTAGTGGTTTCCGTGCTTTAGGCGGAAACCAAACGGTCTGTTGTGAACGAACACCAGGCTTTCTCCCGATAAAGACTGGTAGGCGAGGTTAGATAAATGATAGTTAGGAACCAAATAGAACTTTATGGGTCTGTAACTCGGTGAACAAATGGAACCAAATGGACCTGTTCCATTTGTACTCTAGTATTTTAACATTTAATATAAATTGGGGTCCCAGTGATATAAATATAATTAAATGGTGTCTGTAGCCTAGTCACTAGGCTACAGACTTAGAAATAGGATTTCTAAATACACTAGGCCCTAGTGTATTTAGAAATCCTATTTCTAAGTTCAAACATTAGCCAAATTGTAAAATAAATATAAGAAATAGGCAAACATTTTGAAAATAGCCGATCTACAAGCTCACAGCGCTCGAAAACATTGTATTGAGGACTCATAAAACTTTTCTGGGACCCATTTGAATGACCACCTGTGGGTCCCGGACCCATTACATTGAAAACCTAGTAACATCACTGAATGCCCATCATAATTCACCCGATTCACCTTACCCTCCTTCTCCAGGGCGGTGCCATTGCTTTGGCCTTTTCTGCTGCAATATCTGCAATATGTCCGTACACAGACAAATGTGTCCGTGGCAAAGATTGTCCTTGTCTGTGGCAAAGTTTAATTTTCTTTTTTACACACACCAATATAATTATTTTGATCATAAGACCCAATTAGGCCTACTGTATGGCCATGTTTTCATTAGAATATGTGACACTGATTTACTATGACAGTATGACACTATGGCACATGTGCCACTAGTAGGCTTACTTACTTCTCAAATATTTTATTTGCAAGGAACACCATGGGTCCATTTGGTTCCTTGTGTGAATCCACGTTCAGTCTGGCTAATGGCAGGTCCACACTGTGATACTATGGCCTGTCAGTCTGTGGTTTAAAGTACATTTGATTTACTCAAGTACTGTACTTAAGTAAAATGTTGAGGTATTTTTTACTTTAATTATGTATTTCCAATTTTCAGTACTTTTCCTTATGAGGGTGGATTCTGCCAATGCATTTCAATAGGAATGATGTGGAATAAAAGTATGAATAAAGGTACATTGTGACATGCCCTTACTCCGTTAGATGACACAAAACACTGTACATTAATACATACAGGATCCCTCTCACCAAATGGTATTACAAATACAACAAATATGAATCTATTTTTCAGTCATCGTCTCATTCTCAATTAACTTAAAGGGGAGTACCACTCATTTTCAATTTTGAAATATGTAGTTGTGAAAACGGTGTGGTCTGCAAGCCAAAGAGTACATCTTCATGATGTCACTGATCACATGACCCCATAATCAATCATCCAGTTCTATGCAACACAACAACTCAACACAACAACTCTAAGGTATATTAATAGTTCAATGTTGAAAATTAGTGGTATTCTTTAACTTCACATTAAATGAACTGTAAACAGTATATTTTATATTTGAACTTAAACCTGGAAATATCGTAATAACATCTCAAATCACACCTAGTTTCAAATGTTTAAAGAATTATATGCACCACGTTTTCTTCTGTTCAAAGCTGATTCAGTATATCTTTTAAATAAAGTATAGAAAAAATATAAAAGTTATGTATTTTCATTTACTGTTGAATCTCCTTCAGTCATTCGCTGACATATGACAAATCAGTTTGATCATCATATACAATGATGAGTTCACACCAACATATATAAATATGTTCTTATTATAATAAACAGAAAAACACATTCCTTTGTGTTCAATAACATCTTTATTTGTTTGACCGTTTGCACAAGTTTGACCGTAATCAATACCGATTGATCATCAATACATATAAAAAAAAATGATTACCTGCAGGCAAACCTAGCTAATTTAACACAGTTTAATATGTGAAACGGCACATGCTGACTCTGTCTGTCTGTATGGACGTGTACACCTTTTTACGGTCTGTGGGTTTGCCGCTCTGACATCACACTTTGACATCACTGTGATATGGGAACCACTCTAACAGAATCCCTTTTATGCCCATATACTGACTGTACATGGAGATCCCTGATGTCATCAATATTAAGCCCATATCCAACAGGACTTCATATGGGAAAATTGGGAATGCCCATATATGGAGGAAGACAGCCCATATCTGTGTGGTTGGTTCAGACAGGGATCTCCATGTATGGGCATGAAAGGGATTCTATGTATGATGTCAGATGTGATAGAAGTCATTGGATTTTCACACAACGAATAACTGAGTAAGCATGTTTGGGGTCTCACAGCATATCTCCATATACAGTACATGGATCTCCATGGGTACCAGGAGTCTCCATAGATGGGTAACTGGACCGATATACATCACTGGCCAGACGGCCAAGACATGTCGCCCTAAGGCAGGGGTCGGCAACCCAAAATGTTGAAATAGCCATATTGGACCAAAAAAACAAACAAAACAGGAGCCGCAAAAAATTATGAAAGCCTTATATCGTCGTTGTCGGGTGGAAACCTTGTATGTCCAAAACTTCGTTTTGTATTCATCATTTACAAAATGAACTAAACTAGTAAAAACAGCCGATCTTCAAGCGAGGCGTTGTGTGCTTGTAGATCTGCTGTTTTCACTACTTTTGTGCGTCAGTCTTGTATGATGAAGCAGGGCTTTACTTTGCAAAAACAAAAACATACAAATTTGAAACTTGGAGATACAAGGTTTCCGCCCGACAGTGACGATAAAAAAAAAACGTTAAAACATTTTCATACATTTTTGAAAAAGCTCCAGGGAGCCACTAGGGTGGCGCTAAGGAGCCGCATGCGGCTCTAGAGCCACGGGTTGCTGACCCCCGCCCTAAAGCATCTTACTAGTATAGAAATACATTGTAATAAACACCATGACGTTAACAGCAATGAAACCAACCTCAGGTTGATTTGATCAAAGTTTACAAAAGAAAATAATGAAAATATTCCTGTTTTCCATCATAGTTTATGACAGACATAAAGGTTATTATTACCTAAGGTTTTGAAGAAGCAACTTACTTTACGGCTGCTTCATGAGGAAGGGTAGACTTAAAGCAAGTTGCTTCTTCAAAACCATGTGACTTCCATAGGGAATGAATTGGACGCTGCTTTACTCCCTCACCTAGAGTTTTATTATCTGCTGTAACATGACCGTGACCATGGCTTGTCCTTTTCCTAGGTTGTTTTTATGTTGCTTCATGGCCTCCTCTTGACCAGATGTCACTTGTAAATGTAATGACTCTCTGTGTGTGTGTGTGTGTGTGCATGCGTGCGTGCGTGCGTGCGTGCGTGCGTGGCACTTTTGTTACAAATACGGGAATGATTGTGAATTTAAACTTTACAGATGGTCGGAATAATAATTTTAAATGTTATGAGATTTACTGTTCAATATGATTTTTCTGACATATAGTCTTTTTATGAATAATTTAATCATACGATTTACATTTTCTTGTTTTCTAAAGTATTTAATTGATCTGTAACTTCTCAACTATGGTCAGAGACAGTTGTTTCAAGTTTCAAACCCGGCTACTTGAATAATTAATTTAGTAATTCATTCTATTATGATTATGTACAGTATATTTTGAGTTGCTTATAGTAATTTGTAATTTTCCACCAGGTGTCTCCAGATCAGTTGACTTGCAAGTGTTGTTGTCGAGTCCACCTAAATCAGGGGGTCCAAAGTGTTGCCCGGGGGGCCAAAAGCTGGCAGGGCTGGTTCTTCTGGCTCCGTCACCACAAACTTCAGCAACTTCTCTATCATCTCCTCCTGTCTCCTCCTCCCTTCCTCCTCTCTCTTCTGGATTTCTTTCTTGAAATCTTCTTCTCGTCGGTTCCATTCTTCAGCAGTAAATGTTTTCTTTCTTCTTAACAGTGCCATCAGTCTTGTGTCATGTCCATCCCTGAAGTGTCCTGTGTCTCTCACAGATCTCTCTTCTCTTGAGTCTGAAGGTGCAAAGTGTCCTCTGTGCCTCGTCACCATGTGTTCTACTTTCTCCATCAGCTCTTTTACTTCTGAAATGTCCCCGTTGCGGTCTAGAACATGGTACGTGTAGCCACATTTATCCAGGAGCCATCTCAGAGGTTCTCCTTCAGACTCTATGTACTCCTCAACACATTTCTCTCCCAGCCAGCATCTGTCTCTGAACAGAACCAGAACGTGTCTCCATACTCTGTCCCCCAGCAGCTCCATAAATTCCTCCACTAATCTCCTGTCAGCTTCAGAGAAACTGGACGAGAAAGGAACAATCACCAGGACAGCATGGGGTCCAGGAGAACACAGAGACACACCGTGTAGAAGGACATCTTTGATCTTCTGTGATGGAGGTGTAGTTGGCCAGTCTGGAAAGATCACCACACTCACATTTCTGTCAGCAACTTGTCTCTGTTGTCTGACACATTCTGTCTGTTCAGTCTGGAATGTGAATTTTACAGCATGTAGTTAATAATAATCAATACTGTGACTTAGGAGGTGTTAAGCTAAACCATAAATTAAACGGCTATGTTGTTTTTATTGACACCAGTCAATAAATAAAGTTCATATAATAATACTCACCTTCCATACTTCCTCCTGCAGTATGTAATTTCCAGCCCCATACCGGCCTTTTCCAACCAACATCAGCCTCACATCTGGTAGACTCTGATGTTTTCCTGACGTGTGCGTGCACACACACACACACACACGCACACACGCACGCACGCACGCACGCACGCACGCACGCACGCACGCACGCACGCACACACACACACACACACACACACACACACACACACACACACTCTATTAGTTCACTATTTCACTAAAGATTAAGAGATGTAGCTACAGTGCTTATACCATATCCAATCAATATTTGTCAATTTGGCCATTTTTGTATTTAAAAGATCTTAAATGTCATTACATTTGAACTTACCTACACTTACACTGTACTGTATTTCGGTTTGTTTACTGTTGAGTGAGAAAACAATGTTGCACATTCAGATAATCATCTGGGGATCCCCAAAATAATTTAGGAAACCCCTAATCTACAATGGATGTATTATTGTTATTTTATCAATTTAATAATTTGCTAGCCTGACTAGAGTTCTCAATGGGCCTGAAAATTAAGGCCCAGCCATAACTGGGCCCTAACTGGGCCGGTCCGAGGCCATGTCCGGCCCAACTAATTAGCATACATTTTAGACCCTATACCCAGCACGACATGTCGGGTACGGCCGAGTTCAGGCAGAATTTTAGAACTCTAACTTGACTGACTGACTGACTGACTGACTGACTGACTGACTGACTGACTGACTGACTGACTGACTGATTGATTGATTGATTGTGTAAAGGTCACCTTCAAACAGAGCTTTCAGAATAGTTCTCTGTTTGTGTGTCTTGGTCATCAACGTGTGGACACGTTCCTTTATGTTCCTCTTCCTCTCTGACAACTTCTCTGCAACATCTCCATCAACTTCATAGTGTCCACCTCTGTTTCCTGCCACCATCTGGTCTATCTTCTCCAGCAGCTGTGTGACCTGAGTGTCATCTCTCTTCTCATTGTTGAAGACATGAAACCTGCTCCCACATTTGTCGACAAGCCAGTGGAGGTCTTCCACTCCAGCCTCAATGCGCTGCTCAATGCTTCTGTCTCCAAGACAGTCTGCATGGGTGAACAGTACTGTAGCGTGACTCCACACGCTCTGTGGCAGAAGCGACATGTGTTGCTCTACTCCTACTTTATCGATTCTGGTGAATGCTTTATCAGCACGAACCACCAGAAGAACAGCATGTGGTCCAGGAGGACAGAGACACACACTGTTCTGGATCTCCAGTTTGTCCATCTCTGGAATGTACCGTAGTGGTCTGGAGAGGACCCAGTTTGGTGTGTCCACTACTGTCAGTTGTCTCCCTGCTACTTCACCATGTTTTACGTCACACTGCGCTGACCTGTGACCTAACTGACTAGTTTTAAAAACACTTCCTCCCAGAATGGTGTTTCCTGCTGAACTTTTTCCAGACCGAATCCCTCCCACCAACACAATCCTGAGGTAAGCCATTCCTGTCAAGAGAAAATATTACTTAGTCACATTGTAATTAGTATTATTATCCTTTCCTCCACCTTTTTATCTAAATATTTGTGTACACTGGTGAAGTCTATTACAAGTCTACTACAATTTTAATCTGTAGGCTACTTCCATCATGTGATCTACTATAATGAGAAGAATTTGAAGATATACAACAATGAGACACACAATGGTCAAAATTGGCCAGGACAACCGTAACTTAACTTAACTTGGAATAAAACTCTGACCTCTAATGACAATCCTAGGGCGGGGTTCTTGTGCTGCTTTTGCTGTGAGCACATGCACACCTAATGCTTTTTGCACTGACCAATGGACACTTTTCGATTGGCACTGCGCTGATAAGTATTGTATTATTATATTGTTATGACGAGATAACAGGGAGACACTTACAGTATGAGGCACTGTTATGTTGTGGACACTTTATTTGGCTTTACCTCAGTTTACCTTTGCTCTGTATTGTTGATGCTTCTTACGTTTTAGCTTTGTTTGCCGTTTTTTCTCCGTACATAATAGTAGGCCTACTTTTTCTTTTTCATACTTGTACCTAACTTTGTAACCTTAACTGCTGTCCTTCTCTGGGCGACGCATTGTCCCCCGTGGGATAATAAAGGTATCTAATATAATGTGATATACGTATAAAAACACATCTGTAACTCAATATATATATATATATATATAATGTTTATAGTCAGATCAGCACTTACCTTCTAGTGTCTACATCAGAGTTTGTCTTTGAAGAAACAAGTCCAGACTTTATTTATAAGCTTTGTCCTCCGGTGTCAACATATACAACTGAGAAGTGATTCCTTGAAGCGAGTTTATATGCTGCATGACTTATATAATCTTCCATCCACCATGTATTTACTGTAAATACATGGAAATAATTTACAGTAAACAACGATACCTATCCCACAGGGGGAAATCAGTCGCCCAGAGGCGGTACAGCAGTCAAGGTTACAAAGTATGAAAAAGAACAATGTACTAGTATTTCTATCAGTGAAATAAATAAATGTGTTCTTCAAGTCAAAAAATAATGTATTGGTACAGTATTTAAAATAATTAAAAAAATAAACAATAGGCCTATTATATCCTGAAGACAAAAGTTCATGCATGCTCAGCCCTGGACAAATCAGTTAGCCTGGAATCAATATGTTCTTAGATAAACTATGGATACATTATCAAACATATGTCTTTTCATTTGTAATCATTAGCTGACATTAGAGTTCACACCAACACATAGAAATATGTTCATAATATAACAAACAGGAAAACACTTTCATTTGTGTTCAATAAAACCTTTATTTATTATTTCATGCAGGTTCAACCGTAATCAATGCTGATTGATCATCAATACATAGAAACAGTGTTTACCTGCAGGCAACCAAACCTTATGGAAATACATTGTAAATGGCATGCAAGTTAATAACATTTAAACCAACCTCAGGTGGATTTGATCAAAAGAGTCGACAGATCTGACAGTGTGGAACATTGCTTATTTTAAGTTATTGTTCTCGTGTTGTTCTTCTGCACTAAGATAAGATTTAAGATTCATTTTGGAAGTGCAAATATTTCCCTTAATGAAAGAAGGAGTTTGAAATAGTGCTAATAGTCACCCTCACCACTCTTCACCCATGTCTTCACCTCAGTCAGTGTCTAGCTGGCTGGGAGCTTCAGTGTCATATCCTGAAGAGGGCGCTCTTGATCCAGCATGTCTCTTCAGCAGCCAATCACTAACCTTCTCATTCCATCCCTCTGCTTCAGAATGTTCAGAAGGTGTTCCCCCACTCACTGCAACACAAGACAACGCACAACAAAATCGTCATCGCCATGCTGGCTTGTGGTAGACATTTTGTCAAAATTCAAGATTTGCCCTGTATTTTCTCCCTTGTCGCCCTGCGGGGGCAACGGGGCAACCACACCCTGCTAGAAAAACCAGCACAGACCAGCACAATTTTCATGCTGGTCTGTGCTGGTCTATGCTGGTTTATGCTGGTTCATGCTGGTCTGTGCTGGTGCTGGTCTATGCTGGTCTGTGCTGGTCCCATGCTGGTCCACCAGCACAGAGCAGCACCAGCACCAGCACAGACCAGCATGAACCAGCATAAACCAGCATAGACCAGCACAGACCAGTACAGACCAGCACCAGCACAAACCAGCACATGTTGTGTTTTACTGCTGGTCTGTGCTGGTACTGGTGCTGGTCCAGCATAGACCAGCACCAGCACCAGCACAGACCAGCATGAACCAGCATAGACCAGCACAGACCAGCACCAGCACAAACCAGCACATGTTGTGTTTTACTGCTGGTCTGTGCTGGTGCTGGTGCTGGTCCAGCACAGACCAGCATGAACCAGCATAGACCAGCACAGACCAGCACCAGCACAAACCAGCACATGTTGTGTTTTACTGCTGGTCTGTGCTGGTGCTGGTCCAGCACAGACCAGCATGAACCAGCATAAACCAGCACAGACCAGCACCAGCACAAACCAGCACATGTTGTGTTTTACTGCTGGTCTGTGCTGGTGCTGGTCTGTGCTGGTGCTGGTCTGTGCTGGTCTGTGCTGGTCTAAGCTGGTCATATATTTTAACTAACAGGTTAACTAACAGGTTCCAGTGGCGCCAAGGATAAGTGCAGGACTGAAGTGCCAGAGGTAGTAAGTTCGAATCCCACTCACACCCACAATGTCAAAAATAATGTCACAATCTAATATGGTCAAATACAGAACAGGATTCAAGCACCAGAGCAAAGAGCAAATTAAACCAGCAAAGACCTGGTCCACTTCTCAGGGGGGTCCCCTGGGGGTCCCTGACCACACCAGCACAGACCAGCACCAGCACAGACCAGCAGTAAGCGCTGGTTTGTGCTGGTGCTGGTCTGTGCTGGTTCATGCTGGTTTAGATGGTGGGACCAGCACAAACCAGCACCAGCACCAGCACAGACCAGCACCAAAACACAACATGCGCTGGTTTGTGCTGGTGCTGGTGCTGGTCTTACTGCTGGTCTTGTGCTGGTTTTTCTAGCAGGGCACTAATAACTCTATTCACGGCCCGCCCACCTACTTCCGTTTCTCAGTTTTCCCCGGGTGCTGACTTCAATTTAGAAGGGGAAACTATACTGGACCTAAAGCCAGCAAATCGTTATTTCTAACGGTAAAGTAAATTATAATGCTTTGTGCCGTTTACTATCTTGTGTTCTTGATCATGCTAGCCGTATTTTATACTTTACTATTCGGAAATTGCATTAAATTTGCGATTTCTGTGCTAACTCTATAGGCTCTAGTAGGATTTACCCCTTCAAAACGGGACTTCAGCACCGGGGGATGCTGAGTGGGCGGGTCGTGAATAGGGCTAATTGTGTGTGAGTGTGTCAGTGTGTGTGTGTGTGTGTGTGTGTGTGTGTGTGTGTGTGTGTGTGTGTGTGTGTGTGTGTGTGCGTGCGCGCGTGTGCGTGCGTGCGTGCGTGCATGAGTTTATCTGATTGAAGTAACTAGAGGTTCGCGGCCCTTCGGGCCGCTCACATCTAGAGGCGCTCACAGCTACGTTGCAGCAGTGATCCACCCACATCCATCCATCCATCCATCCACATCCATCCATCCATCCATCCACATCCACATTGGTGCGCTGGTACAGGGGCTGCACCGCGACTCAGCGTGTCACGTATGCCTTGATGTGTTACAAATGTTTGTATATATGTTTTGAATACATGACTGCTGTGTCGTAAGACAAATTTCAGTGTGAACTGACAATAAAGTACTATATCATATCATATCATATCATATCTATCCATCCATCCATCCATCCACGCATCCATCCATCCATCCATCCACATTCATCCATCCATCCGATCCATCCACATCCATCCATCCATCCATCCATCCACATCCATCCATCCATCCACATCCATCCATCCATCCACATCCATCCATCCACATCCATCCATCCATCCACATCCACCCATCCATCCATCCATGCATCCATCCATCCACATACATGCATCCATCCACATCCATCCATCCATCCATCCACATCCATCCATCCATCCATCCATCCACATCCATCCACATCCATCCATCCATCCATCCATCCATCCACATCCATCCATCCATCCATCCACATCCATCCATCCATCCATCCATCCACATCCATCCACATCCATCCATCCATCCATCCACATCCATCCACATCCATCCATCCATCCATCCACATCCATCCATCCATGCATCCATCCATCCACCCATCCACATACATCCATCCACTTACTGTACTGTACTGTACTTTACTGTACTCTACTGTACCTTACTGTACTTTGCTGTACTCTACTGTACTCTACTTTACCTTACTGTACTGTACTTTAATGTACTCTACTGTACCTTACTATACCTTACTGTACTGTACTTTAATGTACTCTACTGTACCTTACTATACCTTACTGTACTGTACTTTAATGTACTCAACTGTACCTTACTATACCTTACTGTACTGTACTTTAATGTACTCAACTGTACTCTACTATACCTTACTGTACTGTACTTTAATGTACTCAACTGTACTCTACTTTACCTTACTGTACATTGCTGTACTCTACTGTACTCTACTTTACCTTACTGTACTTTGCTGTACTCTACTGTACCTGACTGTACCGTATTGTACTTTGCTGTACTCTACTGTACCTTGCTGTACCGTATTGTACTGTACTTTGCTGTACTGTATCTTACTGTACTGTAATCTACTGTATTTTACTGTACTGTAATCTACTGTATCTTACTGTACTGTACCTTACTGTACTGTATCTCTCTCTCTCTCTCTCTCTCTCTCTCTCTCTCTCTCTCTCTCTCTCTCTCTCTCTCTCTGTGCAGCTGACCCCCCCCCCCCCCCCCCTTCCCTCTTGTAACCTGAGACTTTGGTGATGATAATGACACATTGCTCTACAGAGGATTGCGCAATAGGTATTGCGAAATAAGCATATAAACACAAACTGTACGGTAAATATGCATTTTGAAAAGATGACACTAAGTGGATTACGTTCAGCATAGCATGCAGTATATATTTCTGTAATAATGGTGACTTCCAACACGACCGTGAAAAGATGACACTAAGTGGATTACGTTAAGCATAGCATGCAGTATATATTTCTGTAACTCTTACAGTGCCAATCCCGAACTAGTTCGGCTTTATTTGGCCGTATCAGAGTGCCAATCCCGAACCAGTTCGGCTTTAAAAAAAAAAAGAATTCGTCATCTGTTTACACGGCCCGTGAGAGCGTCGCGCCGCCGATATTTACCATCCACTCCAATGCAATCCAGGATCTTTAGAGCTCATTTTCTCTGTTCCATGCATATCCATATTCCATGTATGAGGTGTGCAAGGTTTAATCATGGCTAAATTGACGAAAATAGGTCTTCTAAAATGCTTGGTAGCCAATAGCTAACTTCAAGCTAACTTCAACCTCTTCCTGTACATGCACAAAGGAAAGTGTTCAGGCAAGTCATGGCTGCAGGGCTTTTGCATATACCAGCATATCTCTATGGGATTTTCTATGGCCACTGGGCGCCCTCTAGTGGTGAAAGGGTGGCATTGAATAATGGTGACTTCCAACACGACCGAATGTTGGGAATAGCCGAACAAAAACAGTCTTTGGCCGTTTTGATTTGGTGTGGCTAAGATGTTTCATTTAGAAAAGTCACTGAAAGAAACAATCACATTGAAGTGTGTTTGCAGATACATTTCTATTGATACTCACTGCTCGGATTAACTTGGTCATCTTTGCTCATCCTTCTCCTGACAGTTGGCAGGGCTGGTTCTTCTGGCTCTGTCACCACAAACTTCAACACCCTCTCTATCATCTCCTCCTCTCTCCTCCTCCCTTCCTCCTCTCTCTTCTGGATTTCTTTCTTGAATTCTTCTTCTCGTCGGTTCCATTCTTCAGCAGTAAATGTTTGCTTTCCTGTCAGTCTTTCAACCGGTGCCATCTGTCTTGTCTCATGTTCCTCCCTGAAGTGTCCTGTGTCTCTGACAGACCTGTCTTCTCTTGAGTCTGAAGGTGCAAAGTGTCCTCTGTGCCTTGTCATCATGTGTTCTACTTTCTCCATCAGCTCTTTTACTTCTGAAATGTCCACCTTGAGACAGTCTAGAACATGGTACCTGTAGCCACATTTTTCCAGGAGCCACCTGAGAGGTTCTCCTTCAGACTCTATGTACTCCTCAACACATTTTTCTCCCAGCCAGAATCCGTCTGTGAACAGAACCAGAGCGTATCTCCAGACTATGTGCCCCAGCATCTCCATGTGTTCCTCCACTAATCTCCTGTCAGCTTCAGAGAAACTGGACATGAGAGGAACAGTCACCAGGACAGCATGGGGTCCAGGAGAACACAGAGACACACCGTGTAGAAGGACATCTTTGATCTTCTGTGATGTAGGTGTAGTCGACCAGTCTGGACAGAGCACCACACTAAGATCTGTGTCAGCAACCTGTCTCTGTTGTCTGATACATTCTGTCTGGATGTAAAATGAGGTTTATATGTTAATAATCAATACATGTGACTTAGGAGGTGTTAAGCTAAACTATAATTTAAACGACTATTCCAGGGGTAGGCAACCTTAGGCACGGGTGCCAACAATGGCACACTGGCAGAAGTGTGAGAGAAAGGATTTATATTTCTGGGGACTTACAGTAACACAAATCAATTAAACTGTAGTGAACTATACCTATAATCTAACTATATCTGAAGATGGTTAATTGCGACCATAGGTCGCAGTTTACTATCAGAACCGTCACAGCATGACTGTATCCGTCCGTCCGGACGGGTAACACCTGACACTGTGGTTCCCTGACAGTGTGACATCACAGGTGACAGCATAGTGATGTCAGATACTAAGAGCAGGGATCTCCATATATGGGCATAAAAGTGATTCTGCTATGGATCTCCATATATGGGCATATAAAAGGGATTGTATCCCAGATGATTCCCTGTTAGGAAAACCACACTAACAGAATTCATATATGGTCAAGACAGATGGCCAAGTAATTACCAGTAAGACGCCCTTAGGCGTTGTATTACAGACAGATCTACAACATTGAAGTAAGACCACGGACAGGGATATGCACAATGTTAGAGGGATTAAAAAGGGTACTTTTGGTCGGAATTTTGTATGACATTTCTAAGCTGAAAATATCCGTTCTGCAAGCTCACACCACGTCGAAGCTCTGCAAGTTGTGAGCTTGTAGATCAGATATTTTCAGTGCGTTACACCACGTTCAACTAAGTACCAGTAATATGCAAAAGGGTGAAAAGCGACCTCGCCCTAAAGGGCAAGGTTACGCCATCTGTCTTGGCCATCTTTCTTGCATGGCCATATATGGATTCTGTCGTCTGACATCATACATACAATCCCCCCATACAATAGAAATGTCGTACAGTACAAGTAGGCCTACAGTTAAACACCCTGTCTAAAAGGAACATTCCAAATAAGTCATTTTACGGTCTTTTTTACTTTGGAAGTCCTTGGTATTAATTAATTCATGGACAACAAATAGCAAGCAAAGAAAACATTCACTAATATCAAAGTTATAAAAACACTATATGTACAGGATAGGGGAAACAAGGGGGTGGGGCTAAGGTAAGGGGGTGCTCACTTCTGGCCTGTCTATGGGAGAAGTGATAACTACTTCCTTCTCTGGCCTCCTGAAAGGTGAGTTTTCAGGGCAGTTTTGATGGATGCCAGCGAGCTACATGTTTTAAGGGAGGTAGTCAAGGAATTCCACACCTGGGTGGCAGTGTTGTAGAAGGAGAATTTACCCATATTTGTCTTATGGATTTGTGTTATCAGATCATTGTGTGCACTCCCTCTGGTGTTGTGGCTGTCGCTAACTTTTTGGAGATGTTTGGTCAGATAGACCACTGAGGGGATGGATGGCAGATTTGCATTGACTATTTTGAAAGTCAATCCCATTTTTTGTTGTCTTCAACGCTGAGCCAGCAAAATGTGTGGGAGAAACATGGGTCATGTAGATTCTACAGTCAAGGTTTTACAGTGTAGCAAAATTTGTGGGAGAAACATGGGTCATGGGCCCCAGGTCCAGAAGTAGCCAAATCAGTTCGTTTTGGGAGGTTTGGACTGGAGCTTAGTCTTTAGTGGCGAGTACCACAAGGTGCAAGCGTAGTCAAAGTGGGACTGAATTAGCCTGGTGGTGCCAGCCTCTATCACACACTTAACACCACCACCGCCATCTGGTTTTTACCAGGCTAGGGCTGAATGAGGGCCCCAGCAAGAGTCTTGACTCCTGAGGGCACTTTTGTTGACAAAAGTGGAGATTCTGCCCAGGAATCTTGTTCTTTGATTTACTTTTTTGATCACCATTGTTGCCATGCTATCCCCAGACAGGTATTTGCCAAGAATACAGCCCAAATAGGTAATGTCTTCCTTGCAAGAGATTACTGTGTCATCAACTTTGACCTTGAAATTGTTTACATTTATCTCACTTAGAGAATGTCTGGTCCCAAAAAGAATGGATTCTGTTTTACCAAGGTGTAGAGACAGTTTGTTATCAGTAAGCCAAGTACGAATTTTGGTGGCTTATGAGCTGAGATCTTCCTCAACCTGCAATTTGTCCTCTCCTGAGATCAGGAGTGCTGAGTCATCAGCGAACAGGAACAGTTTGCAGTTACAGGCAGCATTCATGTCGTTAATGTAAAGTAGTAACAGTAACGGCCCTAGAATGCTTCCTTGAGGAACGCCGCAGTTCACCGGGAGGAACGAGGACATGGTTCCATTGCAACAATTTGTTCTCTTCCCTCCAGGTAGGATATGGAGATCCCTTTTATGCCCATATATGGAGATCACTGCTCTTAGTATCTGACATCACTGTGATGTCATCTGTGATGTCACAGTGATGTGTCGGCCTTTTATGACCATGGAGAATCCCTGCTCTGAGTATCTGACATCACTGTGATGTCACAGTGATGTGTCAGGGGAACCACAGTGGCAGGCATTACAGACAGTCAGACAGAGCAGAGCCCTAGAATGGAGAGTTGCGTCACTCCCGTTCACTTCATGGGGCCAGGTCTTCTACGCACACATCTATTGGCGTATAGTGACAAACGGCCAACCGGAAGTTTACAAAATGCATTGAAGTCTATGAGGTGTACAGCATCGATATTGGCATACACAGAGCTCTAAATGCTGTGCAAAAGAAAATTCTGTATTCAAGTTCAGAGCAGTTTGGAAAAGACAATTCTCTTGAATGCAGCCTTCGAGTACGGCATGGAAAGTTTTCAATTATTTCACCAGAAAATGCTGAATTCGTGGTCTGGAGAGGATAAGGCGCTTAAAAGGGCACGGGCTCAAGCCCCCTGTGTCTATATGTGCCCCTGCCTAACCACAGAAGGAAATATTACAGGGAGAGTGAAAATATATATTTTGTTGGACTTTCTACAAATCAGCTTTTAACCACTGAATATAAATTAAACAAGTGTGTGTGTATTCATCATTGACAGTTCATGATGGCTCAAACATTCATGACAATATACTTTGACATAAGCATCAGTAAACATTGATATTTTATCTATTCATTACATCAAGGTCATTCATTATTACATGATTTCATATAATAATACTCACCTTGGCTTCCATCCTGTAAACACATTCTCCTGCAGTATGACATTTCCAGCCCATCTCCTCGTGAACTGGTCTCCTCCAACCAACATCAGCCTCACATCTGGTAGACTCTGATGTTCTCCTGACACACACACAAACTCTACAGTGATTGTATAAACTTCAGCTTCAAACAGAGCTTTCAGAATAGTTCTCTGTTTGTGTGTCTTTGTCATCAACGTGTGGACACGTTCCTTTATGTTCCTCTTCCTCTCTGACAACTTCTCTGCAACATCTCCATCAACTTCATAGTGTCCACCTCTGTTTCCTGCCACCATCTGGTCTATCTTCTCCAGCAGCTGTGTGACCTGAGTGTCATCTCTCTTCTCATTGTTGAAGACATGAAACCTGTTCCCACATTTGTCGACAAGCCAGTGGAGGTCTTCCCCTCCAGCCTCAATGTGCTGATCAATGCTTCTGTCTCCCAGACAGTCTGCATGGGTGAACAGTACTGTAGCGTGACTCCACACGCTCTGTGGCAGAAGCGACATGTGTTCCTCTAGTCCTACTTTATCTTCTTTGGTGAATGCTTCATCAGCACGAACCACCAGAAGAACAGCATGTGGTCCAGGAGGACAGAGACACACACTGTTCTGGATCTCCAGTTTGTCCATCTTTGGAGTGTTCTCTAGTTTCCTGTGGCAGAGCCAGCCTGGTGTGTCCACCACTGTCAGTTGTCTCCCTGCTACTTCACCATGTTTTACGTCACACTGCGCTGACCTGTGACCTAACTGACCAGTTTTAAAAACACTTCCTCCCAGAATGGTGTTTCCTGCTGAACTCTTTCCAGACCGAAACCCTCCCAACAACACAATCCTGAGGACAGCCATTCCTGTCAGAGAATTCCATGTTTAGTCACATTGAAAATATCATCATCATCATCATCATCATCATCATCATCATCATCATCATTATTACATTATTGTTGTTGTTGTTGTTGTTGTTGTTGTTGTTGTTGTTTATTGTTACAGGTTCATATGATAAAGTTCTATAGATTTAGACATTTTTCATTTTTTATTTGTATAATTTATATTTGAATGCACTTGTATGCATCTGAAATTATAGGCTACTGTAAAAAGAACGTTTTTGCAGACAGCCAAATCATGCAGCCAAAAGACAAACGAACACACCAGATCACAAAAAGTGCAGCTTGTAAAATTAAACATTCAACATTCTACACAATGAATTAAACAGCATTTAGTTTTGTTGCTGGTAGTGGTAACAGGGCTCATAAGTAAATATGACTAGATCAGTTGTGCTAAAATGTTTCCATACAGGACACACAAATTAATATCTATTTGACAGCGGACCCCCATCTAAAAACATTCAAGTTTTGTGTTGTGGTTTTGAAGCTACATTAACCCATTTTGACCCCACTTGGAGAACAATACTAAACTATTCATGTTATTTAAGTTTTTCCAGTCCCTTGATCTGGGAGTAGAAACTGTTCCTGAATCAGCAGGTTGTACGAGACCTGATCACCATGTACTTTTGAACAGACGTCAGACGCACAATCGTAATCTTTACATCATGTACTATATAATCTCATGTGATCTACATATAAAAACACATCTGTAACTGGATTGAATTTTATATATTTGTATTGCCAGTGCTTACCTTATTAGTGTTTACAGAGTTTGTCTACAGAGCTTGTTTACTGAGTTTGTCTTTGAAGAAGTCCAGACAAACTCAACAATGTAATGTGCAGTAGGTGCAACAAAGCAGTGCCAGGAATTGATGGAATGATGGTGCAGATATCTCAGGGTTAGGGCAACCACTGGAACTGGTTTATCTTGATTGGTGCGAGAGTGTTGGTTTACCGCAGAGAATTATGTTGGTTCCATTTGTTCCCTCTCAGAGAGATAAATTAACACTGCAGGATAAGCTTCGTCCTCCAGTGCCAATGTAGGCTACGACTGACAAGTGATTCCCGTAACTGAAAAGATTAAGTCCTCAGTCTTTATTGTTTTACAGAGAGCTGGAGATAGGCCGATATCACCAGATAGCCTATCGTTGCTACACTTGACATTTGAAGTGCATTTATCCTGCATGATCCTCCACCATGTATTTACAGTAAACAAAATTGAGTAGTAGCCTATTGTAACTCATAACAGAGGTCCATGTTCACACATTAATAATTATACGGAATGTCACAATAGATAGATACTTATCGGGCTAAAATCAGTCGCCCAGAGGCGGTACAGCAGTTAAGGTAGTTCCACGTAAAAGTATGAAAAAGAAAAAAGCACGCTAAAACAAGCCAAATGCTAGGGCCGAATTCATGTTCCAGCCCAGCCCTGTTTTTTATCATGTAGATCGGCTACAAATCATCAAATGTATGATGATAGTGATGCTATATTGACTCATTTTAATGGGGACCCCCCTCAAAGACCCCTGGTGGTCCCCGGACCCCACTTCGAGAACCATGGGGCTTGATTACTTTTCATCTGCACAGATATTGGTCTGATAGAGTCCAGCACAAATGAGTTTGAAACTTTGAACACATTTAGGGGTTGAGTTCAAATACTTTGGGTTGAGCCAGTCATGTTTTACCCCAGAGATGCAGGTCAAACTGCGGGCCCCCCATGAATGTTAACTATTGAAAAATAGCAGATATACAAGCTCACAGCGCGGCACCGAGTGCCGCGCTGCGAGCTTGTAGATCTGCTATTTTTGAAAAATCGTGAAAATGTGTGCAAGAAACTTATGTTTCCATGTCAGTGATGCTCAAACTTTTTCATGTCAAGGACCCCCCAAAATGATATGAATTTGGCCACGGACCCCCATCTCAAAATATTTAGTTCCAGGGACCCCCCCGGAAGCAAGATTTTAGTTACTAATGTTCGCTTAAAAAAATACATATTCAAAGATTTGCACACATTTTCACAACTTTTCAAAAATAGCAGATCTACAAGCTCGCAGCGCGGCACTCGGTGCCGCGCTGTGAGCTTGTATATCTGCTATTTTTCAATAGCTAAAGTTACTAGGGCCCCTCCACCTTGGGCCCTAGTAACTCAGTCCCACTTTCCTACCCCTTGTGACGCCCCTGCTTGTTCGAGCCCTGATCATCATATACGTGAACAGTCCATTGTACAATTGTAATCTGTAGGCTACTTCCATCATGTACTGTAGGCTAATATAATCTGAAGAGTTTTAAGATATACAACGAGATACAATTGTTGCTGCACTTGACATTGAAGTGCATTTATCCTGCATGACTTATAAAAGTCTTCCATCCACCATGTATTTACAGTAAATAACATTGAGTATTATTGTAAATCATAATAGAGGTCCATGTTCACACATTAAAACTGAATGTCATAATGGATTATCATACGGGGGAAATCAACAAAGTTCCAGGTAAAAGTATGAAAAAGAAAAAAGTAAGCAAAAAACAAGGCAAACAAATGCTTCATTTGTTTTATAGAGAGCTGATAATAGAACTGCTGACCTCACAATACCTTGCTGCCCTTTACTGTATAAAGAGAACAGAACACAACAGGTGTTCACAAACATGTCCAGGTGAAGAACCAAAAGACAAATGCGTAGTGTCCCCATGGGACCAAAACTTGATCTACAGGCTTGAAACACGTCACTATCTTCTCTATTTCATTATTTCTTAAAAGTTTTCAATTTAGTTTTTATTTTATTATTATTCTTTTTATTTTCTGAAATTCTTTTGAAAAATGTTGATGTTAATTGATTCCTGTTATCTCTACAGAGGCACAGTGAAGTTGTACATGGAGCTGCCATGAGAAGACTGAAAACATTCACAATATGCAGGACTGATATGACATTATTTTAGAGGGACAAGGACATTTCATCTTCCATATTGTCAATTATTTGAGGGCACAAAGGTCAAATGCCAAATGCCAGGGCAGCCAGGAAGGAAAACATGGCTACAATCCAGGACTGGAATGCTCAATGCTATCATTTTAGGGAACTGACAACTTGACCTTATAGGGCTGGAGGGCATGCAGGAAGGTCCTCAAATCAAACAGAAGTCCACATAAATAAAATAGGTCTACTTCACTTTTTTACATAGTAGGCCTATTTCTATCAGTGAAATATTTTTTTTTTTTAAAAGTGGTTAATGTCACAAAAGAATGTATTGTACAGTATTTAAAATACATAAACAATATTAACTCCTTGAGTCAAAGGTTTGTGCATTTTCCGCCCTGGACTAATCAGAGTCACTGGTACAGATGAGGAGTCAGAGGTTGATTTTGATTTTTGCTGGTCAGACGTGCAGTCCTGCTCAAATGGAAGCTCAACATCTACAAACGTTTGTAGATCTGCTATTTTCAAAAGATAATATTTTTGAACATTTGAAATGGGACATTCTGCACAATGAATACTTTTACTTTTGGTACTTTTGATGCCAATACCTTTGCACATTTGCTCAAGTATGCAGTATTTCTACATTGCCGCTGACACTTTTACTAGGACTTGTCAACCTACCTTCATATACAGTAATTGGTCCTCATTAATGTTCATGATAAAATAGCACATTTCTTTTCTACTCGGTCTGTGTCTCATATAGGGCTGTGGGCAGTTGAAAATCGTCTACCAGTGACATCATCGATGGGGAACCCAAGCTAATAGAAACTGCAGGCTTTCCATTCCTGATAAGCTACAATGTTATAATGGAAGCCATTGTTCTTGTGGTAATAAAAATCTAAATATAAAAATAAAAATCTTGTTTAAAAAAAAAGAAATCTTCCAAACGAACTGTCACTGGCAGACGGTTTTCTGAACTCCCCTGCAGAGCCCTCCTATGAGACACAGACCGAGAGAATTGTAGGCTACTATTTTATCATCCAAATGCATATGGGTCAGAATCAATGGGGTAAATTTAGGGTCAAGGGTCAATTAAATTTACCCCCATTGATTCTGACCCAAATGCATTTTGGTCCCCATCCAGGGCCTTGTATTTGGGTCCCCATCCAGAATCAATCAGTTTTTTTTTGTCTTTATAGGAATGCGACAAATACAAAAACATATTATTGAAATTTAACTCAAGTCTCCAAGGTGTGAGTAATCAATATAAAAAAGGTCATTTTTAGTAGGCTACTTCTTCTTCCATCACTGGTATAAAATAGAACAGTAGACAGGTACATACCCTCTGCTGCCTGCAATCAGTGCATCTTCCATCCAATTTAGACCATTTTCCTTAGTGTGGACACTAGGTGGGGCTCTACCATTAAAAAGCATTTTATTTGGGGTTTAGTAGCCCCCCTCACTCCCTCTCGTTGGTGCAGTTGCTTAGTGACGGAAAGCTGTGTATCAGCTACTGATGCGATTTCCTGTGTTTTCAAAGTCGTCTTGTTGGCACTCTGCTAAAGAAAACAGATTTATTTAAACTCCAGATTCATAAAGTCCACCGCTTCATGTGTCCACTAGATGAGAACAAATCATCATTTGTGCTGACCTCTCTTTGTAAAACGTTAGCCTTTCGGACTTTGGTTGGATTATTAAGCAGGACTTTGGGACGATGAGTTGATGATGAATAATTATCTTTTCATCAGAGTCGTTGGGAAAGGCAGCTATGGAGAGGTGAACCTGGTGAGACACAAGACAGACCGAAAACAGGTGAGGAGAACGAAATAAACGTTTATGACAGAACAAAATCTTTTAAAATACCCAATTCGTCAAGGTATAGCTAAACGTTGAGCTAAATCAGCTAAAGCTAACTATTCAACTTTTGTTTGACAATAAATCTCAAACGACTCATTTATAATCCGCAGTACGACGGTGTCGCTTGGATACAAAAAATAATAACAAATAAAAAAAAAAGAAGAAAGAAAATGGTTTAGCTTTGTAGAATATAATTTCTTTTTGACAATCGACACTATAGTAAACTTTGGACAACAACGAATTTGTTCAGTTTAGCTGTTTAGTTGTTTAGTTGCCAGTCTTGCTATGGTGTACTGTTAACGTAGGCCTATTGATTATATATTTTACATCTCAGTCATAATAATATACAAAACTTATCTTTGTCTTTAAATGTATTGAATACACAGGACCATAATGGACACAACTGCCCCTATAGCCTTTTGTGTTATCCTTTTAACAAAATCAATCAATCAATCAATCAATGCAACTAAAATGTGGTTATGTCCAGTCAGACCAGGCCAATCAGCATCAATGTTAGATTTACATAAAATAAAATATAAAACCTGATGCCTCATCTTACTGTACAATAATACTTCACATGGAATTACTAACTCCAAACACAAAGCAAATTATGAATATTTTTTGGGGGGGTCACAGTCTGGGAGTAAAAGTACATCAGAGGGACAGAGCAATGCCATGTTAGATGTTTTGGAGATAAATCAGAGGCCACACTGAGATGGTTGGGACATGTATAGAGGAGGGATAGTGAGTATATCGGTAGACGGATGCTGAGGTTGGCGCTGCTAGGCAGGTGGGGACAGGAAGTTATAGTTGGAGTGAAAGAAGAGGAGGCAGAGGACAGGGTGAGATGGAGGCAGATGATTGGCTGTGGTGACCCCTGAAGGGAACAGCCGAAAGGAAAAGAAGAAGACCGTCTGAAAAGGATCAGAACCACTTCTCCAGTGGACTGTCCTACTACATAAACCAGTAGGATATCAGGTTTAGGAATTGGTAAAACCTCTGTAACTTCCCATGATGAATCCAGAAAGGATTTCTTAATGTTCCTTTTTTTTGTTTTCTCGTCTCTTTCCTCCTCTACAACCCAGTATGTGATAAAGAAGCTGAACCTGACCACCTCCTCCAAGAGGGAGCGGCGTGCGGCCGAGCAGGAGGCGCAGCTCCTCTCACAGCTCAGACACCCCAACATCGTCAACTACAAGGAGTCCTGGGAGGGAGACGACTACCAGCTGTACATCGTCATGGGCTTCTGCGAGGGAGGGGACCTGTACCACAGGTAGGGATCATGGGACCATGATCCTCATTATCGCTTATCGCAGTGGTTTTCAACCAATGGACATTAACTTGTTTACTGCCAAAGACGTAGACTGACAAGAGTCCTTACATAAGCTTTTGTGATTTGCCCCCCAAAAAATAGAAGATCTACAAGCTCACAAAGCGTTGTGAACATGTAGATTGCCTATTTTTGGCAAACGTTCCCCGCAGAATAGGGATGCTCGGGGGGTCAAGTGGTTAAACAAATTGCCATTTTAGGTCTTAACCATATTTAGGTTGTTGTGATAACATCGTTAATCGCAATAATGTTTTGCCACAATAATCATGACATGTGCATTTCATATGGTCCCGTTCCTATGACGATAATCGTTATTATCGTTCATTGTGATAAAAAAAACACTAATTGTATCGTGGAGATTTAAATTTATCGTAAAATGATCCTCCGTCATGCACTGGGATCAATTCACCTTTTATTCGCCGAGCTGCATTTCCGGTACCATTTAAACCCTCTATAATTGGAAAAAACAGACTTGGAAATAACATACTTGATACAGTCTTTTCTTCACTTTCTACCAAATCTCTTTGCAAAAAAAAAAAAAAAAGCCGATCTACAGCTAGCTCACAATGCTGTCGGAACGCTTGTAATGTTTTGAGAATTGTTCCGCCCCAGGATAATGGATATTGGGGATATTTTGATTATCGTGATAATATTTTAAATCACAATTTCTTCGGTCACGATAATCGTGACATGTGATTTTCCATCCCTAACTACAGGCTGAAGCAGCAGAAGGGAGAGCTCCTACCAGAGAGGCAGGTGGTGGAGTGGTTCGTCCAGATAGCCATGGCACTTCAGGTATGTTGGCATTAGGTCTATAGATCAGTGGTTTTCAGCCCTTTTCACATCAAGGTCCATTATGAAAAAACAGTGGCAAAAGAAATATATACAATTAAATGTCCACGTTTCCTGTTCTACTCTAACTCTGTATACAGTATCTGCATGAGAAGCACATCCTTCACCGGGACCTGAAGACGCAGAACATCTTCCTGACCAAGACCAACATCATCAAAGTGGGCGACCTGGGCATCGCGCGGGTCCTGGAGAACCAGAACGACATGGCCAGCACGCTCATAGGGACGCCTTATTACATGAGCCCCGAGCTGTTCTCCAACAAACCATACAACCACAAGGTAGGCTGCCACAGCTGTTCTCTATAGCAAACCGTACAACCACAAGGTATCTCTAAAAAAACATACAACCACAAGGTATCTCTTAACAAACCGTACAACCACAAGGTATCTCTAACAAACCATACAACCACAAGGTAGGCTACCACAGCTGTTCTCTAGCACAGTGGTTCTCAACCTGTGTGATGATCTACACACTGAGCTTGTACAGTATATCTGCTATTTTTGGCAAAAGTTCTCCTCAGAATAGGGATTCTATGGTTCAAGTGGTTAATTAGTTCCTATCACAAAAAGGATTTGGCCCACCCCCTGTTGAAGACCTCTGCTCTGCTCCTTTGTGTGTTTCAGTCAGACGTGTGGGCGCTGGGGTGTTGCGTCTATGAGATGTCCACACTGAAGCATGCCTTCAACGCCAAGGACATGAACTCCCTGGTGTACCGCATCGTGGAGGGGAAGGTATGTGTCCTCTCTTCCAGCTTGTAGTTGTGTTTGAACACATTGTGTGGGAGTTATTTTTTCCTGATAAACCTGCTTGAGGATCACTTACTTTACAATCAAAAACTAGCTGACCTGCTAACCGGGAAATCATCTGGGTCATTTAGATCTTAGCATTATATTTAATAAAGTACATTGTTTGGCTGTTAAAAAATAGCAGATCTACAAGCTCACGGCTGCAAGTCCTGTTTTTAAGTAGTAGTAATACATGCATTTGTATTTTTTGTTTTTAGCTCAGACAGGACAGGGTAAACTGTGAGTTTATGCCTTGGTTAGCTTTTTTTGTGTGTATTCAGTTGCTAAATTCTACCATTCTTGCTAGGCCTTTTGATATCTAATGATTTTCTGGATTCAAATTTGTGTCATGAGTTAATTAAATGGTGGCTATGCGGAACAGTAACACATTCATGTGTTGCTTTCTCTTCAGCTGCCTCAGATGCCCAGTAAGTACGACCCCCAGCTGGGAGAGCTGATCAGAAGCATGCTGTGCAAGAGACCTGAGGACAGGCCTGACGTCAAGCTCATCCTACGACAGCCATACATCAAACGTCAGATCGCCATGTTCCTGGAGGCAACCAAAGAGTAGGTGATGCTCTCACTGACCAAAGAGTAGGTGTAGGGCTGTCACGATATGACATTTTACAAATAATTGGCGATTAACGATTTAATTGTGTTTTTGTCATTGATAATTACATTTCTGTTTGGCTTTTGGGCTTTGAAGTTGTACATGGCAGATATGATACTTAACCTAAACACACAAATACATTACTGACATATTTGACGACTTACTACTTAAAAAATAACATTGATAGTGGAAATAGCCGATCTACAAGCTCACAACGCGTCGCGATGCGACGCGTTGTGAGCTTGTAGATCTGCTATTTCCACTATTTCTGACATTTTTCAACATTCGCGATTATGACGATTATGACAAAATAATTGCGATAATGTCAAATAATCACGATTAGGCGATTATGTAATAATTGTGACAGCCCTAAGTAGGTGATACTCTCACGGACCAAAGAGTAGGTGATGCTCTCACATAATGTTCCTAGAAGCAACCAAAGAGTTGGTTAAATGTTCCTGGAGGCAACCTACTCACACTATATTGCCTCAAATCTTTTAAATTGCTAAAATGCATCCCATCCTGATGCTTTGTGAGTAGGGATGGAGCTCGTTAATCTTTATTGATAATGAGCACCTTATCGATCCTGCTTATTGAGCCGGGCTTTTATCGAGCCCACTATTGAGCGTTTTCTAATATTTTGTGGAAAGATGTGAGAGGACAAATTCAGAACAGAACTGGTATCTTTTTTTATTGGCCAGTTGTTGTGACTGTGAGTTTGTGGCTGACCACCATCTATGAAATGACAAAAGTAACAAATTGATACCGGCTTATTGATACCGGGTACTCAATACATTTGTTATCGAGTTAATAGCGGGCCATTGTTTTGAGCTCCATCCCTAGTTGTGAGCTTGTAGATCAGCTTTTTTAGTTACTTTCAAAATGTTTTGAAAACGTGGTTAAATAATTCACTGCACTACAACTATCCATTCCTGCCCGCTTCTTCTCCCATTGCTTTCTGCTCGGCTGCCACAAGCTACTGCTCCTAATTAGAGACGACTGATCCCGTCTTGGATGTCGGTGTTTGTTTGTTTTGCTTCTCGCTACAACCCAGGAAAACCGCCAAGTCCAGGAAGAAAGCCGCGGCAGGCGGCAGCGACGACAGCAGGGCCAACAGTGCTAACAGTGCTGCGGTTTCAGCAGTGTCACCTCCTCCTCAAGCCAAAGCAGAGCTGCAGTCCCAACAACAATGTCCCCAACCTGAGCCTTTACCCAGGGGAAGACGGGTGAGAGAATGAGGAACATGTCACTGGTTTCATGTAGCAATTTTAATCCAGGGAGTCTCCAGCTAAATGTGTTAATATAGAATCAAACTCAGTTTACCGATAACCACTTTACCCCTAATGAGAATAAAGAAGAAAGAAAAACTATGCATAATATATTTGGGGTCCCTGGCACAGTGGCACATTATTATCAGATGGAGGTCCGTCCGTGGTCACATTTATTTGGCGATGCTTGACATGAAAAAAACTTTTAGAACGAAACAGTGAAGCCTGCACACTGCTAATGTGATCTCAGTTCATTCAGGATTCCTTATGAAATTGACATGAAATGTTGAAATGTCGGCCTTGCATTTAACTCTTTGAGTGCCAGCGCCCTCTAGGGGCCAAAGAATGCCAGCGCATCTCTCATAGGCGAGCGCTTTAGCTTCCAGGACTTCACCTTCCAGGACCTGACGTGCTCACGTTCATGCACGGCATGGAAATGTCCCGGATGAAGATGCTAACAGAATGGCTATTCCCATTTTGTCATCTAAAAGATCATTTTTGGGCGATTTCGCCGTAAATAAACCTCGCGCCGCTTCCCTAAAACACAAAAAAGAGATATAAGCCTTTAAAGATGCGGTCTTTCATTGGATTAGGCGGAGATTGGCGATTGCGTTCGCAAATTACGGCCGGCCGGGAGGTTGCTAGCTTTCGGCTAGTAGCTAGAAAAATCAGGCCAGGCTTCAGAAGGCCTCTTATCATTTTATTCATTTAATTAAATAAAGCCGAACTACTTCGGGATCGGCACACTCGTGTACTCATCGGAAGCGGCGCCGAACATCGGGTGAACATTGGGGAGCTCAAAAATGTATTTTAAACCATTTTTAATGGAATATATCGTCGGACAGAGTAGAACGGCTAGCTGGCTAGCGGCTAGCGAGCCAGGACCACCCACGACTCTACAAGCAGCTCGGGGTAAGTGAATTAATAAAAAAAAGATTGTATTGGATTGAAATAAAGCCGAACTAGTTCGGGATCGGCACCAGATGAGTTAAAAGTGGCACCATACTGCAGATGTTGTTGTTTTCTTTAGTATCGTCGGTGTGAGAGATACCAACTCACTACTACCCCATTGTAACTCCCCACGTTGTAAGCAGCTAATGTGTTCATGTGTGAAATGACACCCTCCTGGTATTGTTTTGCTCTTCCGTGGCACTGTGAAGGGATGTAAAACATATAGGTCAGGGGTCCTTCAGGAGAATGAGTTAAGATGCCACATTAAACAAGCTGTCTGGTTTTTCTTCCCTTGATCTTCAGAAAGAGCAGAGGTCACAGCAGAGTAAAGTGGAGAACGGCGTCGCGGAGCGTCACCAAGTCCAGACACCTTCACCCACCGACACTCTGCAAGGCAGCGTCGTTTCCATGGCGACTATAAGCGGTGTCGACATCGCCTTCCAGCCGCAGCAGGATGCCGACGAGGACCGGGAGGAGAGACTGGTTCAGAGGCCACGTTCGGCCGGGTCAAAACCGCCGGCTGCTGATCATCAAGAACCTGTGACTCACAGTGGCTCGAGAAACAGGAAGGCCAGAGAGAAACCACCGGATCCCTCCTCACCTCCTCCTTCATCCCCCTCAAAACAGCACCGCGTGAAGCCCCCACCCTCATCATCAGGTGTTGTTGGGGAGAGGAGACCTCCCAACGGCTTGCGATACCATCGCTCACAAGCCGCCGCACTGAAGCCCGGGGACAATAAATGCTTGGCGTCTGTAGTGGACGATGAGATGTCAGACGCAGACGATAATAAGGACGATACCTTGGAGTTACTGAAGGGGGCGGCGGTGGTGGAGGAGGAGGGTCTGAGTCCGACGCATGCTGACCTCCACAGAGAACGTGCTGTTTCTCCTCCCGGCGGTGCATCTTCTGACTGGTGGTCTGAAGACCCTAAACCCAGCAGCACAGAAGATGTCAGGAGGGAGGGCAACTTGGACAATAGAAATAATGACACCGTCATTCTCCTCAAGGGGGCGCCGGCACAAAGCCACGGCACGTCAGATATACACGTAAGTAAGAGCGCTCCAGTGATGCCGGCGTGCCGGGACGGGAGAATGGCCCGTCTGCGGCATGGGGGGGTTTGTGACGACTGACAACCCCATGTTATTGTATCGTCTCTGTCGGGTGGAAACCTCATATTATGTCCAAAACTTTTAGGATTCAAATAAAAGAAGCAGATCTACAAGCTCAAAACGCGTCTCTTTCGAGCCCGTGGAGCTGCTTCTTTTGATGCTTTTGTGTGACACTGTATGATCAATCAAGCATTCATTTAAGGGGGAAAAGAACTCCACAAAAATATGGAGATAAGGGGTTTCTGCCCGCCTTGAGATTTAGACTTGCCCATTGGTGTGCCTTGTGCACAGGAAGTTTTGAAAACCACTGCAATAGAGTAGTAGTTTTCCCTTGTTGCATTAGGAATAGTACTTCTACTTGTCTAATCATACACTCATCAGGTACTTTCTTTGCAGGAGAGCCTAGAATCCACAGAAAGACTATTGGAGCCCTTTGATCCCGTCGCAGCATTGGTGAGAATCCAGGTTCTCTTCTCCATGATCCATGACCTTACTGTATCACTTCTGCAATATAGTCCACCATAAAAATCAAGGATTCCCCTCAGAATTGTTGAATAATAATAATATACTATTTTCCTTTGACTGTATTTGGCTATAATGTATACACCTGCTGACTACATTTATATCTGTACCTGTTAATAATTAATAGCGCATACAACATGCAAATCTAGGATGGTCAAAGTGAAGATAGGGACAAAATGCACTATCCACTACAGCCCAATATATATATTTCGGACATTTGAAAATAGCAGATCTACAATCTCACAATGTGCATTGTGAGCTTGTAGCTCGGCTATTTAAAAAAATATTTTGAATACATTTTGAACTTGTGAAATTGGACATTGTGCACTTTGAGTACTTTTACTTTTAGTACTTTAAGTACATTGTGATGCTGATACGTTTGTACTTTTAGTCTTTTACTCAAGTCAATTTTGAATATGGGACTTTTACTTGTAACAGAGTACATCTACATTGCAGTATTGATACTGCAGTACTTCTTCCATCACTGGTACCAATAAAGTTCTCTTTGTATTGGTTTAGGAATCTTTTCAGGAGGAATCTCTCCAGCATGTGACCAGGCCGGACCCCTCTGCTCCGTACCCGTCCTTAGAACCTTCCATCTCCCAGAGCACCAGACCCAAGGACACAGGACAAACACATGGCGCACAACACAAGGTATATACATACTTGAGATGGTTTGCCCTTAGAAACCTTCAGGAATGGAGATGATTGACTTTAACAATGAGCTAGAATAATTATGTGGATCACAGAACCCACATAGAGATGACGTGGCTCCAATGTCGATCTGGTCACTTCACGTGCCCAGCATCTAGGACGTATCTAGGACTCCACATTTATTTGGGCAAGGTTTCATCATCGCTACAAATTGGGGAGGTTCTTCTGTGGATTAACTGGTAGCGTGCACAAGAACTTTGGTGCTGATCGGTCCAGTGGGTTTGTTGTGACTTTAGCTACAGACAGACAGACAGGCAGACACACTACTACATTCCTTCCAAGTTTATGAATCACATAACTTGATGAATGTTTATGTTGAATTGTGTTCGTCTCTTGTCAAGTCTAAGGTGACAGTTACTAGACCTCTGCCTCCCGCTCCTGTTGACGCTGTTGCCGTGGAAGCGAGGAAGAGGAGCAAGTGGACCACAGAGAGGAAGAATATGACTTTAGAAACATCCTCCTCCTCCTCCTCATCGGTTTGTTCTTCTAAGGACAGACTTTTACCACTGCCACAGGTTGGTTAGCCCCTGTTTTACCACTGCCACAGGTTGGTTAGCTCTGTTTTACCACTGCCACAGGTTGGTTAGCCCTGTTTTACCACTGCCACAGGTTGGTTAGCTCTGTTTTACCACTGCCACAGGTTGGTTAGCCCCTGTTTTACCACTGCCACGGGTTGGTTAGCCCCTGTTTTACCACTGCCACAGGTTGGTTAGCTCTGTTTTACCACTGCCACAGGTTGGTTAGCCCCTGTTTTACCACTGCCACAGGTTGGTTAGCCCCTGTTTTACCACTGCCACAGGTTGGTTAGCCCTGTTTTACCACTGCCACAGGTTGGTTAGCCCCCTGTTTTACCACTGCCACAGGTTGGTTAGACCCTGTTTTACCACTGGTTGGTTAGCCCCTGTTTTACCACTGCCACAGGTTGGTTAGCCTCTGTTTTACCACTGCCACAGGTTGGTTAGACCCTGTTTTACCACTGCCACGGGTTGGTTAGCCCCCTGTTTTACCACTGCCACAGGTTGGTTAGCCCTGTTTTACCACTGCCACAGGTTGGTTAGCCCCTGTTTTACCACTGCCACAGGTTGGTTAGCCCCCTGTTTTACCACTGCCACGGGTTGGTTAGACCCTGTTTTACCACTGGTTGGTTAGCCCCTGTTTTACCACTGCCACAGGTTGGTTAGCCTCTGTTTTACCACTGCCACAGGTTGGTTAGACCCTGTTTTACCACTGCCACGGGTTGGTTAGCCCCCTGTTTTACCACTGCCACGGGTTGGTTAGACCCTGTTTTACCACTGCCACAGGTTGGTTAGCCCCCTGTTTTACCACTGCCACAGGTTGGTTAGCCCCTGTTTTACCACTGCCACAGGTTGGTTAGACCCTGTTTTACCACTGCCACGGGTTGGTTAGACCCTGTTTTACCACTGCCACAGGTTGGTTAGCCCCCTGTTTAGTGTTTTACCACTGCCACAGGTTGGATAGACCCCTGCTGTGACTCTCAAGTTATGACAGTTAGTTCATCTCTCTGATACAAAATAAACATGATTTGTTGTTGTCCTCACAGCACCGTCCACTCACTGCCAGAGAGAGAAGACGATTGAGACAGTCCCAAGACACTAACATCATCAGCCAGCCAGGTAATCAGCCAGTCACTTTGTTTTATTGTGAACGGGGCCCCATCAAATATTTGTGGTATAATCTTATTTTTTACATTAACCCCTGCATCCCTATTCTAATGTGAGCTTGTAGATCGTCTATTATTTTATTTTTTTTGGTCAAACAGATCTATGAAGCTATGCATGAAATCTATTTAAAGAAATCCAATATGTATTGGGGGTCCCTGCTTCATCTCTCTCTCAGCTATGGGGTCCTTGGGCTGAAAGGTATTGAAGACACTGCAGTAAAGCAAACTGGTGTCATAGGGTTGGGACTTGTGGAAAATGTATAACCTCATGTATTTAAAGATGAGATAAACATTTTGTTTTAAATGGTTTCGGTTCCCTTAATTATGGGAAGGAACAACCTGTTTCAAGTCATCATTAATCCGCTGCTTTGATTCTCTGCTCTTCCGCTGCTTTGATTCTCTGCTCTTCCACAGCCGACACTGCAGTAAGAAGGGCGTCTTATGATGTCACTTCCTCCACGGCGGAGGAGAACTACAACACATCAGTTGTCCGTTCTGTTTCTGATTCCATCAGTGAGATCAACAATAAGGTGTCTCTCTAAATCCCTCACTAGATCTAGGTCTTATGAATGTCACTAGAACTAGTTCTTATGAATGTCTTGTATTGCAATGCATTGTGTTTTCAACCCATTTAGACGCCTTCTAAATCTAAGTTTACTACTACTGGTACTACTAGTACTTCGACTATTACTACCAGTAAGACGCCCTAAGGGCGAGAAGCGAGCACATGGGCAGAATTAATTTGCAAGTGTGACTCGCGTTGTGGTTGGTTGTTTAAGTTGGACACTGTGACGCACATGGGCTTAAAAGGGACAATGACGGAATTCATTTGCAACATCATTGTGATGTCAGAACAGATCAGCTATATACTTCTGCTGAGCTGGGATGAGGTGATGTCAGAACAGGTCAGCTACAGTATATCCTTCTGCTGATCTGTCATTGTGATGTCAGAAGAGTGAAGGACAGACAGACAGACAGACATGAGATGGAGGTTTTCATACTATGTAGCGACCTATGGTCGCAACTACTACTACTACTACAACTACAAGTTTGTGTGGTTTTGGGAGGTTGAGATCTCGTCTGCCTTAAGCTGGTTGCACACTGCTGCGTTTTTCAGGCCGAATATCGGGGTGAATTTCGGAGAGCGTGAATAAAAAAATCAACCTCATGTTATGTCAGTCAAGTTTGCACACTGCTGCCCGTTTCGTGCACCACTCGGTCCCTTGCTCTCTCTATCTCTCTCTCTCTCCTTGCCCTGAAAAACGCATTTCGCAACGAAAAACGCAGCAATGTGCAACCACCTTTACTCAAAGGAGATATGGTTCCTTCTTTAACGAGGCGTTTCCTTTCCCAGCAGGACAGGTTGCGGCGGCGACCGTCAGAGGAGGATTACTGCAGCTCCTCCACAAGTTCCACAGAACGCTCCGAGGGGGACTGGCACTGCAAGGAAGGGTGAGAGCACTGCCAATTACAAAATGTTGCAGTGGCTGAAAAGATCATTGTTCTGTTCAATCATCACACTAAGAGTCCATCATGGAGTTGCTTCACTGAGTACCAACTTGTGAAATGGGACGTTCTGCATAATGAGTAGCCTACTTTGTTACTCTTAGGTACATTTTGATTACCGGAATTGTACTTGTAACAAAGTGTTCCTACATTGCAGTATTAATTTTCACAATTTCTGACAATATTTGAAAAGATTCACCTATAATGACATCCAAATTACAGACACCAAAGGTTGAAAGTGCTTAAAATGACTTTGCTCTGAAAACCCCCCAGCTTGTTCTCTGTGCTGCTGCAGAACCTAATCTAACTTTACAGGTCATGATGTTTGTGGTCTGGATTGTTTCTCAGGAAGAGTGAATGCAACGACATGCAGGACCTGGTCCAGATGATGACCCAGACGTTGAGACTGGAGGGCAGAGAGGGTGTGAGCAGCGAGCCAGACGCAGACAGACTGGGCTCTACTGCGTTGCCTGAGTTCAAGCTGAACAGGAAGTACAGGGACACCCTGGTGCTTCATGGGAAGGCTCAGGAAGACAAGGACTTGTCACTGGGTGAATTACCACTGGGTGAGACTGAAGCACACACACACACACACACACACACACACACACACACACACACACACACACACACACACACCCATCACTAACACATACAGTAGTTACCTGCTACTATTAAGACCTGAGATCAGATTCTACAAAATAATGTCAGTTTTCTGAAAAACACATCAGTGGTTCTCAAACCTTTTCATGTCAAGGAACCCCAAAGTTATACCGGTTTTATTTGGCCGCGATAGATAGCAGATCTACAAGCTCATAGCATGGCACAAAAAAAAATAGCCAACCAATGAAAACCAGGTTGTCTTTTATTACTAAATCGGTGTGTATATAACATTTATATTACCTCAGATATCTTAGTTTTAGCAACATTGTTCATGTCAAGTAGTTAGCTTATTTGTTGAAAAGATAAAAATTGCTATGGTGGTCGGTGGATTACCACCCCTGCTGCTGGGCGGGTGAATGCTGGATTCCAGCCGCGGAGGAGGGAGCTAAAGACGGACACATATAGTGGTGGTGCTCGGTGACCATGACAAATGTGGCTCTGCCTGTGCGGTGCTCTCATAGTGATTTTGATCATTATAATGAATAAGCATGAACAGACTAGTTCACGTGAACGATATCGATGTAACTAAGATATTCTATTGGGCACATATATTTTATTTGCGCAATATTACAATCAAAATACATTTTATGTTAGGCCACTTCCTCAATTTCCTGGTCAGTGCGAGTCAGCAAGAGGCGCTGCTCTCTGCCTATTTCAGACCGTTTACAGAGGGACCACGTGACCTACTGTATCATAATGTAACATTTCTGGGCGTGACATCTCACCTTTAATGGGGTTAATAACTTCCATAATATTAAAATATATAAAAAATGTAAATGAAAATGAAAAATCACCAATCAATCATCCAGATCGAAGATCCATATTCAATGTTAATTGAGTTAAATGATGCTTAGTTTTGTGCACAAAATTAGCCGAGCTTGTAGACCTGCAATTTCTGTCGTGTAAATAAACCAGGCTTTATTATTGTAGAGGAGAATTCTTGCCGCAGCCACCAAGGTCTACACATAATCGCTAAAACAAAACAAAAACACATAACCAACAGCGTTCTGCTCTCGGTCCAAAGGTTCCAGCTCTGGTCCGGCCAAGATCCGGAGGGCCATCGAACACCTGAGGACAGACGTGGTGAAGGGTCTGGGGGTCAAACTACTGGACAAAGTCCTGGACATCATGGAGACAGAGGACGACGACGACAGACTAGAGGTACTGTATGAAATCACACCGCTGAACTTTTAGAATGGCATGATGTAATAGTTGATTTGAATTTGAAGCGTTTTGTAGAGATTTGTGTCTCTACCGCTCTGCCCTGATCAGCATTTTTTGTAAACTGCACTAAAATCATGGCAGCATTGTTCAGGGAATTATTGAGACACTTTCAGAATTGAATATCTGTAGGCTAGGATTTTGAATAGTTATTCTAATTGGTGTAAAAAATTAAGTCCCACTGAATAAATGATTTCCGGTGAATTTATAACATACAGTGAACTGGTCGCCTGGCATTGCCAGACTGATTACGTGGAGGAACTTGACTGGCGATGCCAGGCTAGTGAACTGGAACTTCTCCATTACAGTTTTTTTTTTATATCCACATGCACTTCACATAAATCAAGGGCACTGTTTAGGGCTTGACAATTTGAAAGTTGCCATTAACAAACATAGGCCTACTTGTGAGATTGTTTATATGAAACCAAAGATTCATATTGATCTCAGGCTAAATTAAATAGCATTTGTTTACAAAACAATCTTGTGTGACTTTGCAGCTGTGCCTTCGAGAGCAGATGGGAGAAGAGAAGTATCAATCCTTTGCTGTGATGGTCAGACAGTTGAAATTCTTTGAGGACGTTTCCTTCAAAGGTTAGGAATCACAATATATGCTCAAGCATTAGCTGACTTTGTATAGGCAATAGTATGCTATGCAATTAGAATTTTCTTTTTGTGCCTCACTTCACTTTCCAGCACATAGCAGAAAATTGTGCGACTTGCAGGCTACCTATGCAACTGTATTGTGCGTTCATTACAAAGTAGATATTGTGGGTTCATTGTAAAGTAGATATAAAATTCTACCTACTGTGTTAGAAAAAAAAAAAAAAATGTTATTTATAATTAAAACTAGAGTTCACAAGAATCTTTAGAACCCACATTTCATTTGTGCAGCCTTTTGTATTTTATTTTACAAAATGGACTGTAGATATTTTAATTGCAATCTTTCTAATAAACATAAAAATCTTACATGTTCATTTTTTTCTGTTCTCATTGTTGCCATTTTTATATAATGGTTGGAACAACCTTAAATTCACACCACATCTTTTACTTTGTAGCAAATAAAGGAGGTCTGAAAGAAATGTTACGACTACAAGTCATACACAACACTGGATGTTTATTGATTGTATGTACGATTGCGTGGCAGACACTATAACGGTTATATTTTCAAATGCTGTTATTAATGTTTTTTAGACAAAATAAAATCAGTCGTTTCCATTGTAAAAAAAACTAAAGAACGAAAAGCAGCTGCAGCGGTACAACGGTTCTGGTCGCGAGTTCTACTACTTGTGCTTCTTCTTCTTGAGGCTCTCCTGAGGTTTCTGGCTGACTTCCGCACAGGGGTCTGGGAGGGTGGGCTGCCAGGGGAGAGGGTTGGTTCTGTACATGGGCCACGGGGGCAGCGTCAGCTACAGGGGAGAGAAGAGGAGAGGGTTGGTTCTGTACATACATACCTCCAAAGCCTGATCAACCCAACCCGTTCACTCAGATCAGCTAACACAGGGATGCTGACAGAACCCTCGCTAAACACCCCAGGAAAAAACAATCCACTCGTCCTAGACAATTCGCCATCCTGGTCCACAAACTGTGGAATAAACTCCTTGTCGCACTTAAAACGACAGACTCACTCCCTAGCTTCCGCCATGGCCTGAAGACTCACCTGACCTCTTCAGACTTCACCTAAGCCCGTAGCACTCGCCTACCCTCAATGACCACACATGAAAGCTAGATAGCATTCTTAAGTTTTATATCAAGTTTTTTACTGATTAGGTGCTCTGTCTACCTACGTAATTTTTTTCTAGATTGATATTTCTATGCAATTGATGTATTACCTTGCTATTGTATTGCCTTGCTTGTTGTCAATTGCTCTGGATTAAGAGTGTCTGCTAAATGCCTAAACTGCCACGGGCCACAAGGGCAGCAAGATGTGGTTAGATTATAGCAGTGTTTCTCAAACTTTCAAATTTCAAGGTCTCCCCTTAACTCTGACAGTGCATAAATGGAACCAAATGGACCCATTAGGGTTCATTTGATTCCATTTAGTATCATTTAGTCCATTTAGTAGCTCGGGTAGCTCAGTCGGTAGAGCTCTTGCCTTTGTACCGCAAGGTCATGGGTTCGATTCCGGGCACCGCCAACTCAGCGTATGAGTAGCACGGCTTGGCAAGTCGTGCGGCAAGTACTGGGAGCTGATGGTAGGTGTGGCGCTCCACCTCAGCAGTCCATCTCTCAGGGGTCTAGCGCATTGTAACGGGGACAGACTCCCGCGTGTTACCGGCTGATACCGACAATAAGCCACTCCCGACCTACTTGATTCCATTTATACACTGTCAGAGTTACAGTCTTGTATGGGTCAATTTAGACACCCCTAAAGGAACCCACAGAGTCCCTGGAATCTAGCCTGGCATTAGCCAAACTGATAACGTGGATTCACACGCGCGTTCCTCCATGGTATCAGTCTGGACTTCGGCCCATAGGCAGAGAGTAAGAGAAATCAGAAAACGACCGGGCCAATCAGTGACTGCATTTGAACTAAACAGTGTAACACAGTCACTGATTGGTCCGGTCATTTTCTGATTTCTCATACTCGCTTCCTATGGGCCGAAGTCCAGACTGATACCGTGGAGGAGCGTGTGAGTGAATCCATGATATCAGTTTGGCTAATGCCAGGCTACCTGGAATCCACATTGAGAACCACTGGATTATAGTAATGATAAACAACTGGTTATACCATATATATATGCCCCCCCCCCCCCCCCCCCCCCCGACAGAGACCACAAAGAAATGTGAACAAAAGAAAACGTACCACACAGGACACGGCAAAACCTGCCAAAACGATGTACACCGTCCATCCAAACTGTTCAATGACGTAGCCATAAATGAATCCAATCACCTAGAAGACAATGTTGACGGTTTAGCTTTCAGAATACAGGCAAAAATAATAATCACAGTATAATGATTTTATGACTTATTTTAAGGGAATAATATCTTGTGTGCTTACCGCTGAGACGAGTATGATCCCCTGGAAGATCTGTTCGGCAAGCTTCTGACCTTTATAATCCTGTAACAGAGAAATACATCAATAAATAAAACATACAAAGTTAAATACAAAGCAGATAGTTAAATCCTCAATGTGGTTATCCACCTGTAACTATTGAGTGTACAACTGTAACCTAATGGACCCATGTGTATTGTATACACTCTGAAGAGTTAAATTAGGATTTTACAGTGGATAATTAGTGAATATGCCAGACAAAGGTTGATTTGAACAACACTCAGAGGGCAGTAGATTGTCGACAATAAAAGCTCAACACAAAATATGTAATCTTATCCCATTTTCTTGCACTCTGGCTGACATGCACAAGGACACTTTTGGCACCATTGGGTGTGTACTGTGGACGTCCAAATACCATAGGTTACATATTGCATACACATCAGCATCACGCAACATGACATAATGTGCACGTACATTTCTGAAAGGATCACATTGGAAGAGTGTTTTTTTTTGGTATTTTATTCTTTTGATAATGGTGTAACAATGTATGTATTTTTTACATTATGTTTATTATCAATAAAGATATCCCAGTCATAGTCAGTGTTCTCTGAACATGGGATGATGTCTAAATGATTAATAATGAATCATGAAAGTTATTCTGGATCAACTGACAGACCAAATCAATCTCTAACAATAGATAAAAAAAAAGATTGGTGTTCCAGAGATGATGTTAAATAGGATTCAAGGTGGCCTAATGCAAATCACACTGACTGGAAATCACTGAAAAGTAGCCTTGGATCAAGAATATCATAGATAATCCTTACCTCCCCCTGACCATAGTATTGTTTTATTTGTCTGTCATTTTTAATGTTGTATCAGTATTTATATAAAATACATCCATCATGATAGTCTTCAAGTCTACTTGAAATTAAACGTTTTAAAAAGCACTGGTTTGAACGAGGCAATGTGAAATCTACCAGATGGCAGGATGGCACAATGTGTATTTGAGAGGTTTATACAAAGCAAACACAGTGTGTTGTAGGCTAATATACATGTTATCTCGAATGTAAAATGTTATTTCATCTCAAATAAACAGTTGCTGAGGTGTAGGTAAACTGCAAGACTAAACATGGTAATGTGTCTTCTTTAGCAGCATAGCTACAATGTTGCAGTTTATCTACAAACTACAGCAGGAAACAGCAACATTATATCAATAGAATGATGATATAAATACAAAGTCTTACCATATGTGTTGGGATTGAGTTAAATATTGACATTGACAACATCTTTGTATCTTTTTGACAAAAATTACCCAAAAAACAAATGAAATGAACGCAGGTTAAACTTCCGGTTTCAATAAAGCTACGTCGAGGTTTATGAAGGACCCCGCAGGGTTGTTGGTGAGCGTCATAACTGCGCCTGGCTGCGGCGCATTCACAGAGCTACACAACATAAGGATTTGCCTTTGGTCTAAAAAATATAGAAGCCAACTTTTCCTTATGTGTTGCAGTTTGAGAAACGCTTTAATATTTTACGACAGGCGAACATACGAGATTAATATGCGAATGTTGTTATAATATTCTATTTATTTATGTATTGGATGATTTATTTAAAAAGAAGTGTGCAAAGTCATTCATTCATTCATTCAAAACTTTTGAATGAATAGTTATTTTGAAAGGAATGCTCAAATCAGATTTGTACATGTAATAAACAATTTGCTATTTTTTTGTACATTATATTTCGTAAAGGTTTCATGATAAAACAATATTATATTTAAAAGTATAAATACACACAAAACATAAGGTCTAGCGCATAAAATAAACTATAATTAAAAAGAAATACGTATAAAATCAGTTGGCATTTCCAGTCAGGCAGATGTCGGGGCGTCTAACAGACAACAACACATAACTTGATGATGTTGAGTTGGCAGTTTGGCTTTAAATGTGTTTCAGCTTCTGTTTAAACTGCAGCTTCTGTGTGTTTGTGTAAAGAAACTAAACTAACGAGCACTTTCAGACAGTTACATTTCACCTGGAGATTGAGCCGTTTGTTGTTTGCAGACGTTTAATTGATTTGTACCAAGAAAACAATACATTGTAACGGTTTTCATTCACACAACAATAGAAAGCTGCAGCTGTTGATTGTGGTTCAACAGTTTGTAGAGAATCTATGAGGACGTTTTATCATCATCATCATCATCATGACACTGAGGAGAGGTGAGTTTGTTTTGTTTTAACATTATAGTCTTGTGTTTTTGTTGGATGCAAGAACAAGAGTGGGCACCTCGGTGTAAAAATAGGTATTTTATCCAAGATGTTGAATGAAATCTTTGAAAATGTGTCTTAAGTATTGTAAATTATACATTATGTGAACCTGGACGGCTCATCATTTTCAGATTTAAATGTATCCTTATCAACTTATTGTTTATGCACCAAAATTACTTGATATACAGGTTTTGTAGTTAGCAATTGTAGAAATATTAGACATAAATTGTCATCTATCATTTTCTAAATATGTGTATACTTACTTTACATTAATATTATATTTTTTTAAATATATATATATATATATATATATATATATATATATATATATATTATATATATATACACATTTACATTTTGGATCAAATGTCCAATTTTACAAGACGATGCCCACTCTTTCTTAGTGCCCGCACTCCTTTTTGTTTTGTTTGTGTAAATATTATATACACACTGGCAAGTTCTAAGGTGAAATAACATAATTACACTATTTAAACAATATCTCTGAACTCTTAAACGCTGCAATAGACATACTCTAAATAGTAATGAAACCTTAATTGCTATTTAGAACCCCTCTGCTTCTGTAACACACACACACACACACACACACACACACACACACACACACACACACACACACACACACACTTACCCCCTACTTTATTTGCATGTATCCTGTTGACAAAACACATGTTAAATATGTATTGGTTTATGTGTGTGTGATCATCTCTTTCAGTGAACGTGGTGATTCTTGCTCTTCTGGCTGTGGCGTTTCTGATCATAGTTCAACGGAACCTCCTGAATCTCAATGACTTTCTGAGGAGCCGACAGAACCCAGGTACAACAACTTGTAAATGAAATGTAGTGCTCTGCTTTGTCATGCAACAGTGTCACACAAAAGTAGCAACAATTGCCTAGCTAATGTTCTTTTTCGTGGGTTTTATAAATATTGAACAGATGAAAAGTATTAACAAGAGCTTGTGACTAAATAATAGTGGTAATTGGACGGCTCTCCCCAAAACACATTTGCCCCCATTTTCTTCATGGACAGCTCGCCCCCTGCAGTTCGTGAGGATAAGCTTAGCATTAAGGTTAGGTTTAGGCATAGTTTCAGGTTGTTGTAGAACTGTGATTGAATTTAGGAATAAGGTTAGGTTTAGGCATTGTTTTTGTGAGGTTACGTTTAGGAATACCTGGTGGCGACCAGTTCGAGGTCACCGAATTTGACCCGGGCGAGCATGGAACACATGTTTATTCATCTTTCCTTTCTTTCTTTTTATTTTATTTTATATTTTTTATTTTTTTGCATTTCTTGAAAAGTAAGTTTATGACATGCAGTGCTTCCACCTGACAGCAACAGGATGTTAAACAAATATTTGCAGTGTATTGTTAATATGGCTGCAAGCTGTTCTGTAAGTTTACATTTTGCTGGTCTCCAGTGCATGTACGGTATTCGATCATGGAAACAAAAGATGGCTCATCTCTCTCTTATCTTGTGAGTAAAAGGTCCTCAACGATTGTTGTCTGTCTTCACCAGATGCAGTGCCAGGCATGGTTCTTCCCTTCGAGTCGGAGCTGTCCCCGAACCTCCTCCGGACAGAGTCCTGGAGGACGGGGGAGGGGGAGGGGGAGGACATCTCTGTGGTTCTCACTGCTGCTGAGGAGAGGCTGGGTGCCGTGGTGGCAGCCATGAACAGCATCTACCACAACACCAAGGCCAGCGTGGTCTTCAACATTGTAACCATGAATGACACTGTGGACCATCTGAAGTATGTCAAATAGATTTAAACAACTATATATAATGTATATTAATTATGCTATAAGCGTTGAATGTTGTATTTTTGTAACAGCCAGGAACAGTTCAGATATTAGTGTAGACAGCTGAGTCGACTAATAGTCAGGAATTTGTTGATTTACCATACTCAATAAACCTGTAAAATTGTATTTGCTGCAAACAGTCTCGTAGACTTGGGAACTGAACATCCTAATTTCACAAAAGCTACTCGCTATTGAAAGTTGTATTGACTGGCAGAATTGAAGGGTTATACCAGTAAGACTCCCTAAATCGGGAGATAAGCGACTGTCAGGTTGAGCCTCATGACTCGGCCGAGTCATATGGGACTCATGGCTCGGCAAGGCTTACTTACTTACAGGTTGCATACAGAAACTTTAGAAGGCAATGGTAGCAAATCAGTAGGGAATATGGGAAATGAGATCCATGTTGATGACATGACTTAAGAGATACAGTGTACCGCTTTGCGTGATTTTAGGGCAAAATCTGTAGAAGCAGTGTCCAAAAATGTGTTTGAAAAAATGGGCCTGATGGTGGCGCTAAATGGGACAGATCCATGTTGATGACATGAGTCTAGACATACTGTGTACCGCTTTGCGTGATTCTAGGGCAAAATGTGTAGGAGCGGTGTCCAAAAATGTGTTTTGCAAGAATCAGCCTCATGGTGGCGCTAGAAGAGGGACATGTGAGAAATGAGGGGTGGAGGTTGTGGTTTGGCAGCCAAGGAGTGTGTGTGTGCAAAGTTTGGCATGGATAGGGGCAACGGTGGCAGAGATATGAGAGTAGGGCAAACGTGTGACGTGACGTACAGACTGACTGACTGACTGACTGACTGACAGCTGGTGGAGGTTTTGATAGTAACTGCGACCTAACGGTCGCAATAAAGTTGATACAAAATAAAGCCCCCCAAATGACTAATAATCAACACAAAGTCTTTGTTGACTAAGACCATACCGGCCAATGAATCCACCAGCCCTAAAAACCTCAAGAAAACAATGGCCAAAATTGTTAGAATTTTCAGTGAGCTGTGCTTCTAGGGACAATGTGTGAGTTTTTTTTTCTCTTTCTTTTCTTTCTTTCTTTTTCAATGAACAGGTTGTGGATGAGTAAGACGGCACTCAACAATGCCAAACACAAAATTATTGTTTTTGAACCTCACATCCTCGATGGGAAGATCAGCAAAGATCTGGAGAGCTTGGAAACGGTGAAACCGGTGAGACAATTTATTCCATCACTCACCACTGCTATATAAATACTGTTTACCTACTAGCTGGATCTAAAAGTAGAGCTTTTCTCTGACGCTTTTGCTTTTGTTGCAGTTGACCTTTGCCAGGTTCTATTTGCCCATGTATGCACCCAACGCAGAGAGAGCCATCTATTTGGATGATGATGTCATCGTACAAGGTAGCAAATAATGGACAAATAATGTCTGATGTCATTTTTCAGTTTCTCTCCAAAACCACTAGGAGACTATTTTTGTCTTGTTTTTGCTATTTAGTTTGTTCCAAAAGAACAAACTTCATCATTTCATCATTCATCTTTTTGTTCAATGAGGCATAGCTGGAAATGTGTCTGTTTTCTGTGTTTCCTTAATTTTTAGACTACTCATGTATTGTGACAAAATTGTCTAAACGTCCAAAATAGGACCGTCATTTTTAGCTTGCAGCCCTTGGAGTTTTTGTAATTTGCAGTGTGGCCCCTGAGCCATCTTAAGTTGAGTAGCCCTGAAGGAACAGTATAGAGCAGGGGTTTTCAAAGTGGGTGACGGGGCACCCTGGGGTGCTGCGACGGAAGTCCAGGGGTGCCGCGAGATCATTTGATAATATTTGGAATTTATTTGGACACTTGAAAAAATATTTAGTATCATTTTAAACTTGAAGTACAAAGTTATTTTCAGTCGGTTCTAACCAAAATGGCTATTATCTCAACGTTTTCCTCGCAACATAATTACTAAAATATCGTCACTGTCGGGCAGAAACCTCGTATCTCCAAGTTTCAAATGTGTACATCTTTTGGTAAAGCAAAGCCCTATTTCATCATACAAGACCTTCGCACAAAACTAGTGAAAACAGCTGATATACAAGCACGCGATGCGAGGCGTTTTGTGCATGTAGATCTGCTGTTTTCACTAGTTTAGTACATTTTATTGACGATAAATGCAAAACGAACGGTTTTGGACAGGGTTTCCACCTGACAACGACGATATGCTATAAATATAAGGTGCTGGGAGTGAAAATTATAATGTAGGGGTGCCTCGGATTAAAAAAATATTTATGGGGTGCCCTGAGACAAAAATGTTTGGGAACCCCTGGTATAGAGCACAAAGTCTGACATAATTTACACATCCTACCTTGGTCGCGTTTCCCCCCCCCCCATTCTGAATTCCCATAGACTTTATTTTGTATCGCGTTACCGTCAAACAAGAACTGTGTCCCAAAAACAAACAAATGATCCCGGTGGTTTGACTCATATAGATTTGAAGCATCAACTGCTGCCCAATTAGTTAATTTTCGCGAGAAACGGACTGTACATGAATGACTGACTAACTAATGATACAAAACCACCTCCCTGACAATATCACCGGGACAGTTTGTTTATCTTTGGATCACAGTGCTTATATGAGACCACTCTAAAGTGGCCCATTGTTATTCTCCATAGAGGGAAACCTCTGCGACCTCAGGGGAGGAAGGAGTGACGTCAGGACCTCGGTACTCTATTGATAATGGGTATATTGTATTGTGTGTTGTTCCAGGGGACATCCAGGAGCTTTATGACACAGTCTTGAAACCAGGCCATGCTGCTGCCTTCTCAGATGACTGTGACTCTGCGTCTGCTAAGGGCATCATACGAGGAGCTGGGAATCAGGTAGTTGATTCTGAACACTGTATAGATAGACAGATAGTTTAGTTTAATTCTCAAACTTGTTGTGACAAGGACCCACCCCTTGCCCTGAACTGGGAACCAAAGTGGGCGTGTCACTATTCTACAGGTTGGAAGATGCAGATGTGATATAAACAATGGCAAAATAAAGCGAGAAATAAAAAGTGAAAAAAAAAAGTGAAACTGTATCTGCTATTGTCATTTCCCCCGTGAAATGGACAGTTCGACCGATCATATTCAACACATTGCTGGCCAGGCCTGGAATCGAACTTGGGACCAATGTTCACCTAAAACCAGTTTTAGAACCAAAGTTCTTTTGGTGGAAAAGGGGTCTGTGAGAACTGCCCTGTAATTTGATCCAGGTTTCAGTAACGTTGGGGAGAAGTTAACCCAAGGTAGATTATAGATAGCAGGCCATCATAATGACTAAATAAAGACTTTTTTCCCCCCAATCAGAACAACTACCTGGGCTTCTTGGACTTCAAGAAGGATTCCATAAAGAAGCTAACGATGAGAGCCAACACCTGCTCCTTCAACCCAGGTGTCATGGTGGCCAACCTGACCGAGTGGAGGAACCAGAACATCACCGCCCAGCTGGAGCACTGGATGGAGCTCAATGTCAAGTAAGACATTCAGTGTGTGGCCAAAAATCTAAAATTGCAGATCTACAAGCTTCGTGCCGTGCTGCGAGCTTGTACATGTGCTTATTTTTGAATAGCCAAACATATTAATGGATAAAGTGGTTACAATTAATGTGATGATAAATCCAGCAGATTCTATGCACTACAAATGCCTTCTATACCAATAGTTCTCAAACCAAAATCATGTGTTTGGCCGCAGACCCCCATCTGACAATGCTTTGCGCCAGGGGGCCCCCATAAACTTACATTAGCGACTTTAAGCAATGGACGGCTACGGCAGACAACAACGGTAACCGGAAATGATCAGCGCTCGATATATAAACCTGTCGCCGTCGCAGCCAACTCTAGAACGCCAGAAGCTCCCTTTCCAGGTAGCGTCTGCTGCATAGATGCATCGCCATGGGAACCAAAGAGTTCAGTAAAAGGGGTGGGACCCTGTCTCCAACGGCTGTTTGCTTAACGATTTTGACTGCTGCGGTTACGTCATAGCAGCCGTACTCCGCCTGGCGTTGCCGTCCTGAAAATCGTCAAGCTTAAACTCTATTGTGTCACCACCAGGGAGGATCTGTACAGCAAGACCCTGGCAGAAAGCGTCACTGCTCCTCCAATGCTCATTGTCTTCTACAAGCATCACTCCACCATCGACCCCATGTGGCACGTCAGACACCTGGGTGAGCATTGGCTGTTTTTTATTTTTAAATGAAGGAAACTCTGATTTGTTATCCAGGGGATGGTCATCTGGTTTTCTGCACAAATAATCCTGTTCTTTTCTTAGTGGAATATTGGCGTCATGTGCTGCCTTGGGCAATAAAGCAAGACATTTTTTCAGCCTGGTGTCCCCATCTTGGGATTGTGTTGTGATTACTGTATATAGTCAAATTTACCTAATATTTTCCAAAATGGTGAAGCGTTGTGAGCTTGTAGATCTTCTATTTCCACTATTTGTTGTATTATGAAGTGTATATAAGGCTGAAGCATTGGGATTCCAGCTGGACGGATGGTACAGTGGGCAGGAAAGTGGCAACATGTATCGTGGAATGGCCACAAAATAATACTGTGCAATCCTTGTTTGTTTTCTTTCCTCAAAGGCACCACAGGTGCAGGAAAACGCTACTCCCCCCAGTTCGTCAAAGCTGCCAAACTCCTCCATTGGAACGGACATTACAAGCCGTGGAGTGGAACGGCCTCCTTCTCCGACGTGTGGGACAGATGGTACCTCCCAGACCCCACAGGCACCTTTAACCCTGTGAGGAAGCACTCTGCAGACAAATGAAACCAGACTGGGATTGACTTTATCAACAATGGGCGACCAGCTAAGAGACGGTCATGATGATTCACGCAGGACCTTGCCTTTCTTCGACTTCTCAGGAAAAAAACACACAAGTGTGATGAGAGTAGGGTTGAGATCCTTTAGCTTTAGGATTTTTAAAGATTCCGGTTCCTTAACAATTCCTATATACAGTGTATAGGGACCCTCTGGGTTACTTGATGGCGGTTCCAAATGGACCCTCAAAGGTCTGTAACTCTGAGAGAGTTATGGTGGTCCTTGAAATTAAAATGTTTGTGAACACCTGGTAAATAGTAATTGTCACATTTCAGCTCTTGACAGTGTTATAAAACCTGGTTTCGAAAAAAAAGGTTCCAACTCAATATCGGAACCGGTTCCGGATCCCAACCCTATACTGTAGATGCGAGACCATTCCACGTGCCAGTCCTGTATTTGTGTCTTACCCTGTTGAAGGGTAAGCTGGTTTCGAAAAAAGGTTCAACTCAGTATCGGAACCGGTTCCGGATCCCAACCCTATTAGGCCATGGGCCATACGAGTTGTTGGTATCAAAAAGGTGGCAAAGGTTATCGTGCATTTTATAAAAGCTCTATATCTGTAGATTATATTTTGGTATGATAACCCTTTCTTAGACACAGCTAAATTGGTGTTATCAGCCACTAGATTTGTTGTCCCATTAACTTTACATTACAGGAAAAAAAGGCAAAAAATGAATCTGCTTTAAGTAGCATATGAGGGGTCAAACTAGGGGGTTTTCATGATGCTGAATCCATTGCAAGCATCTGTTTTGCACAAAAAAACATTCCTTGGGCTAAAAACAGTCCCACAAGACTATGGTTTAGTGATGAAAAGTGATTAGTCATCACTTTTCACACTTTTGTGGGGGGCGTTTTAGCCCCACAGATGTTTTTCGTGCAAAACAGATGCTTGCAATGGATTCAGCATCATGAAAACCCCCTAGTTTGACCCCTCTTATGCTACTTGAAGCAAATTAATTTTTAGCTTTTTTTTACTGTAATGTAAAGTTAATGGGACACGAACTCTAGCGGCTGATAACACCAATTTAGCTGTGTCTAAGAAAGGGTTATCATACCAAAATATAATCTACAGATATAGAGCTTTTCAAAAATGCATGATAACCTTTGCCACCTTTTTGATACCGACAACTCGTATGGCCCATGGACTATATAGGGTGTGCCAAATGTAGTTCTAAGAGCGGCCATTTCTTGGGTAAACACAGCCTTACACAGGTGTTCTGATTGGAGTAAAGCATTAGTTCTATGCAATCAAACAATTGAAGCGCCTGTGTTTTTACCTAAGAAATGGCCGCTAAGGACTACAATGACATAGCCGCTGGCACACACTATACTGTAGATGCGAGACCATTCCACGTGCCAGCCCTGTATTTGTGTCTTACCCTGTTGAAGGTAGTAAGACACCCCAAAAAAATAACTTTTTTTTCTATTGATTACTCACCCCTTTGAGGAACTTTAATTCATGGATTTGTTTATTTTTGTATTCCTAAGACAGTCATTTGATGACCAGCAGTGGTTCCCTATGGAGACACAGAGGGCTCTATTATGATCTAGGTCTTATGCCTTATGCCTTAACTTCTTTGCCTTTTTTTTTTACTATATATACATATTTTTTTAATATTTCAAATAGCTGATCTGCAAGCTCACAACGTGCAGATGTAGATCAGCATTTGAAGTATTAAAAAATGTTTTTCAAAATAGTAAAAAAAAAGGCAAAGAAGTTAAGGCATAAGACCTGGATCATAATAGAGCCCAAAGAGTCTTCTCAAATTATTGGCTCATAAATGCGACAAAAACGAAGACATATTCATGAATTCAAGTCTCCATGGGGTAAGTAATCGATGGTGAACTATCCCTTAAAAGTCACGTAATCATTGCCTTGGTACAGTAGCTGCGGTCAGGGGCTTCTTCAAGCATTTAGAAGTAGTTCACACAAAAAATTACTTATTTGCTTTCTTTTTTGTTGCATTTCTGAGCCAATAATTTGATGACCGTAGAGGAGACTACCGAGTCTCCAATTGAGTGTTACATTATTGGTTTAGAAATGAAAAACAAAAACTAACCTCAAAACGCATTCTATACAGTCTAGTACTATATGTATATACTGCAGAAGATGAACTAATTAAATGTAAGGGAATTTGTCTTCAACCCGAGCGTCATTTCAGCTGTTTGAAAATGGGTTTCTCCATAAACAGTCAGCCCTTATGTCATTTACAAGTTTCCGGAGCTTCTTTCAGAACACAATAGTGTTTTCATTGGGTATTTAACATTGCATTTTTCTTCTCACAGATTTGAAATATTATTTAAATATATCTTAAGCTGTTACATTTATTTTTGCGTTGTTTGCAGGATTTCTTTTTAATTATTCTTTTTTAGTTTTGTTTACAGGTCAACTCCATAACCAAGTAATTTGCTTAATATATAAAGTCAAAGTGGCATTTATACAATTTATCCTCTGACAGAGATGCACGCCAGACATGTTTCTTTTTTTGCTGTGCAACACAGACTAAGTATAAATCAGGCGTTAGTGGTTTAGTACAGTGGTTTTCAACCAGTGGCCCTTGAGGGGGTTCCAGATGGTCCCCAGCTAAATGGAGAGTTGGTAACCAAATGAACCCTTATAGATCTTTAACTCTTGAGAGTTTAAAATAAAACCAAATGGACTCTTAAGGGTCCATTTGGTTTCATTTTGTGCTCTTGTTAAATTATGTTTAAACATCTGCATTACTTAATTTGATGTAGAAGAATTATTTTGATCAATGTTTGCCTGTTACCAACATCAATACTGCCTGTAGTTGTGGACAAAATCTTTATCCAACCATAAAAAAGTATTGGGTCTGAGAAGCTCAATGTCATCAAATGGTGGTCCGTGGCTCAAATGCTGAATAAATGATGGACCTTGATATGAGAATGGTTTAATAGATGGGCAAGTTACAAGTTGATGGGTTGTATTTTAATGAAGTTTCCTGTGTTTCATAAGTATGTGAACCACTTCCTTAACTATGTGTTTGTAATACAAGGCAAGTTTTGCACAGCTATGATTTTATCCCTTTTTCATCAGGGATTTTTGATTTGTTTTTAACAATACCTTACTGATGTAAATATTTGTACTTTTGTAAGGTAGATTTAAATAAAATTGCTCACTGTTTTAAATTCTTCAAAAATGATAATTATTTTGACTCTTTAAAATTGCCTGTAGTAACAAGTCTTTCCATTTAGACCTAACCTATAGAATAGGGCTAAATCAGAAATTAGCCTACAAAACAAATATGTTGCTACATACTGTACATGTACTGTAAGCCCCTCCCAAACAGCAAAATGTGTTCCCGGCCTGAATGGGTTAAGTTCTGGGCTTGCTAGACATATTTTATACATTGGCTATTAAAAAATAGCAGATATACAAGCTCACAGCGCATCACTTTGTGCCGTGTTGTGAGCTTGTACAGCAGACCTATTTTTTACATTTTTCAACTGCTTATCTGGAATCAGATCACGGGGGTAACAGTTCCAACTGAGATTTCCCGAGTTACCTATCCTAAGCAACTTCCTCCATTCCCTTTTCCCATTATCGAAACGAAGCGGATAAAAGCGGCAATTTTTTAGGCTTCTTTAGGACCTCCTGATGGATTCTACCCTTGGGTAGCAAATTCATTTTGAAAATTATCCATATCAATATCCATTAAAAAAAACTGTCTGATTAACCTTTTGGCCTATATCTCTTGAACCGTAGGTCATAATAATAATATTTTTTTCCTTGTTAATTTCATTGCCTATACTGTCTAGCCAGATCGATTTATCACTAAAGGCCCATTCCCACTGGGACAGATAAAAGATAAAAAATCTCTCTATCCAGATAGATATTTTTCCATTCAAGTGGATGGTAGATACAGATAAAAAATATATCTGTCACAGATAAAACAAATATCTGTGACAGACAGGCCTAGAATTTAGTCATTTTAGGGACAAGGCCACTTGGCCTTTGGTGTTGTCCATCTTTTTATGGCACAAAGGCCAAATGCCAGGGCAGGAAGGCCATCAAATGAAACAAGGTTTTTGTCCATTGAAAGAATTAATTGAATTTAAGGGTTACGGAGGATTTAAAATGTAATATGTAGACTATCTGCTGTGAAACAAATAAATTGGTATTTACAATGTGATCCATGCTCAGCCCTGCACAAATCAAAGATACTGGATTGGTTAAAAAATGGGGACTCAACAAAAGACACTGGTGTCTACATGACAAGAAAGAGACAATGGTGCCTACATATTGACTAGACAGAGAAGAAAGTAGTACAGTCAGCTAGGGCTGGGTGCAATAACCGTTATAACGCCATACCGCGGTTGCAATGTATACTGTGTTCATAACCGCGATTATACCCCGATTATATTTTATAACTAAAGATATTATTTAAAAAAGGTTCTAGCTTAAGTTGATGAAAGAGTTCACAGCAGTATGACAACAGTTATCGCTATAGTGCTAGGCGTGAACTTCCCTTAAGGCCAGTCCACACCATTGCAACTAGTCGCAACTCCTTGTAATAAAACTGTTGCATGCAACTTTTGCAACGATTATCCCCAATGGCTGTTGCAAGGAGTTGCATTGGGTGCGACATGGCCTTAAAACTGTTATGTTGCAAGAGTTGCAACTATTTGCAAGGAGTTGCATTGGTGTGGTGACAGTCTAGGACTAGGTACAATAACTGCAATACAGCGGTTGAGTAATGCATAGGCCTACTACGTTTTTCTTTTCTTTCTTTTTTTTCTTCTTTTCTCTATCATTCAAAGAAACTTTTTGGGGGGGATACCGCCATACCGTTGTTAAACAGTGACTTATTACCGTGATAATTAAAAATCCATACCGCCTGTAAAAGAGAAATCTGATAATATCCAAGGTGACGAGTTGTAGATGTTTGGTTTATTTAGAGACAATAGCAACAAGTCCATTAATACAGCATAACTCAAATCTAAAGTCTTCTCTGCCCTCAGCCTTGTGCCAAGTACAGACCTCCTTCTCCCCAGCCGCGGCCTGGGTATAGTACTCTCTCAATACAAGTCATACAATCAGCTATATAGATAGGCCAGGCCTAATTTTAACACCCTTTGACAGCCTGTTGCAGCTGCTAGTCCTAATAGCCTACCTACACAAGGCACAGGTGACAATAAATAACAAGAACCAGGATATAGGAACTCACATCACTATGCTATATCAAGAATATGTTAACAGCTGCCGGAGATCCACTCATGCATCGTGCCACGGGAAAGAGTGACACCTAATAGTCACACAGTATGACAGTCATAGATCAAATAACATTTTTGTTCATTACAATGTTTTACTAAATACTTCATAATTTCCATGACACGCCCCAGGCCTACAGTCAGCTACTGGGGCATTAAGGCCACTGTGGCCTCGGGGTCATTTTTTGGAGGGGCACAAAGCCAAACTGAGGGGCAACAACGGCCATGGCCTTCATGGCCTCCCTGAAATTCCTGCCCTGGTGACAGATATATTTTTTTATCTGTATCTACCATCCACTTGAATGGAAAAATATCTGGAGAAAGAGATTTTTTTATCTGTTATCTGGCCCAGTGGGAATGGGCCTTTAAATGTATCCTTCAACCTCTTGTTTATGCCCCAAAATGATGGATACATAGGTTTTGCAGCAATTGTAGAAATATTAGAACTTAATTGTCGAATGTTAAAGCATGTAATGATCGCGTATACTTTTAGGCCACTGCAGATCTGCTATTTTCAAATAGGCTACATTTACTTTGGATCATCATCTGTATATTTTGATGCCAATAGTTGTACCTTCACTTACACAGGCCGTATTTTTATATTGTGGTATTGATACTTTTACTCACTTTTTCCATCACTGGTTAATAGAGTATAGGAGTTTATTTTATTTTTATATATATATATATATTTTTTTTTTTTTTTTTTTTTTCTGTAAAAAATGTTACAATCTCTAGTCTCACACGCCAGTCCAGTTGGTGGCAGTAATGCACCTCAAAACAAGACAAGATTTCTCTCGCGAGAGTTGGAGGTACTGCGAGAGAGGGGCGGGGCTCTCCTCAGTGCTTGTTTTCTGAACGCGCCAAATCAAAATAGCACCCAGCTGCGGACTCGCAGACCGCGTGAGCGTGAGCGGGAGCTGACCCTTCTCCGCCAAATAGATGATTGTCAAGTCACGCGACGAAGTGAGGTTTTTATTTCTGTCGAGGAAACAGGAAATAAACTTTTCTTCATTGAAACCAGAGAGAGACATATTGTAGACATATATGAGCACAAGTATTCTCTGGTTGTTTGTAAAGTCCAGTGCCTCGCTGCAGTTTAGTTTAAACGGCGTCCACTACAGTCCACTTTTAGTCTCGGAAAAAAATAACACGGAACTCACACGGACTGACGAACGCTGGGCCCAGGGTGGTCATCGCAGGGCCGGGTGGTCTATCATCGCCCGTGGCGTGAGCTGTGGGCTATTGGAGACCTGTCCGCTTCGCTGAGACCGTGAGACGTGAGTACTACTCTCACTCACTGAGTAGGATTGTGTGCGTGTGTGTGTCACCGTCTTCTTGAACATTGACTGTGGATGATTGACAGTTAAACAAACTGCCAGTGTATGTGTACTATTTGGGGTATTATTTATTAGGGACTTGCTAAAGGACGTTGTGTGTTATTATTGCAGGGGTTTACACACCACTGCAATAATCATTTGCGCCACGGACCACCATTTGATGACATTTAGTCCCCCGAAGTAGAATATTGTTGTCGTTGTATAAGATTTTGTCAACAATTCCATGCTGTATTGATGTGGTGGCATAGGGGAGATAACAGGCAAAACGTTTATAAAAATAACAACATTCTCTAATTGTATAGCCTACCTAATGGCCTATACTTTCTTGTAAATTAATTAATGCAGGTTTTTAACGGGTCTGTCCATTTAGATTAATTTTACACTCTCAAGAGTTAAAGAGATCTAATATCTCTCCATTTAAGCTGGGGACCACCTTAAACCCCCTCAAGGACCACTGGTTGAGAACACTGTACTAGGTGAACCAGCGAGTTATGCGTGTATCAAAAAAGCACCTCGGTCAAGGCAACCCGCGGAAGCTTGCGATTGGCTGAACCGCGAACCGGAGGCGATAATGGTGTCCGTAGGAGATCCGTGGTTTGCCGCGCTTGTGATTGGCTGAACGGTTCAGTCTGAACCGGAGGTAGGGAGCGCTCCACTGTGTTCACTTGGACCAAAGCAAAGAGATTCTATAATAAGAGACGGTGTCGGTAGAAGATCTGCCCTAGCTGAGAATCTGGCTGGGGTACGTCACTTCCGTTGCTTGCGCTGTTGCGATTGGCTTTTGGCTTTGAATAACCTTTATTGAACACGGAAACGATACATTCCCAAAACTACGGCAACTCTATAAGGCCAAAATTCTCCCCCACCTCCAGTGATAGCCTGATTTCAGACTCAGCTCACGCTTTAGTCTGAAACTGTGCTCCATTCTGAGCGATTTACGGGGGACTTTTTTGCGAGCATGCACGCGCGTGTCCGCGCGCGAGTGATCGCGACGCACGGTGATCGAGACGCACGGTGGACGCGACGCACCGTCGGGGAGTGTGTGTGTGTGATTGTGTGTGTCTCTGTCTGTGCCAGTGACTGCTTCCACACAGAACTGCGACCAGAAACTTGTAATCAACATTAAACAGCTTGGTGAAATCAGTGCGCTCGTGCGTGTGTGTGTGTGTGTGCCTTCCTCTGCCTGCCTGTGTGTGTGTGTGTGTGTGTGTGTTTGTGTGAACTTCGTTTGAATCGTTTCAACTGCTGCGCGGATTGGATATTCGTTAGACCCACCCCACCCCCACCCCGCGCGCTCATTGGACAGCCGAAAATAAAAACCGATTCATGTACTAAGCTCCAGACCAGAGAAAGAGTCCACTCTGAGAGTGGGCGGGGTCTCTGGTCTGGAAGCAGGCTACTCCAGTGAAGCTCTGTACTAGAGCAGTGTCTGCGTCTTTTATTGAATTCTTTATTCTACATTACATTATTATTTCTTGCAGTCGAATGAGAACATGATAGTGATGTTAACATTAAAGTTATACCATGTAACTTTTTTTATAAAACAAATCTTAAAATTGTCCTAACTGTTAAATCGCTAAAGTTTTAGAACACCCACTCTGTTATTTTCAGCTTCTGAAGCCTTCTCTTTATATGTTTTCTATGAGTTGTGAGGGGGGTAGAATTTCCCGGCAAAATGATGTCATCTCCCACATGATACACTACCGGCCAATCACAGCGCTGATCATACACCACCGGCCAATCACAGCGAGTCTTGCTGTCTCTAAAGGAAGTAGCTTCCCTCAGCAACTGTGTTTACATTGGTGAAGGAATCTTGCTTGCTACTCCCTCAATCCTGGTCTAAAAATGACGGGAGACGGCTCTACGGATGCGTATCGGCGAGGCGGAGGTGCTCGCGACGGCCGCGGTGGTCCGCGGACCCCCGTTCTGGTGTTCCGTGGCGACTCCGGCCAAAAAAGCAATGCCGCTACTGACCACTAGTTGAGCAGCTTCCACAGTACAGCTTTAAGAATTATATTGCTTTGAAATCTATTGCTAGGCCTTTTTTTAATCTATTGCTATTATATTTGAAATCTATTGCTTTGAATTTAGCATTTATCACTTTAGCCAGTCTGCTTAATTAAAATTGTTTTATCACTGGCAGTAATTAACAGGGTTCATGAACGAGTATGTTAAATTAAGTCTTTTTATGATCTTTTATTATTATTAGTCACATTTCCATGCACCACAATGCTATTTCTGCCAGACATCCATGCACCACAATGCTATTTCTGCCAGACATCCATGCACCACAATGCTATTTCTGCCAGACATCCATTCACCACAATGCTATTTCTGCCAGACATCCATTCGCCACAATGCTATTTCTGCCAGACATCCATTCACCACAATGCTATTTCTGCCAGACATCCATGCATCACAATGCTATTTCTGCCAGACATCCATTCGCCACAATGCTATTTCTGCCAGACATCCATTCACCACAATGCTAAGACATCCATTCGCCACAATGCTATTTCTGCCAGACATCCATGCACCACAATGCTATTTCTGCCAGAAATCCATGCACCACAATGCATGATGTCAGAACTAGCATTGTGGTGCATGGATTTCTGGCAGAAATAGCATTGTGGTGCATGGATGTCTGGCAGAAATAGCATTGTGGTGAACGGATATCTGGCAGAAATAGCATTGTGGTGCATGGATGTCTGGCAGAAATAGCATTGTGGTGAACGAATGTCTGTCAGAAATAGCATTGTTGTGGTGCATGATTTCTGGCAGAAATAGCATTGTGGTGCATGGATGTCTGGCAGAAATAGCATTGTGGTGCATGGAAATGTGACTAATAATAATAAAAGATCATAAAAAGACTTAATTTAACATACTCGTTCATGAACCCTGTTAATTACTGCCAGTGATAAAACAATTTTAATTAAGCAGACTGGCTAAAGTGATAAATGCTAAATTCAAAGCAATAGATTTCAAATATAATAGCAATAGATTAAAAAAAGGCCTAGCAATAGAATTCAAAGCAATATAATTCTTAATGTTAACATCACTATCATGTTCTCATTCGACAGCAAGAAATAATAATGTAATGTAGAATAAAGAATTCAATAAAAGACGCAGACACTGCTCTAGTACAGAGCTTCACTGGAGGTGGGGGAGAATTTTGGCCCTACAGAGTTGCCGTAGCAACGGAAGTGACGTACCCCAGCCAGATTCTCAGCTGGGGCAGATCCTCTACCTACAACGGCACTCCCTATACATCCCATTACAACAAGCAGAGCCCATGTTGCTCCGCCATCTTGGAATGATGACGACTTCCGGTGGTTAAAAATAATAACATAATAAAGTCATGCTGTACAATCAAAAACTTGCTTTTATTCTGTTCTACTATGATATATTTAATGATTCTATATAACTGGTCTACGTGTTGAACAGCAAAAAAAGTATTATAGCCTATATATGCATACTACTATAATGATTTACTATTTTATTTATAATATTTATCAATGGATCAAAACTGGAATGACTTACTAATAATAACATTTCAGGGTGCATGTGTGCACATGCGTGTATATGCTAATGCATGTTTGCGTGCAGGCACACATGGTAAATATGATGTGTTAATACCAAATAGAAATGATTAAAACGCATCATTATAAAAGGTGGGGAAACTCTGTCCTCTGCTGCTTTTTTGGCAGCACTGAATCTGTTCCTAAGAGATTATGAATGACAAAACCATAAAACATTATATAGACCTAATGTAGGCCCACATGATAAATTATTGTCCACAAAAGCCAGACTAATGTCAAACAGATAAAATAAATTAACATTAGACCAAGTAGAACAATTCGAAATGTATTATTCATACCAAATTATTACTATTTCTTATAACTGAAAAAAATACTATTCTATGCTTCTATTGATCTGTTTAGCAGTCTATGATAATATGTAATATCAATGGTGATTTTCACTTTGTTGGGTGATCAAGACAGCTTTGGAAAACGTTATTCACACCCAATTTAATTGTTTTGATTAATTTAAGAGCAGAGCCATCATTCCAAGATGGCGGCAGCACTACAGCTGCGCCATCTAGTGGTGATTCCATATATTTAAGGACTGCCGTCTCTTATTATAGAATCTCTTTGCTTGGACCGCGCAGAGGTGCCGAAAGTTGGTGCGACGAAGATTTACTGTTCTGGCCCCCTGGTTTACAACTTCTAACGCCGCTGAGTCGGCTCATGCGACCTTCGCAACGCTCGTTGCGGCGACTCGGTCGCTACCACTCGCTCGGTGGTGTCTCACGTGGCTCAAGGTCGCCTGAGATGGCGCGCCTCTGTCGTCATCACTCACAATTCACATTCACAATAATTCACAATAATAGTGAACTGGAGGTCAGGAGCGCTCCGCTGTGTTCACTTGGACCGTGCGGAGGTGCTGAAAGTCGGGGTGGACGAAGATTTACTATTCTGGTCCCCTGGTTTACAATTCAGTAGGCTCAAGCGGACTTCACAATGCTCGACACGGTGCCTCGCTCGCTTTAGCTCGCTCTGCGGTGTCTCATGTGGATCAATTCCGCTTGAGACGGCGCGCCTCCGTCGTCTCCATCGAAAACAAGTGTCCACGGGCGGGGTCTTGCCTTAACCAAGGTGCTGTTTCGATACACGCGCCAGGCGTGTTACACACCAAAACGGCTGAGAACACAGGATATGAGACATTTGGCCCATAACAGTGAGGAAAGGCTATATCCTTGTCATGTAGCTAGTAGCTACTGTTCATTTACATATTGTATGTTTGGCTATAAAGCCTGCATGCTTTCAGGGAAGATAATGTTCAATTCAACATTATTAGTGAAATGATACCTGGTTGTAATTGTGTCTAAATGTGACACAGACATGGTGGAAAATGCATTCTCCTGTACTGCCTTCAAAATGTGGAATGCCCTGTCAACAGCCACCACTCTCCATTTCAGATTTAAATCTGACCAGTAACTTATTACTAAGTAATATAGGCTATTACTGTAATATTATTAGTTGACCTAGTAAAGAGTAGTGTAAGGCAAAACAGTAATATTATACCATATTACTGAGTAAAGAAATTGTACATATTACTTTTTTTCCCTCTCTGTTGTTTGTGTTCCTCTAATATGAAATGAAATGTTTAATATATCTTGCATGTTCAGAACTTGAGCCAGAGGCGGAATTTGCTGCCGACAGAAATGCCAAAGGCAGTGGGGAAGAACAAGCATGGTGGTGGCCGGGGGTGTTCCTACACACAGGCTCCCATAACTGGGCGAAGTAGGCCAAGGGATCCCGGGCCGTTGCGCCAGCGTACACTGCTGGAAACAATGCGGTTCCCTGGCCAAACAGCGGCCAAACAGCCAACGCCTGATGCCACATTTCCATGTGATGACAGTAACACTAGGGGTAAGGGCTTTCTCTTTCAACATTTTCACAACAGAGCTCATGCTTGTAGCATACAATAAGGTTGCATTCACACCAGCATGTTTTAAAGCGATTAAAGCGGCATTCACACAGGCACGTTTTATTGCGATTAAAACAAATCCTGTAACGTATTGTCGGAAAATACACAACGTTTGGGCATGTTTGAAGACGCATCCGTATTCTTTTTCGAATCAAAGAAACAAATGCAAATCCACAAAAAAACTGTGGTTTCGATTCGATACAGCAAACGCTTCACTGTTGGTGTGAATCCATCCGTCTCAAATACAGGCAATGAAACATTGTGGTAGGCCATATAGAGCCATGTGCGGGTTAAATCCATAGTTATATATAAAAGGTTAAATCCCCCTCCAGACCGTCCGCTCTTATTAGATTTCTGACCATTCTGGCCACCCTCTCCCCTCATTGATTTAATTTCTGATCACCACTCCCTCGATCGCGCATAGTGTATTATTTGTGAGGAGTTGCTCACAGTCAGATAAAAGGAAAGTGCCACTGGAGTCACTATTGTTAGTATTGTATATCATATATAGGCTATAGGCCTAATATAATATAGGCCGATGTGTGGGTCTCTCGCCCTTGCTCGCACGCTCTCGCTCTCTCTCTTTCTCTCTCGCTCTCTGTGCCAAATCATGTCCAAATGGAGACGGCGAGACGCTTTACGCGTGGAGCGCAGAGAGGGAGCCAGGGAGGGCAAGACGAGGGGCAGAGAGAGAGAGAGAGACGTTGACGTTCTCCTCTTAGATATTCATATCTTGCTAAAGTATTTGCTGTCTGCTTTATTGCTGGTAGATTCTGTGAGTCCCGTCGGCCGGCGCCGCCGCTGGTTTTATTTTTTGATCCCCCGTTTCCGACCGCAGATAAATAGGCTAACGCCTGTGCCGCAATTTTGCGGGGGTCCTGCGGTTACATTGTGAGTTGAAATTGAAGAATTAATAAACATAGGGAGGTGGAGGAGGCATTATTATGCAGCTTGGATACATACATGTCCCGTGGACAGACGTGGACTCAGCGATTCCTTGTTTCGGGTGACAAAATGCAGTGCGAGCGCAAACGTATCAATTAAATATGCAAGAATGTGGCAACTTCACCCCTCCCATTCGCACGACTAAACCGAATTATATTATGAGAATGTGGCCTAAAACGAATCCTGAAGCGTATTATTGTCGGAAAGTGCGCTTCATTTGAGCAGGTGTGAGCAGATGTGAAGACTCATGCGTATTCTGTTGCGGATCATTTCTTTTATATTTGTTCTTTGTTTCATTCAAAATAACTTTTATGGGAGATACAGCCATTCATTGGTAAACAGTGACTTATTACCGCAATAACTAAAATCCCATACCACCCCAGCCCTATCTACAAGCTCATTGTGAGCTACATGTGTATAAGTGTCTTCCTCTGTTTAACACACTGCTGCTATAAGCACCATGTGGATGTAAAGTCAAACCCTACAGTAATAATTTTAAGATCTGAGTATTTGAATTGGCAAAGACTAACAACATAACTTAATAAACTGCTTCTATAAAATGAAGCACATTCACAGTGAAGGCAGTTGAGAACTTCAAGGAAACACCATTGTTATTAGTTATACAGCTCTTCCACCGACATTTTATCCCTGTTTAGGACAGGTGTAGACTGATGCAAGGTCGGCACTTTCACCAGGTTTCACAAGTCACATATTATACTCAACAGGTGGAACCCCTCTCGCCAGTGTAACTACTCCTCAGCTGCCATTCCCACCCAGAATAGACGCCAAGGAAATGAAGTCCAAAGAAATTGATTCCAAGGTAATCTTGTATTACATTTCCAGTAGCTATATCAATTAGCCTACTATATCTAATTACTGTGGTCTAATATACATTCTTAAACCAATCAATAGTATTCCTCTCTATTCCACTTGTGAATATGTACATATTATGATATAACAGCCACGAATGACTCACTGATATGGATTTATCACAACCTAACTAACCCATTACAGCATTAGGGTGCAGTCACACCGAGCCAATGCTTTTCAATGGTAACGGAGTGTTTTCTTTTGTGGAAATCCTCAAATGGCAACACACCACTCCATTCCCATTGAAAAGCATTGGCAGAATCTGCCCTCATAGGCACAATCAAAGTTCGTTGTGACCGTGCCCTTAAAGTGCGGGTGCCATGATTTTTCCCCCCTCTAAAACATGATTATCTACTATTATGATTATACTAGGAGAAAGATTTTTTCCAAAAAAATGTACAGAAAGAGTTAAAATGATGTTTTTATTTGGCCACACCCACCAGTTCATTGGTATGCATGGTTGTCATGGTGGGTGGTGACCAGGGGCATAGTTCCGCCGATTTAAAACGAATCCAATACGGAACTAAAACCTCCTATGTTTGGCCGCTAGTTGCGCTGTTTTCCCCCCGCGAGGTACCAAAAAGAATTTGTCTACATTGGACCCCATTCGTTTTCCCCTTTGATTTTCTAACCTTAATAAACATTGTCATAAATACTTTATGGTTCCTGTCGCTAGTGAAAAACTCCCTTTCAATCACCATGATATGCGTTTTGAGCAAATATGGTCCCATTTATGTTAAACTTGATGATAAATTTGCGAGGGGAGGGGTCAACTAAGCTGATACCAGCCGGCTGTGTTCTTCTTTGTGTGCTGTATTTCGGGAGGCTCCGACCACATTCTCCCATGTATCCCTGCGGTTCCACGTGACCGTTGGCAGCCAATAGCATTCCTTATGATTCCTGGGGTACCTTTCAAACAATGATGGCGACACCAGTACAAGGGACAAAAAAACTAATTTTCGCTGCATAGAAAGCAATGGCGTCGCACTGTCCATATTTTTCTACAGTCTATGGTGGTGACCCAGCTGAAGTTAGCCACACCCACGTATGTTGGGTGAATGGTAATTAGGGGAGGGGTTGATTCTGTGACGTAATAAGTATGGGTGTTTTTGGACCGGCACGTTTGACCCCACAAGGTGGCAGCCTCCAGCTAAATCCCAAACAGAAAGGCAATACATAATTGCTTATAACAACCACACCAGGGGGTCTAATGAAGTACTGTCAACCTCCTAGACACATGAAAACCAGAAAAGTACAAAACTATGGCAAAGGGGAATGGAATTATCTGTTGCTTCAATTGCGAGCAACAGATAATCAAATTGATAATGGGTGTGTTAGAATACTGTTCAGTCTATGCTTGTACATTGGTACACCCATGACTCTACACACCCATTATTCAGTACTTCAGCACTAGCCTGTCCAAACAGAACAAGCACATAATATCTATTTCTCAGTCTCAAGTTTAATGAATTTAAATTTTGGTGAAAACTCTTATATGCACTGATTTATAGTTTTTACAGTAGCAATAAAACAAGCAGCGCTATAGATGATACACAAAGCCACAACCAATTAAACCTTCTTCACTCATTTCCACGTGGCTTCTTTTGGTGAAGGGCCGATGTTACACATTGTGTTGTGTTTATATTCTGAACTGAAAGGAATAAGCTGGTAAGACTTTCGTTATTTTCTGTGCACAGGATCTAGAACTACATGAAGATGAAGAGCTGCATTCCTTTAATTATTCCATTGGTCATAAAGGCAAGAAGGGGACACTAAACTGTGTCAGACGCCAGACCATTTTGGAAGCACTAATGACATGCCCAACATTTAAAGAGAAAGCCATAAAGAATGAAGGAAAAGAACTTGTAATCGTGAGAGGTAAACCTGGTAGTTTTAAAGCCATCGCCCCACACTTTCCATGCTGTTTAATTGATAAAGAGGAGCATCTTGTAATTATATATCTAAAAGCTAAGAAAAACGCTCAACGCATAAACCGTGTACGGGTCCGTCCAGGAACAACCCGAAACGACCTAGTTGTTTTTCATGTAAAAAAAAGAGATGGAATTCTGGTGAGCAACACGGCCCTGACAACAAAACATGCTGAGTTACTTAGTGTTTATGCATACAAAATGGAAACGATCCAGGAAGCTCTGAAACGGGACGGGCGATGCAAAAGTCATGTTTTTTCGAAACTCAAAGATATAAAAGAACTTGACACAACCATTAATATTTCCAGTCATGTCATTGATGATCTTAATGGCAAAACATTCAAGGTCATATTGGATGAAAAGCAGCCAAATGGTTCAGTTCCCAGTTCTAGTACCAATACCAGTGCACCTAGTACCAGTTCTAGTACCAATACCAGTGCACCTAGTACCAGTACCAGCTCCCCACAGCAGTCAGCAGCAGATGTGCCAGTTAATACTGACAGGCCAGAGCAAACAGCAAAACAAAAACCACGTCCAATTGCAGATTCTGAGAAAATCCTAGCTCTCCTGCGTATACAGTTTCCAGATTTAGTCGAGCGCATGAAAGAGCGCATGGAAGACACAGAAGGAAAATCAAAAACTACCGAAGAGCTCTTCCGTGTAGAACATGGAAAGAGTAGCAAAATATGCAAGACAGTGAAAATACAGAGGCAGTTAATGGACCGGGCTAACTGTGTTTGTCAGGTGAGACTAAATGGGAATGCTCTAGGGAGTGGCTTTCTCCTGTTTGATAATTATGTCCTCACATGTGCTCATGTGATCTATGACGATGAAACAAAACATCTCAGGCTGCCGCTCACAGTCTCTTTCGGTTTTGAAGATCTAGATGTTCAGCCATATTCAGTGCCAGTGAAACCTGAGCCAGTTGTCTTTGAAAAGCTTACGGATGATTCAGAATGTTTTCATGATTTTGCTTTGTTGGAGCTTGACTCAGCCCCTAACCTAAATGGATTGTTAAAAGACATTGCAACTTCACCTCACAAGGGTGGAATCTGTATTATCGGACACCCAGATGGAGGAGTGAAAGTGACAGACCCATGCTTTATTATTCCTGTTGATGACCGTACAAAGGTTGTAACGGATCGTTATCAAGACGTTCGCTTGCAGCTCATTACTGGTCAGTACTTTAACTTTGCACCCCTGGTTAATCAAAGCCCATATTTGGCATATGATTCATGCTTTTCTGAAGGGTCGTCTGGCTCTCCTGTATTTGATGAGTTATGTAATGTTGTTGCAATGCACACAGGGGGCTATGCCTATAAGACCCAGGGAAGAGCCCAGAAAGAACATCCCCAGAGTTTCATTGAGTACGCCCAAACCTTGTCAGGCATTCTACCCAGAATCATCATCCAGATAGTGTACAGAATGAGGTTTGATGTACTGGAGGCATACCTCCACTACACCTCCATTCACAATATTGACACATGTGACAAAGTGAAGGAGGATGTGAAGAGAATAGTGGAGAGACAGAATCTCAATGAATTTGAAAACCATCTTAAAAACTATGGTGGAGATTCTGAGAAAATCATGGAATTCATCAAATTCTTCTGTCCACAAGACGAGCCCATGGAGATTGCTTCTTCAGGACAAGGGGTTGTAAACACGTCCGATTCGTGTCCCTGGTGAAACAAGCAATGTCCGTGGCAAAAGTTTCAGATTGAGGGAAAAAAAAGAGGAGAAAAGAATTCCCCATAATGTAAAAAAAAAAAAATGTATATAGGCTACTCTACACACAATCCAATCTTTTCTTAATTCATCCTGTATTAATTTGTGTTTATGTTGGGTAAACATGTCAGCGATGCGGCCAGGATCAGTGGCAACTATGCCACTGTAGCAAGATAAACAGCTGTGTTAAAACTATGCGATTGTGGCTCAAAACTGGAACTATAAGAGTGGATCAGGAGGAGATTATTTGGACCAGCAGAAGCAGAACTGTAGAAACTGAATGGTGGGTCGTGTCTAGGACCACAGAACTTGAGAATAGTAGCAACAACTAGTTTCTTCAGGACAGGAGCGCCAGTGAATTCGCACCCAGCATCAATGGTGGTGTTCAAATGGCACAAAAAATGGGAGTCTGGCGGCGTAGCCTACAGACAACATGGTTGTAATACGAACGCATGAAAAAAGGCATGTATCACGCTTGCGCATCGCAAAGCCAGTAAAGATAGTCTAAACTAGCTCTCTCTCTCTCTCTCTCTCTATATGCGTTTCCTGTAAGGGAGATGGTCTTTATATATCACCTCTATGGATACAGTAGGGATTTCCTGTCAGCATACGAATAATGTATTTTACACTGCAATTGTATTTGTTGTATTTCTGTCCTTTTATAAAGTTTATCTTTATCACTCTGTGCCTTAAGGAAACGTGAGACAAACACTGTTCAGGGGACTGGCATGGTTTATTGCTTTCTGCTATATTAATTTATTTTAGTTTTAAGCCATACTATGTTTATATCTTCATCTTATGTTCTTTCTTAGTAATGACCAGAATTCAGAATCAAATGAAATGTGATTTTCATAGGCAGCGTATTTTGTATGCTCTATTATATTGTGCTGAAAGCCAAATAAATGTGTCTTGTCACTTGTCACTTGTCATCCTTGACTTGGTATTTGAGATGTGCTTCCTTTTTCACAACAGTTCTGTTTTCTCCTCTTGTTCCAATTTAAACATGCAAACTTATTCAGTGTTGGACAGTGAAATATTACAATTAGAGGTTTAATTAATCGTATGTTTACCTCATTTCACTTTTTTGAAAAACATCTTCCTAGTATACTATAATACCTGACGATCATATTTTAGGGGGCGGAAAATCATGGCACCCCATCTTTAAGCTTTGGGAAATGGTGGCACATGGCAGTGTAAGCTTAATGATTAGCCCAAACATTAGGGTAATAAGGAACAATTTATTACACATTCAAAGTATATACAATGATCTGCATGAACACAAGTTGTAAGGGCACTCGAATGATGTAAGAAATTACCTCTGGACAGCTTTTCACATGCAGTGAGTACACAACCACACAGTGTACAGGTGTTGCTTTCAGGGTTCAACAAATTGGTGACAGCATGGCTCATGATGAACACTGAACTAGATTACAACTAGGCAGTCTCATCCTAGCTCCTTTAGCCCAGGGTTTCTCAAAATTGTTTTTGCTCAGGTCACTCCACAAAATAACTATCAATTATGATTTTATAAATTTCTTTTAACACATATGGTGCCAACCCCGAGTTTCCCGAGTTTGTATTGGTACCACCGCTGTGCCAACCCCGAGTTTCCTGAGTTTGGGCCGTTTTTGAAGATTTTTTTTTTCAATTTTCTTTTTCAAAAATGTTTTTTGGACCTCCAGAAATGTTAGGCATGATCGCGATCGCGAAATTGCATGTTTAACCCCCATACCAACCCATTCTTTCAAACATGGCAGCCATGTTTGTTTACATCTGAAGAAAACATAATGGCTGATAAATCATGAATGCCTGAACGGATTTCCAAGCAGATTTTTTTGTTTGAAAGCTGTGAACAGTGGGCACACACGTGGTGCATCATCTAGGCATGGGCGTGCACGATCCGTGCACTATAAATTACATGGAAGTCTATGGAGACCATGGCATCGCGGGACATTGAAGAGAAAAAAATCATGGCATGTTTCACTGAGATCCAAGCAGTTTGTTCAAATTAGCCAAAACGTTTACCTGGGAAACGCTTGAATTCTGTAATGTCTACAATGCTTTTATAATCTCTTTTATAAGAGATAAAAAAGATGAACAAAAAACACTTCTGTACAGTACAGTACAGTACAACACATGCACAGTGCACTCAAGTTTCTCAATCAACCAGAGCCATTGGTATATCAGATACCAATGGAGCTTTCAACCAAACACCTAAACTCCAAATGTTCCGAAATGATCTATCAGGGCATTTTACTTTTTCTTGTGGGGTGCACAATTGCATTACCCGACAGCTAGCTGTATCATTCATGGGACGTCTAAATATTCTTTTACTTCAATATTGCCGAATGAAAACCGTTGGATTCGTCAGTGCTCTGGGTGGCCAGAGATGGTGAAACAGAGGGATGGGACTTGAGGATGTGGTGGGGGTGTGTACTGTGTGTGGATGACTCCTAGAAGGTTACGTAGAAGGTATGTTCTATTTGTTAAAAATGCATTTTATAATGGTGCAATGTTGTCTCACATTTACACTTCACGTTTTGCTTAATTTGAGTTTTGACAGCCTCTGACAGACTTGAAACAATGAAATGTACTCACATCTGTAATTTAAGTGTTAAAAATTCAAAAGCTTGTAGATTTGACTTGAGCACACAAAAGGTGATTTATCTACACAAATGTACATTGAATATTGATATGTGTAAATTGACATGTGAAGTCACAGAATAAACAATTGATTCTTGTGAAACTGTCAATCTACCCTTCTTTTTTGCAGACTTCAAATTCAGATTACATGTGTGGATCACAGGCCATACTGTAGGTTCAAATTCTTGAGTGCTCACATCAAATCTGCAAGTTCTCAAAATGTCCAACATATCTAGCAACATCACAAACTGCAGGTATCCCTTTTCTTTACATAACCTTTTAGGAGTGAGGATAGAAGAGCACAGAATAAGGACCTGAGATGCAGCCCTGGCCTCAAACCACTAAATAAAGGATGCAGTTCAACCTGCCAGGACAGGCATTGGGCTTACAAGCACCGTACATTAACACTGACAGACCTTTATTTGATCCTGCCGTGCAAACATTCCGGTGTTATCAGGTTAAGAGCAGGTCACATTCTTTTGACAAGCACAGCACCTGCCTATGACCACACTAATAAGGACTTTAAGAGTGCTCTGGGCATTAAGTTAAGAGTTCAAAAGGCTGTACATAAGAAGGGCAATGATCATTTGAAATCGGTGTTGAAGTCATAGGCATCAGAGTCTGTCTTGGTTGTAGTGAGACTGATGACCTCCACAGGGACAGACTGGAACTGCACCACCTTGGTTAGGTCCACAGGGACTGATTGGACTGGGGTCAATTCAGGGACTGATTCATCTGGAAGAGAAGACATCAATTATTTAAAAACACAATCAAATGTTAGCAAAGGTAATCAATTTATCGTTGAAGTCATGCAGAAACCTAATTTCTCAGTTTTAACGTTTTGTTTTTTCGTAAATGGATGCCCCACATGATCACACTAGAGCGTCACACATCAAAGTATCAAAAGTAGATATACAGTACAAAGCTCAAAATGTTGCACATATTGACATGTTTAGAGCATGTAGATCTGCTGCTTTTGAATTTTAATCCTGAAAAGGTAACAGTTTTGGAAATAAGAAGTTTCCATCCGACAGAGATGATAATATCTTTACATTTTCAAAGGTTTTTTACCTTCTTTGACTGAAGTCTCCTGAAGTTCCTCCGCTTGTTCCTCCTCTTCTGGTTCTTCCAGAATATCTTCAAGCTGAAAAAGGTGCAGCGCAAATTAAAAAACCTTTTATCACTTAAGCTGTTTTTTGTTTTTGGAAAAGCCGTATATCATACTTTTCCAAAAACAGCATATCTAAAAGCTCACAACGTGCTGTAAATCATCTGCCATTATGATTTTGTTAACTAATTCGGCCTATAACATGCCCAAAATAGAGACACCAGGGTTAAAATACCATTTATTAAGCACAGATTGCCCTCAAAACAAGGTCTAAACCAGCAGGATCAGATTATTGATACAATTTTAGACTTCATTGATGGTCAAGAGTTGGTTTTATCATCATTTCCTTGCTGGTATACTATGCAGTCTATTGTGTGTTTACTATGAATGACAGCAGATTTGCCTTCATGCAAATCAGTGTTACATCTTCAGGGGAAAGTCCTGTTCTGGCGAAGCCCGAACTGGCGAAGTGGGGATTTGTCTCCTACCGTAGCGATCTGGCGAATCGATTGTCCACGACACTGCAAGCGGCGCGAAGGCCAGCGGACCTTGGTCCTGCTCTTCGCCCCCGAGCGCCGCAGGCGCGAGTGGCCGCGAAGAGCGGGCCAGGGCCGCGCGGCCGGCGGAGCGCCGCGCGAGTTACGAAGCCGTGGTGAATGCAATCGTTATATTTATGCCCAGGCCGTAAGGCCTGGGCAAGCGCACGATAAACGCCCTGTCCAGAAGACGTTCGCCAGATCGCTACGGTATCGGACATTTCCCCACTTCGCCAGTTCGGGCTTCGCCTAAAAGGTACGTGCCCATCTTCAGCTAAGCTACCCTTGACCCAACGCTTGTAATTCTACTTAATGTAATTACCCCTTCGTTCTTCATCTCTGACTCTTGGTTATTGTTCATCTTTGAATCCTTCTGGATGGTTTTCTCCTCAGGGATGTCGGCGACACTTAGCAGGCCAGCGGACGGGCCTTTAGTCACGAAGCCTATACTACTGGCCTTGTTAGGACACCTCACATCTGAAGAGGGAGAAAGAAAATCATTATGTGAAATAAATCCAGATGAAATGATAGGGGTTGTCAAGTAGCACAGGTCACAGTGTTTACACACAATCCCATTCATGAAGCACTTATTACCCTCAAAACGAGGTCTAAACCAGCAGGATCAGATTGATACGATTTCTTCATTGGCTTTGAAGTCAAGGTTTTATCTTCACCCCAAACGATTCCAGACAATTTCCTGCAGATAATTGGGTGACGCTTCCTAGCATCCCTATAGAGCAGTGGTTCTCAACCCCCCCCCCGCAACCTGACGAGCACTAATCCCACGACCATAATAGACAGCGAACCTCTTCAATTATTTTTAAGCATCCTGCGCGATAGAATCACATTTACACTGCATCTAAAGACTCCACCTTTTGCACAAAAATCGTGCATTTTTACCCCAATGTTCCTAGCAGCTTCTCCTGAAGCTATTGTATTTGCACGATGCACACTTTGTAGAAAAGTAATGTGTGGGTTTAGTATGCAAATCTTTCCCCAGAGGTACTGCCACGCAATTTTCGTCAGCAAAGTATCAGGTTACAGGGACCGAGAGAGAGAGACAGAGAGAGAGAGAGAGAGAGAGATGAGGGGAGGGAGGAGGGGGGAGCAGCTAGCTAACAGCGTGCAGCAACGGACGCGAGCGAGCGAGAGAAAGAGAGAGAGAGGAGGGGAGAGGGGAGCTGCTAACAGCGTGCCGTGGAGGGACGCGACAGAGAGAAGAGAGAGAGAAATGAGGGGAGGGGATGGAGCAGCTAAGCGTTAACACAGCAGACCTCTCTATGAGCAGTACAATATCTAGAACAATATCTTCATTGTTGGTGTCAAAACATGAGGAACACATGCGTTCAGGTACGTCCCCGAACACAGACCAACAAAAGTAACAAGTAAAAGTACTCCAGCCCAGCCTTCTTCACAATGATCAAAGAAAAAGTCGCCAATTCAACAAGTAAAAGTACTCCAGCCTTCTTCACAATGATCAATGGACAATGATCGCCAGCAATAAGGATTGGAAGAAGTGTTGTTTTCTACAGTCACAGCTGCCGTTGGATCCACTTTCATGAAGCAATGTTTTGGTGTGTTGACTCAAAGCCGTGAAAAGGAAACATGTCAGACAGACGCAAGGTTTATATGCTGTTGCACACGCACGCGTGCGTGCACACACAGCGCGTATGGTACGAGTCCATTTGGTACCAGAGTGAAGTTTTTCCGCGGAATAGGACTGCACCATGCTAAAAAGTAAAAGATATCCCTGCCGTCTCTCTCTCTCTCCCTGTCTCTCTCTGTCGATGTCAAGCTGTGTTTGTGTGTGTGTGTGTGTGTGTGTGTGTGTGTGTGTGTGTGTGTGTGCGTGCGTGCGTGTGCGTGCGAACGTACTGGGCTGTTACACCGCAAATGTTGACCTATAGAATCTGGTGACAATGATTGCGTTCACTGCATATAATATAAACAGACGTTAATAAAGTATTGGTGAGGCGATGACGTGGTGTAGGCCTATACTGTTCTCTCCAACCCCCCTCCTCCCTCCCATCCTCCCTCCATCCTCCCCCCATCGGTAAAAAAAAAAAATGTGTAGGAAAGATTTGAGTGACTGTGAAAGAACTTTCTCCCAATGTAAGATTAAGACATCATACTTTATATAAACCCTATTATATTAAGCCTAAACGGTTCTGCCGCTGTGTAGAACTGTTTTTAACAGTTTTTTACTTTAAAAGTAGGACCCCCAAAGGAGGACCATACAGATGTATTTAGATGTATTTCCTTTTGATTTTAAATCACATTTCATTTGTACATTTCCTTCATAAATACAGGGAAATACATATACATTTCACCCCTTTAAGACAGTTTTTCAGTTGCTTGATTCAGATTTAGATATTTGATATTAATTGTATTAGACACACCCCTTACAACACATTGTTACTTCAAACAACTTCACACTTTGGAAACAAATGCCTATTTAACATTGATGGCAACAACATTGGTTACCTGTCCACTGGACCTGTATTCGTCTGCATGGATTACATTGCATATATATATATATATATACAGTGTGTATATATATACATTTGTTTAAATCTCTGTGGCAAAAAATAGCGGTCGACAGAGATCTCCATATATGGACAAATCAATTTGATTGCTGGTATACGGTGAGGGCCCCCGGAGGGGGCCCGAGCTCTAGATTTGAGGGCCCCCGAAGGGGGCCCGAAATTCTAGTAGCACTAATAGTTGAGGCATTACATTTTGTATAACACGGTTCTATAGTGAAAATAGTCGATCTACATGTTCACAGCATGTAGATCGTCTATTTTCCCAATTCCTTCCTCTAATATTTGACAATTTGACCAATGTTTAATTTCCTTGAGTTGTCACTTAAGTGTGCAGATACCCTCTATATACACTTATACTGTATGTTGGTTAGTTTACTGTTGAGTGAGAAAACAATGTTGCACATTAAGCTAATCATCTGGGGACCCCCCAAAGTAATGTGGGGACCCCCCTGGCCTGGGGCTCCCGACCCACAGGTTGAGAATCACGACTCTAAATGGCTGTTTATTTTGAAATGTTAAGATAAAGAACTGCGTACCCTTCAGAGTCTCCTCGTTGCTCTTCTTCAGCTTGTCCAGATCCCAGGCCTTCTGCATCTCAGCCACCAGGGCTTCAGTCAGATAGGGGGCGGGGCTACAGCTCTCCGGGGCCTTACAGTGGTAGCTCAGCTTCGCTCTGTCAACAAACAAACTTTAGATTTTTTTTACGATTCTGAATGAAGAAGTTAAGAAACCCCTAGGCCTAGAGTATTCAAATGTGGTTAGACTTTCCAGCACAATAAGTCATAATTTAGCCAATTACACTGCTCCAAACTAGGGATGGGACGATATATGAAATGACATGTCACGATTGTGGCAAAGAAAGAAATATTGCGACAAATGACATCACCATAATCAAAATATGCTTAAAACTTAAAAACACTTGAACCCCCCCACAGCTTCCCTGTTCTGGGGGAGAATGTTTGCCAAAAATAGCAGATCTACAAGCTCAACACGTTGCAGCGTGTGTAGAGTGAAATCAGAGCGTGCCAAATGTGCTCTTTTACAAGTCTGTTTTAAAAAGTATAAAGGGTTTAAGTTGGACTGAATTTGCAGCTCAACAAAAGGCAGTATATGACGGAGGACAATTTCGCGATAAATTCACATCTCCACAATCCGATTATTGCGAGCGTTTTATTTTTTAATCACTATAAACGATAAAGATTATCGTCCCATCCCTACTCAACACTGGAAAGCAGCCCTGGCAGCAACGCATTTGGATCAGAGTTGGATTAAAAGTCTTCATTATTGAATCAAGACTACAAAGTGTTGTCCTCATTTCCAATGCTGATGATGCACAAGCCAACCATGGCCACCCAACACCCAACCCTAGAGCGCAAGTTAAAGCATTTACACGACTCACCCTGTCCAGTCATTGAGGAAAGCATCGGCAGCCTGGTCCGTGTTCAGGACCCCACCCTTAGACATATAGCCACGTTTCTTAGCAAAGAGGCTCAAAAACTCCTGATAGTTTCTGAAGTCTGGGATGTTGTACTGGAGCATGATCTGAAATATACACATGCGAGTTTAACTTACATCTGACATTGCTATTGTATTAACTTGAGACTATAGTGTTACACACAATCCCATCCATGAAGCACTTATTACCCTCTAAACAAGGTCTAAACCAGCAGGATCAGAGTTAGAACAGAAGTCTTCATTTGTACGAAGTTAAGGTTTTATCATCATTTCCATGCTGGCATGCAGGAATTATATATCAACTTGATGAAATTTTTCAATAGCAAAAGTATGAAATAATTAAGGCCCCTCCACCTTGGGCCCTAGTGACTCAGTCCCACTTCCCCCCCTTGTGACACCCCTGGTTCTTGTCACATTGTTTGAGCAGGTTCTGACCTGGTTCTTGTCACATTGTTTGAGCAGGTTCTGACCTGGTTCTTGTCACATTGTTTGAGCAGGGTTCTGACGGCCTCCAGAACGCTGTCCTGACCCTCCTCCACCTGCAGGCTCCTCAGGGCCATGGAGACCGGGGGGTTGGAGGGAGACGCCACGATGCCTGGGCTGTCCAGGAGCTTCACCGTCCTGGAGATGTGCACCTCCTGCATGTTCCTGGAAAGGATAACGAGATTTTCAGGATAAACACATGCAATGTTGGCTGCAAACAGGGTTCTACGTGGAATGGAAATCAATATGCTGTTCAGGTAGATTCCCACAATCCCATGAAGAACTTATTATCCTCAAAACAAGGTCTAAACCAGCAAGGATCAGAGTTAGAACAGAAGTCTTCATTGGTACGAAGTTAAGGTTTTATCATCATTTCCATGCTGGTATGCAGACATTTTGCAGACAGTTTCTTAGTTCTTTCTTCTCCCGCACAATGTCAACGTAACAGTAACTCACTTGGTGATGCCTCTCTGGACCCCAGCCATGCACGCCCGGATCCCCTTCATACTGTTGACCAAACTGCTCTTCCCCACGTTAGGAAAGCCTGGGGATGGAGGGAACAAGAAGCATAGCAAAAACAGTGATGAAGCAACACATAGATGCAGCCATATTTGACCAGATAATCCCTATTTATACATGTATGGTGGTGTGGTGTGGCTGGTATGACTATCTACTACAAGCTCACACCACGTCGCTTGCTTGTAGCTCAGCTATCTTAGAATAATGGATGTGGAGCTAGAGTATATAAAGTTACATTTCTTCATCAACATGTACACTGCGTGGGTATATTTGGTGTTCACAACACAGCCTTCAGCTCCGCTATAGCGTAACAGAGCCAGTAGGCTGCGCTGTTTGTTACTTTAGGAGGTTAATAACCAGTTGAAGCAGCACATCAGCTGATCAACCTTCTCAGTCCTCCTTCACAAACACAGACATGACACTCTAAAAAAGGGTCAGACGCGTGTTAAGGGTCAATTTAGAACCCCATCACAGACCTCTGAGAGTCCTTGGACCCCACTTTGAGAACCACTGAGTCTAAATGTCTCAGTTTATAGTAAAATAGCAAGTGAAGAGTGCAGGTAAAGCTGCGACATGCCAAAGCCTAACCACTTGTGCAAGGACGTGCTGCGATTGGCCAGTACACTTGTTCAAGGGCGCGCTCCGATTGGCCAGTAGCCACTTTGAGAGGCAGTTGGGGCAAACGCTCACAACACCACGTCACGATTCTGTGCCAATCGGGGCATAACTGGAACGGCGGCGAGTCTGCTCAAGCAGGGCGTGGGTTTAGGCTTCAGGAGAGGGATTCTTACCAACGACACCCACTTTGAGCATGCCTTCTTTCTCTATGGAAGCCAGGTAACCCTCCAGCAGCTCCAGCAGACAGTCGTTCCCCAGACACTGCGCCGCTCGAGATTTGTCCAGAACTCCATTCTGTGCGGCAAACCTGTTTTTCCTTTCATTCTGAGTAAAACAAAAAACAGAATGAGAAAACGGTTAATGTTGACATGCTAGAAAATAGTTTAAGTGCATTTGTATTGCCGTACAATGTCCATAAATTTCCAGGCAAACCCAACACCCCAAACCAGACTATGCAGTGTGTAGTAGGACCCCAACGTAAACAAACTTTCTTGGGTTTAAATCCTCTTAGTAGACCTTGTATTTGAACTGTACTGTCCTTTTCCTATGCAAACTGCTAATACAGTATTCAATAGTAACAGTAAAACAATAATATCAGACTATAAAACTACACACTTCAGGGTAAAACATTAGCAGAAAAGGCAACAAGTTAAATACAACATTGTACACTACACTGGGTGTTCACAACACAGCCTTCAGCTCTGCTATAGCATAACAGAGCCAGCAGGCTGCGCTGTTTGTTACTTTAGGAGGTTAATAACCAGTTGAAGCAGCACATCAGCTGATCAACCTTCTCAGTCCTCCTTCACCAACACAGACCTCAGATGTTTAACAGAATCTTTCTTTAGCCGCAAACCACCAAAATGCAAAAACACTAAAGAAGGGCTATCTATGTGCAAGCAGCTATTCATGGACTTTAAACCCATTTAGACCGGGAACGCAACACTATTTTTTTAGCCATTAAAAATAGCGGATATACACGTATATCTGCTATTTTTCTAAACTCGAGTGTCCAAGTTCTTTGAATATTCTTTACCCGATTCTATAAATGTCCTCTAAATCCTCTCCAAACACTTTCTATGTCAACGGTTCATAAACTTTTTGATGTCAAGGACCCCTAGAATTATATGTATTTGGCTGCAGACCCCCGTTGCGTAATATTAGGCATCAAGGATATTTTAGTTACAAATGTTTGCTTTAAGAAATATATATTCAAAGAATTACACACATTTCAAAAATAGCAGATCTACAAGCTCGCAGCACAGCACTCTCCGCCACACTGCGAGCTTGTACGTATATCTGCTATTTTCAAATAGTTAAAGCATAAATTAATGGTTAAAGTGGTTAAAATCTAGAGTGACATGATGCAGGGCTAAATGGGTTAATGTGGCACCAATAAATAAGCACATTGTTTTCTTGCATTTCATAGCTTCCTGTCTTTTTCAGTCAATTCTTTGAGTGCCCGTTTTGACCCTTTCCAACAAAAATAGTTGATCTACACTCTGATCTTGTATCGTTTTCCATGCAACGTCATTGTACGACAAAGTATACAATAGGCCCTTAAGTTGGTTAAGGACTATCCTCTCCCAGTCTACGATTCTCAGAATGAATCTGTACTGTCATGATAAATACATCCAAGCGATCACTGAGGTAAGAGAATGGAGGCCCACCACTGTTCTGTCCTGGAGCTGTATCGCCGCCTTGAATGCCAGAACGGGAAACTCCTGCTGTAGACACTGAATCCACCTCTCCACATTGTCTTTTGGGACCAGATCTAAAAATAGAAGATTAAAAACCATTTAGGCCTAGAATTATTTAATGCTTTAACAATTGAAAAAAATAGCAGATATACAAGCTCACAGCGCACGCTGCGAGCTTGTAGATCTGCCATTTTTGAAAAATGTTTTTTATTTTTTGGTAAGTCTTTGAATATTTTTGAATATAAGCGAACATTTGCAACTCAAATATTTGCTTCTGGGTGGTCCCTGGAACAACATATTTTGAGATGGGGGTCCGCGGCCAAATACATGTAATTTGGGGGGTTCCTTGTTTGAGAATCACTGATTTAGAAAAAAGATTTAGAAGACATTTACAGAATAGGGTCAAAAATATTCAAAGACTTGCACAAGTCTTGTAGATCTGCTATTTTTTAATAGTTAAAGCATAAAATAATGTTTAAAGTGGTTCAAATCTAAAGTGACACAGATTTGCGTTCAGGTCTAAATGGGTTAAAGTCAAGTTACAAAGAAGATTAAGATGAGTCTACAAAACTAGCACACATCATGACAAACCTTAATTGTTTATGGTTACAATATCTGGCATCCATTTACCTATTTTAGTTAAAACAAAGAGCAATTTCTTGTTCTTCTGAAGCGCAGCCTCCTCCAGCTGTGGGCACCTGTAACCCAGGGGGTCCCTGGCATCCAAGACCTCCAGTATGACGTCAGATGCTTCTATGACCTGAGAGAGGCGGTAGAGTTCAGTTTCAAAACGATCAATGCTCACAGAAACAACTGAAAAAGCAGCCTGGCAACGCATTTGGATCAGAGTTGGATTAGAAGTCTTCATTATGAGATCAAGACTGTTCGCTTTTGTCCTCATTTCCATACTGGTGCGCAGGCCTCAAAACAAATCAGGATTATTCTAAATATACATTTCTGAACTATTCTTCACCCATTTTCAACCTCATCTTCATGTAAGGGTCCTCAATAGTAAGGACCAAATAATATCAAGATGAATGAAAATGGTTGATGACTTGCTCCTTTAAGGTCAAAACTTAGTATTCTATTGTTTAGAAATGAATATGAACTTTGCTTTCTTTGCGGTCTGAAATCCCCTCAACAGGTGTCACTTTGTCAATGTTTGGAAAGTCCTTCAAATATTTGGAATTTTAATCAATAAAATAAATTTCCAAATTATTCTAACAGACAAAGCTTACAAAAATGATTTGGAATTGCTTTCAATTTTATCTAAAGCTGAAAAATACATGCCCGTTGAAATGCATTTGTAGATAGATTTACAGCACAATAGTAATGTATATCAGAACCTTTTGCATTCATACAGACACGTATGAATGTCAAAACGACTATGAAAGGACTGGGGAAATATGCTCCTATGATCTGTATCATCCACTATAAAAAGTAATATTATAGAAGTGTAATCAGAATCACGTCAGATTCTGTCCTCTAATGAACAAATCACTTGATGTAGTGAAGTGATAAAAACTGATCGTCTTACCTTGTTCACCTCTGAACAAATAAACTTTTTTGAACTTTTGTTTGCACTCTTTTTCTCTCTTTCTACTTTCTTCTTCTCAACCTGTGAAAAAAGAAACCCAAGTGAAATTCAAAACTAATCCAGTTACATTCATTCCAATTCTTGACATCATTTCAGTCTTTTTATCAATTACCGTCCGAGCCTTCTTGGCCTGGGGCGTTTCTTTATCATCTGAAGACCCCTTCCTCTTGTTTTCTGCCCTTCTTTCTTTTTTGGCCTGCTTCTTTTTCTCCTTTTCCTCATCAATCTGTGAGAGATTATTCATTATCATTATTTAGTCAGTAAGTACAACACCGGCACGACTCCCCATCAACTCCCACACGCTGTAGTGCACAGTAATTTAGTTACCAACAGTCTTGTAAGGCAAAAGAACCAGCATTCATTAAAATGATTGCTTGATTGAATACCTCATTAACAAGATTGTACAGTCAAAGATTTCGCTAAACGGGATAACACTATCTCATTGCTCACACACTGAAACTGAAAAAGAAGCCTGGCAAAGCATTTGGATCAGAGTTGGATTAGAAGTCTTCATCCTGAAATCAAGACTGTTCGCTTTTGTCCTCATTTCCATGCTATTGCACAAGCCTTAAGATATTCAAAGAGCAATTCCAATTATTATTTTCTTAACCCATTTAGACCGAGAACACATTATTATGCATTATTGCCTTAACCATTATTTTATGCTTTAACTATTAAAAAATAGCAGATCTAAAAGCTCGCAGCACACTGTGAGCTTGTATATCTGCAATTTTTTTAAGAAATCGTGAGAAATCTGTGCAAGTCTTTGAATATATTTGACCCGATTCTACAAATGTCTTCTAAATCCTTCTTCTTAAATCAGTGGTTCTCAAACTTTTTCATGTCAAGGACTCCCAAAATTACATGTATTTGGCCGCGGACTCACATCTCAAAATATATGTTGTTCCAGGGACCCCCCCCCCCCCCCCCCCCCCCCAGAAGCAGAGATTTGAGTTCAAAGTTTGCTTTGAAAATGACATATTCAAAGATTTGCACTTATTTTCACAATCTTTTCAAAAATAGCAGACCTACAAGCTCATAGAGCTTGTAGATCTTCTATTTTTCAATAGCTAAAGCAAAAAATAAATAAAAGGTTTCAGCCCGACAGCAACAGCATGATGATGATGATGCCCCTACCTTCATTCTCCTCTGTTCTGCTTCTCTGAGCACCTCGTCTTTAAAGGGGGCGCTGTTGGGCACGCCCAGATCCTTCTTGGTTCGCATGTGGCTCACTCCTTTCTTTTTGGCCTCTTTTCGGAGTTTTTTGTGATGTTCCTTCACCTGAAAATTATCACAACAAATGATGTCTTAATAGTTAATACATTAAACGAGTCTCAAATAGAGACAGTGGGTGCAAACTCAAAGCTCATGCAAATAACTGGGGGGGGGGGGGGGGGGGGGGGGGGGGGAAGCCTGGCAACGCATTTGGATCAGAGTTGGATTAGAAGTCTTCATTGTGAAATCAAGACTGTTCGCTTTTGTCCTCATTTCCATGCTGGTGCGCAGGCCTCAAACAAACCAGGATTATTCAAAATATTAATTTGCGAGCAACATCACCCATTTACAACCTTATTTTCATAATTAATGGTCTTCCCCTACACTAAAAAAGGCTCTAATTCGTTCTCCAGCTATACCACCAACACGTGGAACGCCCTACCGCAGGCCTTAAGGAGTGCAAATCCCTAGCCTCCTTCAAAATTGGTCTGAAAAGTCACCTTCAGACGGATGCTACTCGAGACTTGTAAATAAAGTAATAGACTAAGCCCCCTTCTGCCCCCCCCCCCCTTTCTGCTTTATTGATGTTATCCTATGCAAAGTACTCTGTTCTATCCGTCTGTCTTTCAATGTTCTGAGATACATAAAGTGGTTCTTGTGTAAATAAGCCGTAAAGCTTACTAGGATCTCATGGGATGGTGTTTTCCTCTGGTGTTTCAGTCCGAGTGTATCAAAGGGTGCGTTCGGAAATGCGCACCGGACTGCGCGGGCGTTTATCGTGGGCTTGCCCAGGCCGTAAAAATATAACGATTGCATTCACCACGGCTTCGTAACTCGCGCGGCCGGCGGCCTTCGCGCCGCTTGCAATGTCGTGGACAATAAAACGAGCGCACCCTTTGATACACTCTGACTGAATCACCAGTAGAAAACACTCTCAGGATCTCATTTTAGTTGACCTTGTACCAGTGATGTCATGAAATTGTACTTTTTCCTATTGCAAAGTTCTAATAAATTCCTCTTCTACCAGTGACATCATTGTAGACAGTAGACCTATTTATGAGCATCAGTAAATACATATAACGAGAAGATTGAAAATAGTTGATGTGCTCCTTTAAATTAAAAACGGTATGTAGGCCTACTGTGTTGATGAATATATATTAATTAATATGAACGTGCTTTCTTTGCATTAATCTTGGTCTTAACTAGTCTAAAAAGTCCCCTAAAACAGTTGTCATTTCAGCAAAGTGCTCCAAATATACATTTTGATATGGATTTAAAAACTAAATTCAACAGTATTCAAACACATCATACATGGTGCAATGCTCTCAATTGCATCTAGAGCTCTATACATAATACACACGTGTTGAAAATCAGCGGAACCAAATGGGTACACTTTGTCTGGTTACTTTACCTTCTTCTGTATCTTGTACTTCATGGAACATGATATCCTCTTGCTCGCCTTCTTTAACTCTAAACACAACAGTGAAATTAGTCAGGTTGGTGACATTCATGTTTAGATCATGACGGCTGTTAGCAGCTAAATGCTAACAGCACAACGTAAACTATTAGTGCCTTAACGCTCAAACTAAAGCACTTATTGGGTTCCTTTGAGCATGCAACACAAACAAGGGATAAAGAATAGTTGAAAGTAGTGTTTGTAAGAGTCATATAAACAGATAAAATGTACTTACTTGGTCGCTTCATGGTGGATGTGTGTGTGATGGACTCCTGCTCGTACAACTGCACGTGGAAGAGTGGAGTCTGTGGAGGAGAAACTGCATCCGCTTACTGGTCCAAGGATTGTGTTTTCATGTCGCCACCTAGTGGACTGGAGTGAGTTTGATGTGATAACTTATAATATTACTTCACAATATCGACTGTTTGATTGAAGTATTTATTAGAAGTTTGCATAGGAAAAACTAAAAGGTACAGTTTCATGACAGCAGACAGTTCACTGGTACAAAGTCAACTAAAAGAAAACCCAGGTAACGAGGTAAGTCTTGCGGCTTATTTCCATCGAGATCCTTCTCTTTATAAACTCATATAACATTGAATGACAGACGGATAGAACACGTAGATATTTATCAGAAAAGCACTTGTAAACAAAAGAACAAAAACAAACAGCGCAAAATAAAAGTTATTTACAATAACAAGGAGGGTCAGGGGGAGGGTTTAAGGGCGGTTTAAAGGATGTTAGGGAAGGCCTTCGGTTGGGCGTTCCACATTTTAGTGGTACACTATAGAGTATAGACCCTTTGTTTGAGCCGAATCTGGGTTGTACGTTAGCCTTACATTAATTCTTTCCTGTAGTAGCTTCTGCTTTGATGACGTCTATTAGACGTCATCAAAGCAGAAGCTACTACAGGAGAGAATTAATGTAAGGCTAGGTTGTACGTGGTCTGTGGCGCTGTCTCTGGTAGTGTTGTAATTGTGGACATCCTTGACATTTAGGAAGTATTTTGTCAGGTACATGGGTAAGTCGGTGGTGTAGTGTATCTTGTACTCCAGGCCCATTGCAGAAGCTGTACTCTGTCAGCTACCGTAAGCCACCCCACGCTTATATATAGTGATAAGCTAGACTAGAGAAGCTTGAGAAGGAAGGCCAAGCAGGACCCTAATCAGTTACTTCACATCGACTGTTGGTATTTTATTTTTATTTTTTTGTATTTTTTTGTATTTTTTTTTATCATAGTAAATCTGAATGGACCTTGGACAAGTGCATTTTACAATACAGTGATGCATGATTATAATAGTCATTGTCAACATTTTGCTCAGTATACTTTTGTGATAGGCTATTTGTAACAGAACTTAAAGTAGCAACCATCTGCAAACCCCAAAGACCAGGCGTTGAACTTGAGGTTATAGGGCACCTTCAGTTACTGCCCCCTCCCTGTGGGACGCACTCCTTAACCCTACCATCCTTCATAAATGCCCCCTAAACCCACCTATTCAGAATTGCTTTCCCCAGCTAACCGTCCCAACCCCCGGCCCCTTTGTTTTTACTTTTAGGAAATTATTTTATTCTTTTACCTAATAAAGTTGTATTTCTCTTTTATTCGTTTCCCATGTAAAGCGACAAGTAAAAGCGCTATATAAATCTGAGTCCAGAATGAACAGGTTTGTTCAAAAACACAATATATATGCTGAATTCCAATCCGAAGGGTTCGCACTTTGAAGTGCGCATTCGAAGGGCTATGACGTCACTGGGCCGCGCCAAATAGCAATCTACAAGCTCACAATGCGTTGCGTTGCGACGCATTGTGAGCTTGTAGATCTGTGACCAGTGACGTCATAGCCCTTCAAATGCGCACTTCAAAGTGCAAACCCTTCGGATTGGAATTCAGCTAAATGTATGTCACCTCATGTCCATATATGGTCACTCCAGTCCAGAATGAACAGGTTTTTTCTGTCCTGTACATCCAGAATATCAGTCCAGAATGAATAGGCTTTTTCAAAAAGCAAAATGTGTGTATATTTTTTTTTTTTTTTTTTTTTACCATATCAGGCAGCAAATCCAGAGAATGCAAGTGAATAAGTAGCACAAGCAGCTAAGCATCTCTCTTTCTCTCCATTTAGCTTAGAGTTGAAGGTAGACGGTGAGGCAGAGGTATGGGATCATCTCCAAGTCTTTACAAACATGGCTTTGCTTCGATATCACTCTCGTTGTAGTCTAGGAAAACGGCAAGATGTTTCCATACCTTCTGTACATTCTTTATCTTGTTCCTCATGGACTAACATGCACCCAAAGCCATCCCAGGACTGTTCCGTAGAACCAGGTCCTGGCATATAGTTTCCTGCCTGATTCAGTAAACAGCAACGGCAGTGTCAATGCTCCCAAGATCATCACTGATGGTACAGTCTTTGTGATGCTTAGTGGAGAAATGTGGGTTTTGCCAGGAAACTTGCATTTTTTGTCTGCATCCTCAGATTCATAGAAAGTGGTTAGAAGCCGGTCTTTAACCTCAAATCTTTCGTGCAACCACCTGCGGAAAAACACAGGCTCCTGAGGAATCTCCTTGATATCCACACGTTCAAAGTGTATGTGGACTCTGGGGCATTCTTTGCACAGGAATTCTGGCATCGATGGAGCAGGTCGTCTTTGACCAGTGGCAGTCAGTGTCCCCTCATATGCAACCGTGACGTCGTACACAGCATCCAAGTGGTCTTTCATGGCCTCTATGGCGACGTGACAGGCTCTCATTCTGGGAGTTAAAGTGTGCTTCAAAACAGCCAGTCCTTCCTTTGCAGCAAAAGCCTGACTGTCGGTGATCACATTCTTGAGTTCTGGATTATACCGGGTTCCTTCTGGGAAGATGACAAGATACATTGGTGTTCCTGCTTCAGTTTGAGTGAGCAGCTTCTTTTTCATGGCCCTCACATCAAACCTTGCACTTCGTTTGACATAAACACCTCCATGCTGAGAGAAATACCATCCATACAATGGTAACCACTTGAGTCCATCTTTAAGAACGTATCTCACATGACCAAGGGCCTCCTGCCTAATGGCCAACATGTCAGCAATTATCCAGTCCGCTGTACACTGATGATTTGATAGGTAGACAACATTCTCTTTGTTCTTTGGTATATCTCCATATATAAGAATATCCACCCCTGTGTAGTTTTCAAAGAAGAACAGGACCATGCTCTGGTAGACACAGTAGAGCCGGTCGTCCATCCTATGATACACTCTGGCAGGCAAAAACGTTGACAGCAACTTCCAGAGGACCCATGACAGCAGGTAGGCTGGTGCGGTCCCCAGCATGACCGTGGCCGGGAACCAGTAACGCAACGAGTACGTGTGCACAACCAGGGAAAGCAGCATCTTTTTGGTTCTCCTCCTCCTCGCTCAACCAAGCTAATAAAGAAAGAAAAAAGTGTGGCCCACTTTGTTGCAACCTCCACGAGGCACCAGAACACCCTGGACAGGATCGACAACGTGTACACTTTTGTACAGTCTATGGGTTTGCACTCTGACATCATGCTCTGACGTCACTGTGATGACAGGGGAACCACTCTAACAGAATGGGTTTGCCACTCTGACATCATGCTCTGACGTCACTGTGATGTCAGGGGAACCACTCTAACAGAATGGGTTTGCCACTCTGACATCATGCTCTGACTTCACCGTGATGTCAGGGGAACCACACCAACAGAATCCCTTATTTATTTATTCATTCATTCATTCATTTATTTGTTTATAGCCAGGGGGATCTTCTAAGTGAAGTTTGTGTCCAGCTGTCTATTAATAGTAATTAATAGTAAAAGTTACTTTTGTTCCCCCTTCATTAGGGGCCAAGCACCAAGTGCGTAGCCCCTATTGTATTGACTTTTTCTTCTGCCGTTTTTTGAATAAACGGGCAAATTATCTCTATGGTGCTGTCGCTTTTTATGAAACGTGACAGAATGGTAGACGGTCATGAATACCACTATTCTGAAGATTGACTTCCATTTTTCAGAAAGGCGAGGTTTCTGATTTTTCTATAAGACCCCGCCATTCTGAAATCAGACAAGTGTGAAAAGTGTAATAGCATAATAGGTGTAACGGTTGTAATAGTGCAATAGGCGTAATAGTGTATTAGGTGTAATAATGTAATAGGTGTAATAGTGAAATTGTGTAATAAGTGTGATTGTGTAATAGTGTAATAGTTAATAGGCAGTGAGTGGAGGTGGATTAAAGTGGGTGCAGATGGGTGAAAGTGGGTGGAGGACGTGCATGGTGAAAGTGGAAGGAGATGGGTGATAGTGGCTAGAGGTGGGTGGGTGTGTGGAGGTGGGTGGGTGGGTGAAAGTGGATGGAGGTAGGTCAAGGTGGGTGAGGTCTTCCATGTTTCTATGGCTTATAGTGCATATTGCTTATAGTTATTTTTCTGTGTGCCTGCTTGGCCCTATTATCGCTGCATGCAGCTATATCTTTTTTGTTGAAATCATTCATGTTCTCTGACTCGTGCACAATTTAGCAAAAAATAATAATAGCTGTTATTTGCAGCACTCTGAGATTCCCTGTGAATGAAAAGTGCATTACAAATAAAACGTATATTGTTATTATTATTATTATTATTATCGGCTATTTTCGGCAAAGATGTTTGGTGGGGCAAGAGAGCAGACAAAGTACAGAGTGAAAGGTCAAGTTTAGGCTATTAAGTATTGACGGTTCAATATCTGAAAATACAAATTGAGATGAATCCAAAATGAACTGACGATTGTGCTGTCAGACGATCATGGAACTCTGGAATCTATGAAAAGGTTGTGGGGGTCCCTGGCTGCTTCATCTCTCCCTCAACTAAGGGGTCCTCCTGGGCCTGAAAACGTTACTGAGCTATATGGTGTAAAGTAACTAAGTACATTTACTTAGGTATATTGAGGTATTTGTACTTTACTTGAGTATTTCCAATTTCCAATACTTTCACTTCTACTCCACTACATCTCGGATCCAAATATTGTACTTTTACTCCACTGCATTTATTTTAACACTTTTAGTTACTTTACTGTGCAGATATAAATGATTATATTATATAAAACATACACTATCCACTTTAGACTTTAGACCAATGTTTTAAACCTGCTATTTTCAAACATCCTGTACTTTTACATTTGGTACTTTAAGTAAATTTTGATGCCAACACTTTCCTACTTTTACTCAAGTACAATTTGTGTTAGACTTGTACTTGTAACAGAGTATACCTATTTATATATTGCAGTATTGACACTTTTACTTAAGTAACAAATGTGAGTAATTTTTCCACCACTGTTATTATTATTATTATTATTAATGATAATATTATAATATTATGATTATTATTATTAACACACTACTATGCCCTTTCCCTGTCATTACGGTAATATCTCGCGTCACGTGACCGTCTGGCCCTCTAGCAGCGCTAGCAGACAGGAGACAGCATCTGTGTTTCGGACTCTACGCTCTCCCTCCAGCATCTTCCTTGGATGATATTCTAAGCTCCGTGTGTTGCTCCCTCCTGCGTTGCAGCCAGAGCGGCAAAGCAAACCCAAGCCCAGACAGACACATAAAATGACCAAACTGCAGTTCCTCAACGTCTTCCTGACGGAGCGGCTGATGCTGGCCGCCCAGGAGATCTACAAGTCAGTGGAGGACACCATCCTGGAGTACCAGGAGGAGATAGCGCTGCGGGAGCGGGAGAACGACCATCTGAGGCGCAGGCTGCGGGAGGCAGGCATCGAGATATGGCCAGGTTAGCGTTAGCATGCTAGCATGCTAACTAGTTAGCTAAGCAGCTAGCTAGCAGAGCAAGTTAGCACGGCGTTGTTGTTGTTATTATTATTATGATTAAAAAGTCGCACCCCCCACACTTAACATAAACGTGTCGCTAGCAAGGCAGACTTTTTTCATTATGAAAGAGCCATTAAAAAGGGGACAGATTTGGGCATGTTTTTTCGCTTTTATTGCAGGCCTGTATATACATTCCAATCTAGCTAATGAACGTTAGCTTGTCGGCTAGCTGTAGTTCAACTTCAGCTGGTGTTGCAGGGCTGCTGGCGCTAGCCTCGGTTGCAACCTTTGTTCGTTAGCCTGGCTAAAGCTAGCCTAGTAGCCACAGCCAGCCCAAGTTAGCTGACTGACTGGCTGTAACGCACTGTAGCTTTAAGATATGATGATTCTTCTGCCCATGTTTGGCCAGCCCTCATCGTCAGTGAATGTAGTTTTACTAGACTCTAGCATCTTTGCTGCATGCTTTTATTGTTGTTTTTTTGTAGATGATAACTTGCTACGCTCCCCCTGCTGTGCGTGTGTGTGTGTGTGTGTGTGTGTGTTGGGTCAGACCGTCCGTCCATGATGCTGGAGGATGAAGACGGTGAGCATCCGAGGCGCGAGTGGAGCCCCAGCATGGGCCACGAGGAACGCCTTCCCCTGCAGATCAAGGACAAGCGGGACCTCCGGTCCAACCAGGGAGGGAGCGGTGAGGAACAGATCCGCGGCGGAGGACACAGCGGCTCGTGCGGCACGCCGGACTCCATGTTCACCCCACCCCGAGTCAGCAACGACTACCCCCAGGAGGCCGCCCACACGTCCAGCCTCCCCCAGAGCCAGCAGAGCCAAGGCGTGGAGAACAGGGAGAGGGACTCCGGCGGTTCCCGGGGCTCGTCTCGGCACGTGAAAGCGGAGGGCGGAGGAGGAGCGGGGGGACACAGAGGATCCGCGGGGTCGGGCTCCAACCCGGCCCCTCAGCCCCTGGCGCCGGTCAACCCCAACTGCTCCAACAACGAGAACAACATTGACATTATCGGCGTGGAGAACGGCGGACAGATGGTGGGCTCCAAAGGAGCCGCCGGAGGAGGTAGCCGGGCGGGACAACAGGGCAGCCACATGCGTAACAACAACCCGGCTGCCAACGCGGCGGTAGTAGTAGACCCTCACCAGAAGTCCCCCTTGCAGGCCCACATGTCGTCCTTCTGCTGCAAGGTGTGCGGCGAGGCCTTCAGCCACGTGGGCCACTTGCACGTGCACGTCCAGGTGCACACGCGGGAAAAGCCCTACCGCTGCGGCGTGTGCGGCAAGTGCTGCAGCTCCTCCGGGCGGCTCCAGGAGCACCAGCGCAGCCACACGGGGGAGAAGCCCTTCCGCTGCCAGATCTGCGGCAAGGGCTTCACGCAGATGGCCCACCTGAAGGTCCACATGCGCATCCACACGGGGGAAAAGCCCTACAGTTGCCCCGTGTGCGGGAAGTGCTTCAGCCGCTCTGACAAAATCAAAAGGCATCTGCAGACCCACAGCCGCGAGGGAACCTATTTCTCAGGGCAATGAAACAGGTGTTTTGTTTTGTTTTAGTTTTTTCTTTTTTTTTTTAGTTTTTCCGTTGAAAACGACCCAGTTTTTGTGAATCATTCATGTTGATATGGGACATGTAAAAAAAAAAGAAAAAGAAAGAAGCTAATTTTGCTGCCATTAAGACGAGGCTTTTCTTCCTACTTTCAAAGAACAAGGAATTCTGCATCTCTTAGAATGTTTTTATCTAGCCTAACACTTCTCTCCATGCCATAGTCCAGCAATAGAATTTGTATTGCATAGTCAGTTTAGTACGTGTCATTTACTTAACTTTTTTACTCGTCACTGAATATGAAATCTCTAAAGACACAATTTGATGACTTATTAGCTAGCCTTTTTCTGAATTATTTAGCCTTTCTTTAGTCATATACCTACCTAGCATGATGAACACAGTCACATGTCTTCCACAAACATCGAAACGAGATGGCATTCAGAACTGCAACAATGTGCAGCATTCCACAACGTATAACGTTGCTGTTGGGTGTACACCTTGTATGCCCAAAACTAACTGTTCCTTTTTTATTATCATTGTTTTTAAACACAATAGGCTCTAGTATGCACAGCAGCCATATTGAGAATAAATTGGGTCCTTTCCTTACTTCCTTCACAAGTCTTAACAATGATACTAATGAACTGTTCCACTCTGGTCAAACAGAGACAGGGTGCTGATATTGGCTCACTGGAAACACTGCTACACCAGTGGTTTTCAAAGTGTCCTTGAGGGAGTACCAAATGGTCCCTTATGGGTCTGTGACTCTTGAGAGTGTATAAATGGAACATTGTACACTCGGAGTTATGATGGTCCCTGAAATGAATACATTTGAGAACCACTGTGCTACAATACACTAAAGGGAACAGGGCTTTCATTTGTATCATTGGTAACACCTGTGAAAGAAGTAAGGCAGGGGCTCAAATAGCACTTCTAAGTTTTCACACCTTTTTTTGTAACACTCTTGTATGATGAAGTAGGACATACATTTTATGAAAAAATATAAAAAGGTTTCTGCCTGACAGCAATGATACGAAAAGTAACAGTTGACTTGGAAATTAGACTTTTTGAGACCTCACTTGTAATCGTAAACAGTCTGCTTGGAGATGAGAGCTTTACTACATGAAGTCAATCACATAATTTGTAGCCGAATAACCTTTAACCGGTGAGCATATTTCCAACTAATACAATGTTATGTCCACCCCAGCCTCATTGAATACAAGTCATGGTCATACAGGCATGGTCATATCTGATTTAGTATGTAACATTTAAGGTTATTTAAATGGATAATAATTAAAAGACCCCAAAAATATAGAAGACCATGGTTAACTTGCAAGTAGCATAAGTGCTTTACCCCATGGATTTTATTCTCTATGAAGACGGAGCCAACTCCTATAATAGTGTTGCTACTAAAAAAAGGTTTCTTGCATTAAATGACTCATGTCACTTGGACAGTTGAGGTGTATTAAGTTGGTAATTTCCCTGACACATTGTTGCAGCGCTGAGTACACATGTCGTCCATTGAACTATCGGAGAAATCTATTGTGAGACTGCTCTTTCATAAGATAATGTTATATTATTCTGTAAAATACCACTAGTCCCGACGAGCTATCATGCAATTTAGGAGTTTTGTTGCGTCCTTTGTATGACCAGCACTATATAGCATAATGATTGAGATGATGCAGGAAAGTGACTGCATCATCACAGGCCATACAGTATTATCCCAGACTATGTTGTATAAGCTTTTCCAAGGCGGGGGGATTGGGTCAGTCAGTCAGTCTGTGCAAACTAAAGGTTTATATTATTAATTCACCAATGTTTCTTATAGCGCAGGTCTGTAAATGTCAGTTTCTTTCTTTGAGAGTGGTCGTCTCAGTGGAGGTCATTTGTTTTTTTAGGAAACAATTAGATGATTCATCTTTTAGAATCTGGTGCTTGCTCAATGCTCAGTGCCCACTGCCCAACTCCAGCTAGGGCCGCTCTTGAAGAACTTGACTGTACAGTTACTCTTTCTCAGGACTAAATGCTGCATTCATGTCATCATTGATCAGTGGTTCCCAAACTTTTTAGCTCAAGACCCAAAAAGGTGTCTCCCCAGGGACCCAAACTAGTGATTTTTTTTATTTTTTATCTATGGAATAATATTTGATTTTATATATACATATTTTTTAGTTTTTTAATTCTTGAACATTTAAGATTTTGTTTTGGGGATTTCTTTTTTTTTAAGTCTTTTTAAATAATTAAAAACTAAATGGGAAATTTCACTCGCAACCCATAAAAGATTGTCCGTGACCCACAAATGGGTCACCACCCACGACACAGTTTGGGGACAACCGATATTCGAGGCTGTCAAAATACAAGACCAGATAAAAATCATACACGTAACTGTCCCATGTATGGTGGGAGTTTTGTGGTGGTGGGGGGCTATATGATAGCATATTCTATAATTTGCCCACACCATCATAAAAGATAATGGTACCAAGAAGGAACAACTCAAAACCTCTGTCAGTCAATGAATGAAAAAGTTGCATGTTCTCTTTAGCCACATTAACCCGGGTGTCCCTCATTTGGCCAAGGTTTTCATCATTTCTCCCAAAGTGTAATTTTCTTTTTCTCACAAGGTGTTGCTACGGCAAAATATAAATAGGGCTTAAATGTTCAACCCATTAAAACCGGTAAAGTATATATTTTTTTTTAGACTAGGGCTGAGCTATTCAGAAATAGCAGATGTACAAGCTTGCAGCGCGTGCGTCACTTGTACATCTGCTATTTTTGAAAGTATGAGAACTGATTTAGAAGGCGTTCGTAGACTGTGGGTCCGCAGATGCCTTTTGAAAGGAGTAGTTCGCCCAAAATATGACTTCTTTTCTATCAATTACACCCCTGTGAAACCTTGAATCCATGGTGATTTGTTTAGTTTTAGTCACTTTCAGCAGGAGACTCGGTGAGTAAGGCCGCGCTCACACATGTGCGTCACGCATCGAATCTTATCGCCTGAGAATGGCCACTGGGGGCGCCGTACTAATGCATTGTCAATGCAAGGTTGTTTGGTTTTGTGTCTCTAGCTCAACCGCAGCCTGTCTTTTGGCCAAGAGACACGGCAACGACAAAACACCAAACAACCTTCCATTGACAATGCATTAGTGCGGCGCTCCCAGTGGCCATTCTCAGACGATAAGATACGATGTTTCACGCAAATGTCTGTACAGCGCCTAAGGCCGGACTCACACATGTGCGTCACGCATCGAATCTTATCGTCTGAGAATGGCCACTGGGGGCGCCGTACTAATTCATTGTCAATGCAAGGTTGTTTGGTTTTTTGTCTCAAGCTCAACCGCAGCCTGTCTTTTGGCCAAGAGACACGGCAACGACAAAACACCAAACAACCTTCCATTGACAATGCATTAGTACGGCGCTCCCAGTGGCCATTCTCAGACGATAAGGAGAAGATGTTTCACGCATATGTCTGTGGCGCGCCCAAGAGACTCTGCAAAGTCTCCTACAGGAGACTCCGCTAGTCTGCAAATCTCTTTGTCCCGATCGGGGCAGACCAAAGACCAGATGTAGGGGTTACATCTCAAGTCCACGCTGGCCTGGGAACCGATTCCGGGTAAGCGGTTGAAGATGGATGGGAATGCAAAAAATGTTGGTGAATTCGAGGCTTCGTGAGGCTTCATGGGGTGTGTAATTGATAGAGAATAAGTCATTTCTTGGACGAACTACTCCTCCTGTGGTTGCGAGTGTAGCGTTAGGCCTGTCCTCTTCAAGTTGTCCCCAGTACACGTGCCATGAATGCAGCATGAGGCGTCTGCACAACGTCCTCCAAATGGACCAGCATCCCTGCTCTCCTCTCCTCTTCAGTCTATTAACTCTCTGGGACAACTTTGCTCCCTCCCTCTCTCACACACACACAGACAGACATACATATTATTGTACAGTGTTGTATCATTGTGTATTAAATGTTATTTTTTAATAAAGTAGTAATTGAGTATTTTTGCTTTGTACAGCTGTTTTATTCTTTTGACTGGGTGTTGATTGAATGTCAGATATCTGGGTCGCATCATTAGGGATGACCTCAGTTACGACGACGATGTTGATGTTACTGATGATACTTTGAATTATATGCACAAGCTAACATGCTGTTTGTATGTACTGATGTCAAGATGGCCCTTTTTAAAGCTTTAGTGTACACCACTGTATACTGCCCGCCTTGTGGTGCAGCTATAGTAAAGGTAATTATAATAACTTGACGGTGGCATCTAAAAAAATGAGAATATTGTGTAAAAAAGCATTGCAGATGCCATAGCAGCCAAACTCATAACTGACTGAGGAAACTTCCCACTGGACTTCAAGCAATGCATTAGTACGGCCAATAAACGTTAAGGATGTCCATAATTACAACACCAGAGGCAGTGCCACAGATCACGTTCAACCCAGAGTCAACTCAAAGAAAGGGTCAAACTCGTTCTTCTGCTATACCACAACAATGTGGAATGCCTTACCGAAGGCCATAAAGGAGTGTGGATCACTAGCATCCTTTAAAATTGCCCTGAAAAACCACTTACAGGCAGCAGCCGTTCGCAACTGGTAAAAACCTAGCCCAACCCTCCCCTCCCCTGCCCCTTCCTTGTATATACTTACTGTTTGTTTAGACTTACTGTTTTCTTTTTTTTTTCCTTTTCTTTATATCTACTGCATAGTACTGTGTTCTATTTGTCTGTCATTCAATGTTATATGAGATACTTAAATGGTTTCCTGTTGAAATAAGCTTAGTCTTTTCATGGATCTCCTTTTAGTAGACCTTGTACCAGTGAACTGTACCGTCATGAATCTGTACATTTTCCTATGCAAACTTCTAATAAAGCCTTCAATCAATCAATCAATCAAAAGCAACTCGACTTACAAGGTCGACATTTCTCTATTATAAATCCTTGTTTTGAGTGGTCTCGTGTAATATTGTAATATTTTTAAATATGGACTTTTGATATTCATGAGCTGTATGCCATAAAAAAAGTCTAAATCTTAACAAAAAAAAGTTTGAATAATTCACTGAATGTGCAAAGTATCTAGAATATATGAAAGTTTTAAAAAATATATGAAAGTTTCAAGAAATGTTACTTTTTTAGATAGATCTGTAGCCTATAATGATGCTCTCAGAATCCTGCTGAGGGTCCCGAGGTGGACAGTGGTGTTCCAACTTTAGATGCTGTTTTATGAGAGGTTGGTTACTCAAAAAATGAAATTATAATGACTCTACCTAACCATGCCTAAGAAGAGCAACAGATGCGCCTTGGCTCTGGAGACATTAGTTAGAGTGTATCTTTTTAGTGCCTCTTTTTCAATGAATGTAAGCTAAACAGGGAGGTCAGCCATCCCTGACTAGACTGGGACTGTGGGAGGGAGACACGCCGGGGTATATTCATAGTTTTCCCCCAGCGGAAAGCCTGGTGATGCGAGGTTATATTCATAGGTACATTACGGTAACGGCATGACGTCACCAAGGCAGCCGACGACGCCACGCCACTTTTTTTTTGCGTCAGCCTGAATCAAAGTAGTTGGGAGTGAAAATAGCCGATCTACAAGCTCACAACGCCATGTCGTAGGGTGGCTTTGTGAGCCTGTAGATCGGCTATATTCTGGCGCGCCCACGTGACCTTCGCCACAAGGAAGGCATGCGTTGATCGGATGGAAGAGTAAACAGACCACAACAGAGGCGACCACTGCTTTCAAAACCATAGTAGTTCTACTAAAAACTATGACTAAATTACAATACCTGAACACCTATATGACCGAGCGGCTGATGACCACCGCTGAAGACATCCTGCAGGTGATCCGGGAGACCATCCAGGAGTTCCTGGAAGAAATCAATCGGACGAAAAGTGAGAACCAGTATCTGAGGAGACAACTGGCTGCGAGCAACGAGAGAGGACAACAAGGTAACAATGATAATAATCACACCAAGACGAGCCTTGCTTCTTCCACAGATTCACACTACAGTGACCAGGATGAGAGAGTATAACGCATGGCAAGTTGTTGGATTGGATCGAACTATTTGCTACTTAAAGTTAAAAGCTTCGATGAATGAATTGAATACACCGGATTTTTTCATTGAATAATTTATTAGAAGGTTGCATGCATAGGGGGGAAAAAGTACAGTTTCATGGCGGTACAAATCACTTGTACAAGGTCAACTAAAGGGAAATCCTAGAACGCTTTTCGGCTTATTTACACAGGAGTATCTCAAATATGACAAAGACAGACGGATAGAAGTTGGAACACAGTACTTTGCATAGGATATCATCAATAACAAAAGGGGGAAAAGCATTCAAGAAAAGGAAGATATTTACAGTGGAAAAGGGGATGTAAGTGTGGTCTTAGTCTATTACAAGTTTCAAGGATCCCAAGGGAAACAAGCCATAGTGCTTTCTTGGGTTTAATCCTTTAATATATATGTTTTAACAAACTGTTAATCTATTCAATCAATCAATCTTCAAAAAGCTTTTGTGGATTACAATGGTAATAATCTTCCAAGCACATATTGTACTTTGGAAGAGGTTTGGATTGTAGTTATACCTTGATATATCATGTAAACTCCAAATATTGGTGAGATGTCGTCAGTTTTCTTTGCTCCATTGATTAGAAATTGTCCATCCAATTAATGATTCTCCCCATTGATATACAATACACTACTACAGGACCACAAAGGAAAAACTAGTCCCCAGGACTGTAGTCACTGCAGGGCTTGACTTTTGCTTTTTGAGCCACTTATCCTTCGGACAAGTACATTTCCTATTCACGTGTCCGGGCACAAAAGTCACTTGTCCGGATAAAAATTAGACATTCACTCACTTTATTTCTTAAATGCATGCATAGGAGTCAGACATTGAAATTAATAACAAAAGGACTGCTAACGACCCCCCTTGCTCCCTCCACTCTTTAGCATGGGCAGTCCATTGTCTGCATACAGCACAAAGTTGCTAGGAGCATCACATAAAAAGTGAAACCAAGAGCCACTTGTCCTTTTTAGTACACAGTGAATTCGGTGCCAATGAACCTAATAACATTGTGAAACCAGATTCCTCTTTTTTGCTTCTTCTTTCTGTTCTCCACCCCCGCCCCCTCCCCTTTCCTAAAATGAAAATGTCAACTTCGTTGACGTTTTTTCTAATTGAGAAAGATCCGGGATCCGGGATTATAAGAGACATAAAATTAGGCCCTGGGGCTTTAATGCCTTAGTTAGTACATCACCTTATTTTACCCAAAGTGGAGGCATATTTTTGTTTGGTTAAAACGACACGTTTTTACTTTAGCTCTATTAGGGATGGTCCGATCAGGTTTTTTGGAACTGATCAGCGAGCACCGATCACAAAAGTTTGATCACCCGATACCGATCAATCACCGATCCGATCAAGTTATTATTTATATTTTCTAAATGTTAATGTTTTAACTTTAATTCATTCATTCACTCATGAATTCATTTATATATTTGCCTTGTAGTTATTTACTAGCATTACTATGTATTTATTATCATAGCAGTAACTAATTATTCCTTCAGCACTGTGGAAATCAATACCCCAAAATGGCCTCAAGTGGGCATACTGAACGGCTGGTTGATTGGATGCACCGATCCGATCGGATCGGTGAATTTACCTTTTGATCTAAACCACCGATTATCGCCGATCATGCTTTGATCGGCCCGATCCGATCCATTTCCGATTGATCGGTAACATCTCTAAGCTCTATATATTCTTCTGATAATGATCATCGATAGGGAGCATTTCTTAACAGTGGTCTACCCAAAATATATTTTCAGGTGGGACAATTTCATCCAATCAGAATCAGGAGGCCCCTTTTTACCTTCAGCTTACTGAGCGATTATTAATATATATAATATATAGCTATTTAACACATATTGTAACAAAAAGAAAATACGTCAACCACCTTTTTAAATGTTGCCAATACAACATACAATACAACATATAATATACTACAATCTATACTATAATTTTGCGAATGTCTGAGTGAGTGAGTGAGTGAGTGAGTGTATGTCTGTCTGTCTGTCTGTCTGTCTGTCTGTCTGTCTGTCTGTCTGTCTGTCTGAAACAGCGTTTCTCCTCAGTGGCTGGAGCAATTGATCTGAAATCGCATCACCATTAGCATATGAACACACCTAACATAACTGTGAAGCCCGTTTGTCACTTTCACAAATCGTATGCTGTATATTAGCATTTTTATGGTGCACAGCCTGTTCAGCTCAGCCTGTTGTCAGGGTTACGGTCCGTTCCTCCAGGCCATGGGATCCCATAGCCCCACACACACCTCTCTCACAGTTAGGAATGTTGCAGTGAAGAGACTCTCTCTCTCTCTCTCTCTCTCTCTCTCTCTCTCTCTCTCTCTCTCTCTCTCTCTCTCTCTCTCTCTCTCTCTCTCTGCATTCATGGGTCATGCATGCACCGGGTCATCTTCCAACGGGTATGGAAAAAACTATGTGGAGACAGTAAGTGCATACATCCCCATACTTCTATTCACCTAATTTTGCTGTTAAATTATTTGTATCCATCATAAATATACACTCCTCCATGGGCTGCTCCTTACATTATGATGCTCCCACATATTCTCACGCATGCACCAGTTACAGTAACTTGGAGCACATATCTTTGAACGGGTAAGGTCTAGTAACAATAACACAACAAACTTTTAGATTCTCTTTTGAGCTCTTATCAAAAACATTGTTAATTATAATATAGATGACATACTTGTCAGACACAGTGGACATAAATCTTGGGTAAAGGAAACAAACGACTCCTCCAAATTGAGTGGCTTCCTATAATGGCTGATACTGAGCAATACCTTGCTAACTGCTTGGCTCTCCTTTTGGAGAGGCCAGCCATTTGCGAGCTCCTGACTTGTGCACATGACCTAGGCTACCAAAGATAAAACGTTTACATCTGTAGCCGAGCTGTGAGATAGTCTGCTCTAGCTGTTGATATTTCAGCACTTTGGTTTGAAAGGCTTCGTCCAAGCTGGAGTCAAAAGTACATAGAGAATGTACACCTCCCTATCTAACATATAATTTAGCGAATGTCTGAGTGTCTGTCCCAGCGTTTCTCCTCGGTGGCTGGAGCAATTGATCTGAAATCGCATCACCATCAGCATATGAACACACCTGACATAACTGTGAAGGCCGATTGTCACTTTCACAAATCGTATGCTGTATATTCGCATTTTTATGGTGTATCTATATCTATTTATCCTACAGTACCTTTTGTGACCACACATGTTAAGGGAGGGGCGCTGTTGTTCAGGCCATGCACAATCACACACAAACCCACACACACACACACACACGGGGGGGGGGGGGGGGGGGGCGGGTGCAGGCGGGCGGGCGGGGGGGGGGGGGGGGGGGGGGGGTAGCTATTTCTTACATTGATGCTCCTACATATTATCATGCAAGCACCAGTTAAAGATACTTTCCATCCCTCATATACTGTATGCACAGTGCACATCCCATAACCCACACACTGCACATCATTTTGGAGCTCATATCTTTGAACGGGTAAGGGCTAGTGGTTTTAATTTACAACAAAGACATCAGGGGGGTGTTAGCTGTAATGTTGGAGAACACAGAATCATTATTACACAGGTTAGACATGCTCAGCTTCACAGTGGAATGCTTATACAGCATGATTAAGGACCTGAAAATGGAAGAGTTAACTCTTGATATCAAATCCACAAACCTTATACAGTATGATGCAACCATTTAAGATGTGGGAAATGGTTTCAGCTATCTCCACAAATGCTCCACAAAACCTAAAAAGGGAAAGGATTTTTATTTTCTGCAGCATTATGTAGAATGGTTTTGCCTGCAAATGGCACCTACGAGGCTGCTGCTGAATACCAGTTGGTCCTGATCATAAAATTGTATGTGTGTGTGTTTTAGATGAAAATGTTTTCAACACAGTTTTTCTATACTCCCCCCAGATTGCACCTTTAACGTCATTAAAAGTGGGCATTTCCTGTGTTACCTTTGAGTTATACTTTAGCATACTTTTCCAACCACCCCTGTTTCATCAATGATTAACAATAGTAATTCTATTAACTCAAATATCCTCTTTGTCAGGTAAAAACCTCATATGTCCAAAACTATTACTTCTAACTCAGACTCAAAAATAGCAAAAGTAGCAGATATACAAGCTCAAAACACACTGCATGCCGAGCTTGTAAATCTGCTACTTTTGATGCTTTTCGGGTGTCGCTGTAGGTGTAGGGCATTTGAGTATTATATGGAGATAAGAGGTTTCTGTCTGACAGATATACACATTTTGTCAATAGGAGGCTTATTGGTTGACTACCGTTATGCGTTTTCTTTTCTCTTAAGTTGAAAAAAATAAAATAGTTTAAACAAAACTGACGCAGAGCATCATTTTTAAATTCAGAGGAATTGCTCTTTAATCCTTAGACCTTAACTCACATGAACAAATTATGTGACAAATGCACTGAGCTTCACCACAACCTGAAAGTTATAGATTGCACTAAAAAACAAAGGATCTTAACTCATTCCCTGCCAGGCCCGATAGTCCCGAGATTATTCCAATGTCTTTCCCCGCCAGGCCCGATAGTCCCGAGAATTAAAAAAAAAAAAAAAAAAAAAAAATTCAAAGATTTTTTTTTTCAAAAATTTTTTTTGACCCCCAAAAATGGAGTAGGCATGATAGCAATCGCGAAATTGCATGTTTAACCCCCATAGCAACCCCATCTTTCAAGCATGGCAGCCATTTTGGCAGCCATCTTTGTTAAACATAGTGGCTGTTATCTCATGAATGCCTGAACGGATTTCCATTCGGATTTTTTTGTTTGAAAGCTGTGAGCAATGTGGACACACGTGGTGCATTATCTAGGCATGGGTGTGCATGATCCGTGCACACCCAATTACATGGAAGTCTATGGAGACGAATGGCAGGTGGGAGTACGGAGGTATGTTAAAATGGCGGTCAATGTGTTAACACTGCAACAACAGCCCTTGCTACATCTTGTTCTGAGTATATCTGCATGCTACCTACAGTGCCATCTATAAAAACTAAAATAAATGGCTTTTTCTGTTTCCTATTGCAGCACAGCAGCAGACCTTGTGGGTTCGTGTTGTTCCGCCGCCCCACGAGAAGCAACAACGTGAGCTGCAGGACAAGAGTCCTGGCGCTGTGGTCCGTGAAGAAGACCCACCACCACGACCTCCGCAGATCAAGGAGGAACTGAATCTCAGAGCATGTCGAAATGAGAAAAAGCCTCCAGAGTCCCCGGCCAACACTGGCTGCAGCAGTGACCTCAGTAGTTCATGTGTTTATGGGACAACAACTGATAACGGCATCGCACCTCAGAAACAACAGCCAGACCAAACTCCACCTGTCAACACGGAAGAGTTATGTGACTTTGAAATAACGGATCAATTCAAAACCGAAACTCAACAAGAAGAGGAGTATGGCGAGTCGAAGACAATTAATAGCATTTATGAATCCGAACCTCTGGCACCGCCAGTTGGTGCACAGTGCTCCAGGACTCAAAGCGAGTGCACGCCGGAACGCGCGCTACCACCGACGAATCATCAACAGGACTGGAAAGGGCAGCCTCGGCCGGAAGAAGACTTGACGATGCATTCAGCTCACAGCAACAACAGCAGCAGCGACCCTCAGTCCGTAGAGTGCATAGAGTCCTCCTTAGCCTCGCAACAGCAATACCTCACGTATCACATGCAATCGCTCAACGAGAAACTGGGGTCGTCTCTCTGCAACATCTGCGGCAAAACCTTCAGCTCGTTGGGCAAGTTGAAGGAGCACCAGAGACTGCACACCGGGGAGAGACCTTACTGCTGCGAGTTCTGCGGGAAACGCTTCAACCAGAACTGCAATCTGAAGGTCCACGTCAGGGTTCACACCGGGGAGAAACCCTACCCTTGCCCCGTGTGTGGGAAGGGCTTCAGTCAGTCCAGCCAGGTCAAAATGCACCTCAGAACTCATAGATGATGAGTTGCAGATTTTTCCTGCAACAAGGGTTAATATTTTAGATTGTAATTAGAGAAAAGAAAAGAAAAACGGTTGTTAAAATGTTTTCATTTACTGCTTTCTATCGTTTTAGCAGTGTTAATGACTTTAATTTCAGTGGTTGGGAGCATGCATGCACGTGGCTAAATATAGCCCCGTTTTCACTGAGTCAAACTTCTGGAAGTTTTTTCCAAAATGACGGCAATTTTGAAATTCACGCCATGTGAAAACGGCCACTTATTTTGTCTTCCGTGAGTTTTGGTGTCCCAAACGTGACGGGAAAATACCTAGTAATTTTTGCCTAAAGTCCCGGCAGAATAGAAATATCCCCACAGTGAAAACGGCATGCCGTGATTTTTACTTTTTTCGGACAAGCAGGTGCACGCAAGGAGCCAATATTAACAGTTAAAGCATTGTAATTGGGATTGAAAGCTTCAGAATCCATATTGCATTCGAATGTTATGTAAGCCAGCCAAACACAGAAGACAGACTCGAGAAATGCAAGCTTAATGCTAGATCAATGCATGGTTCAAAATTATTCTATAGCCTATTTGTAATTAAGCTGTGTGGGTTTTGATACAAGTCCGCTCTGGAGACAGGAGCGCGATGCGCTCGTAATGTGATAAAAGCTGGAATCTTTACCAACTTTTTTTACGGTGCTATAGCCTATTTTTTGTCTGAGTGAGACACAATGCGCTCATTTGGCCTATGCTGTGATGAAAGTTGGAAGCTACCAACTCAAAGAGCGTAACTTGTTAAATCCATTGGTGAGAGAGAAAAGGAGAGACGAACAGACGTGACTCGCTGCTGCTTTAAGTACCATGCATAGTAGTACATAAGGACCGCAAGAAACGGACGGGGAGAGTGATTTAATCCGGTTCCTCCGGCCGTCCGGACGTAATTGATTGTCTCCGTAACCTTACGGACAACACTCAACCCGACGGATGAAAACCGATAAGAACGTACGTACACATGAACTACCCGTGGCGAACTTGTGTCAACCGTGGGGGCAGTAGAGGGAGAAATGTTTCGTCTTTTTTTCTTGTATCCATTTCGTAGGAGGAAGTAAAAAAACAAACAAAAAAATCACAAGTACACGCTGAGCAGTGAACAGGCTGGACGCAGACCCGCATGTCAGCCTAATAAAGGGAGAAATGTTTCGTCTTTTTTCTGGTCTCCATTTCGTATGTGGAAGTGACCTCATGCATTGCCGTGGGCATAAAAAAAAGAGAAAGAAATCACAAAGTAACCAACACGCTGAACAGTAGTGAACAGGCCAGGACGCAGACCCGTTGCCAGCCTAATCAGCGCTCTCTGCCAGCTTTCTCGAATGTGTCTCTCTCCACTCCCGCGCACGCGACCTTTGCTTGTCCATTCTCCAGTCCTTTTTATATTATATCCAGACAGCACAGTGTCTAGCGCCGATGGGAGAGTGTTTTCTGCAGGTCGTTCAATCCGAGTGTATCTGTCAACAATGAATGTAGGCGCTAGGCTCATAGATATGGCTAGGCTAGCCTATGTAGCATTTGCTCATATGCATTAGGGTGCCATCTAGTGGATACAGTATGTACATAGGATTTATTGAACCTAATCTAACACAGAGACCGTACTGTACTATGCGTGTCGACGCAATTACCGTACGTACTGTCTCGCCCCCAAACGTACACAAAATCAACCATACGTAACTATAAATGGCCCTTTAGCAAGCGATCAAGCGTCCAGACGCAGACGGTGTGGTAAGCACTGGTTGCCATGTTTGCTAATTATAAGCGACTATGGTCTTGATTTCCGTAAAGTTGCTTGTATGTATTGATCGTTTCTGGCTGCTTTTTATTTGTTGTGATCTTTTAGATCGGTAATTGTCAAGTAGCTGATGTGGCGATGCTTATAGTTTTAAATTGCTTTTGTGGCCTAGATAATATCACTTTTTGGGGCTTATTTTCGTACACCTGGTTGCTTATTTCTCTCGCAAAGTCTGGCAACACGGATTTTCATTCCGTGACGGTTTAGTAGTGAAAACGATGTATTTTATGGCGATGCCAGCATTTTTGCTCATGTGAAAACACCCAAAAAACAAAACTCCCGGCAAGTTGAAAATTATTATGCTAATTATTTTGCAGGAAAAATTCCGGAACTGTAGTGAAAACATGCCTTAAGTCTTTTTAGACACAATAAGCCCATTCCCAAGATGCACCACAATCCTTCATGGGCAGATGAGATTTATGGGGGCTGCTGTACATAGTAATAAAGAAATTGCCGGCTTATTGTGTCTAAAAATACATATTTAGCCACTTGCATGCATGCCCCCAACCACTGAAATTCGTTAAAATCGCTAAAACTATAGAAATATATATAGAATCTAAGATATGAACCCTTGTTGTAAAAAAGCAAAGTTGTCCTTTAAACATTTTGGGAAGTGTATGAATGAATGCATATGACTATATGTACTATAAGACTTGATGCAAAAGCTGTGTAGATTGATGTCATAAATATGATTAAAACTGCATATCTTTGTTTAGTCACAAGTCCTGAAAATGGTGAAATCTGTATGTAGATAAAATACATTATGGTAGCAACCAATAGCGCAGCAGGTAGGAAAATGTCAGAGATTATTATATATTATTATATATTTTTGAACGGATCACTGCTGACCTCATTCGCCTGCTGTTGACAGCAGGGATTATCGTTAGGCTTGTCAAGCTGTCAGATGTGTTTGAACACTCACACAAATTAACCCTGACCCCTCGTAACCTTGCTTCCCACTACTGTGTTGTAGTGGATTTTCCAACCATGGTTTAATATCTGTGCAAGAAAGGTAATCGGAGCACCGAAAGTCTCACATCACTGCTGCTAGAGGCCACTATATCCCCCTGGGTCATAGAGGTATTGTTTTGTATCGATAGTTCGATACCATCTTAAACTAATGGCCTATGTAATTTTTTGAGGAAAATTATATTTTTGCCTGTAAGTCAGCTCTTCGTGACACTGACCACCTGTGGTAAAATCGCCTCCCGGTATCTCCTAATTGAAAAGGATCTCCCTAGACTAGAGTGACTTGGTCCAAAATAGACCCAATTCTTTTTCACATGGTTTTGTGACTGGAGTCTGGAGTAAAGGCCCATTCCCACTGGGCCAGATAACAGATAAAAAAATCTCTTTCTCCAGATATTTTTCCATTCAAAGTGGATGGTAGATACAGATAAAAAAAATATCTGCCACAGATATTTCTTTTATCTGTGGCAGATATTTTTTTTAAATATCTGGAGAAAGAGATTTTTTTTATCTGTTATCTGGCCCAGTGGGAATGGGCCTTAATTCAGTAAATAATTTGGCTTAAATCAGGTTTAATCCTATGTAATCGTCGTATCTTACATAACTGACAGACAGTGTTATTCTTTATGTCAATAGTCATATTGTTATAAACGTTTTGGGGGAAATGATTAAGAAATATTTCTGTTTTCTGAAAAACAAAGAAGGTGACGGTATTGAAATTCCCCATCGAGAAATCTTAGATCGTGTCATATATGAACTGTGTTTCAAAAAATGTACAAATACTTATATGGATATGAAGCATCAACCGACGGTGAAATAAGTACTAATTTACCCAAACACAGATGCGATCAAATGTAACTCGATATCATATAACGACACAGTCACATACCTGACAGAAAGGCTGATTTGTCTATTTCTGGAACACAGTTCTTATATATGACACAATCTCCAAAGATTTCTCTTTGGGCATTTTCAAATATACTTGCGTGACCCAGGGGTAGCAGGAGTGACGTCAGGACTTCGGCGCTGCAATTGCTGAACTTTACCTGCGTCTTCCCTGGTGATAATAAAACTGAAACACTTTGGATTGGATTCATGTGGGCTTCTGTAGTTTGTTGTTGGGTGCATGCGAGTGTTTAAAGGAATAGTTTCCCGCATTCCTAAACCAATAATCTGATGACCGGCGGGGCTGAGACATCATAGGAGTTGGTCATCAAATGATTGGCTCAGGAATGCGATAAGAACAACAAAACAATTAATAAGACATCAAGAATCCCACAACATAGACAATGTAAGCCTACCTGTAGGTGACTACTGATAAATATTCTGTCTGACACTAAAGTAGTTAAAGTAAAACATATATATATATATATCAGCTGCTATCACACAATTATCCAGTGTACTACACACAAACAGGCCTGACCCCACTGTCACCCCAAGTGTCATCAAGTTCAGAAGGCGGATGTGGATCGGACATGTCTGCAGAATGGACCCAAGTGCCATCCCAAGGGTAGCCATGATGAGATGGACACCACCGGGGAAGAGAAAAAGAGGCAGACCTAAGGAAACATGGAGAAGATCTGTGGAGAAAGAGATGAAAGCGCTTGGGTGGACCTGGGGCCAAGTGCAACATTGGGCAGAAGACAGACAGCGTTCGTTGGTGAAGACCTTATGTGCTATCTAGCACGAAGAGGATTAAGTAAGTAAGTAACTATACACAAACAGAACATTTTCAATTAACATTGTTGTTACAAATGCAGAACACTAGGTGGCACACTTACTATATGTTTGGTATGAGCAATGAGCATATTGGGCAATGTCCATACTTAGTACAGTGACAGAGCCCTTGTCCTAGAGCAGGGGTCTTCAACAGGCTGTCCTCAGAGTTACTTCTACTACAAAGCCAACAGTCAAGTTTACTAAGTATTGAGGGGTTTAAGTGGTTAAATGTCTGAAAATAACACATTAACATGAATCCAACATAATGGAAAAAATAAGATGGCATACAAAAATAAAACATTAATTGACATAACACTCATGATAAGTTGCAGTAGACTATCTATGAAATCTGTATGTGGAGAATTTTCAGTAAGGAGTACATCATAATTTGTTGATTGTACTGTCTTTTTTATCGGTAAAGCAAATAGAGGGATTTATATTAATCAAACATTTTACGATTTATTTGATTTTGTTTTTTGTCACTGAATCATTCAGGCCGGAAACACATTTTAGTGTAGTACAGTACATGTATTGTACAGTATGTAGCAACATATTTGTTTTTGTAATTTTTGAATAATATTTGACTTCATTCAGATATCTTAGGTCAGGCCTAAATGGGTTAATGTATCCATTTGTAACACTGTAATATTTAGGTACTTTATACTGTGAGTATGTATTTGATACAAATGTGTTTTGCCAGCAAAACATACATTGACAAATTATGTATGCACACAACAAAGTTATTTAAAATGAGCTCTCGGGTGGTGCAGTGGTAAAGTGCCTGCCCAAGAGGTTGTGGGTGCAAATCCACCTTGGTGCATCTGGCTTTGCAGTGTCTTAAAAATTAGTCTAGGAATACAGCTGGCCTTGGTATTCAGGGGAGGCAGGGAGGGTGATATCACTACACGTACAGGCTGGGGTGGCATCTGTCAGCAGGGAGTGTTGGGCTGGATGAGTAAGACGAAAGGCTCTATTATGTCCTCCTGGTGGGGGCTCCTCACTGGCAGATGAGTCAGTAGGATATTATTACAACAGCAGTTTGCAAAATCAGGAAATAATTGCCATAATGACTAAATTGGGGAGGAAAAGGGGCTAAAAAAGCACAAAAAAGGAAAACAATATATAAATATAAGTCCCAGCCAAGTGAGCCAACAAGTATTGCAGCTTTACTTGTACATTCCATGCAGGCACGTGCACACAGCACACATACTGTACTAGACATCAAAGGGGGCTCAAGCCCCTGTACTTTTATAAAATGTGCCCTCTCCAGACCATGAATGCAGTTTTTACTATGGTGAAAGAAATGCAAATGCCCTCCTTTCCAAGTCAGCATTCACGAGAATTCCCTTTTCCAAACTCCTGAACTTGAATGCAGCATCTTCTGTTGAAAGAATTGCCCTCTCTGTGTAGAAATCCAGTATTGGCTTGACTACTAGTTGAGTGTGGTATCACTCAAACTCAGAGCCGGTTCTAGGATTCTGGTGGCCCTAAGCAAGATTCTTTTTTGGCTCCCCAAAACCTAGCTGGGCTGAAAGTGCCTTGAAGTTCTTGCCGGAACTCCCAGAGATGAATATCAGGGACACCTCTTCGCCTTGGCCACGCACGGTAATTGTTTTTTAGGGGGGGGGGGGCAATTTTGGCACAGTTATACCTATTACTCCACAACCACAACCAAATACACCCCCCCCCTGATTGTGGCCCCTGGCCCTATGGCATCACTCAACAAAAAATTTCATTTCAGAAAATACATACGGTATATGAAGTTGGGGGTCCTTGACTGACATGGGAACCAGTAGGCTACATAGATAGATTACAGATAGCCAGGTTACAGTTAAATCCTGGGAAAACCCTATCCATTTCCAAGGAATTTCCATTTCCCAATTCTATCAACGCCCTGCTAGCAGTGTTGCCATGTCTGCTGATTATGAGCGACTTTGGGCTTGTTTTTTTTCTTTAAAGTCCCTTGTAGTGGTTCTCAAACAATTTCGTGTCAAGGTCCCACGAAATTACTTCGTCTTTGAGTTCGATCGAACCCCGGATTCGAGCTCGGCAGACCAGCAGGGTATGACATGGAAATCCAACTTAATTTATGGACTCCATGTCTAAAGCCCAGCGGAAATGAAGACTCAAAATATCAGTTCACTTTGACTCAGATGCAATATAAAATGGTATAGAAAGATTCATTTACAGTGCTGTAACATTCACACATCAGACATGTTGCTTCAGCAAGGCAGAATTGCCCTTCCTCTCATTATTATTAATTTGCTAAAACAAAACATCACACATTGTTTTCATTAAAAGCCAAGAACCTTATCTCTTTCACACAGCCAAAACAAAGGGACCTAACTTACCTATCCTCCCTGGGTCATGCAATGCAACACATAGCAATCAACAAAATATTATAATATCTAATTCACCTCAGGTAACAGGCAAGGCCAAGAGAGGAGCCTACCCTGTATATGAAACATGTATAGGCTATACGGACACAAAGTGTAGCTCTGTTTACACATTTTTTTTTACACTTCATTTGGCAATGTAAACGTTTGTTTTCTCATGCTTGTTTTCCCAGACCTGCATGATTGCTTGTTTCTCTCGCAAAATCTGGCAACACTGCCTGCTTCACTTCGCGCGAGACAACAACGAGTCGCGGGAGCGCGCTGTCTGTGTGTGTTCGCACGGTGTGCTCGTTTTTGCCAACGGGTCTGAGGCCCTAAGCTAGATGCAGTATAGATATTCTGCATCTAGTTTAGGGGTTAACTCAAATCTTTGCTTCTGGGAGTGGGGGTCCCAGTCCCTGGAAGTTGGAACAAAATATTTTGAGATGGGGGTCCAAATGCATATCATTTTGGGGGTTCTTTTTGACATGACAAAGTTAACTGTTGATTTAGAGACATGTAGAATCTGTTCTATCGGTTCTCAAACTTTGCCATGTCAAGGACCCCCAAAATGATAGGCTATGTATTTAGCCGCGGACCCCCATCTCAAAATATTTTGTTCCAGGGACCCCCCCAGAACAGAAGCAAAGATTTGAGTTAAAAATGTTCACTCTGAATTTGGGTCTTGCCTTAAGCTGGATGCAGAATAGATACACGCAGCTCAGACCCGTTGGCAAACGAAAGGCCGTGTGTTTGCACGTTTCCTGCTCCAACTCTCTGGTCCCACTCCACTCTCCCCACCAGACCAGACCAGTGTTGTTCACCACACACACATACGGAGAGACGACACAGACACACACTTGCATTGGGGAAACATATCCATTCTGTGATGAGGAGGAAGAAGGAAGAACATAATTATCATCGGACAGAAGAGGAACGCTTACACAACAACAAGACACTCTAGCATAGTACAGTGCGTGCACAGTGCACACAACAAGGCACGCACGGAGCAGCTACTAGCGTGCACGTACATCTGCACAACACCGGGGCAGCCAGCAAGCAGCAAGAAGCAGCTACAGGAAGAAGAAGACAGCTCCTTGTGTTGTGCGTGAGTGTCTGAGTGAGTGTTTGTGCGTGCGTGAGAGAGTGAGAGTGTGTTCTCCTTGTTCCTGGTTGTTGTTTTGATGTAGGAGGACACAGAGGAGGAGAGGAGAGGAGGACAACAAGAAGAAGTTTCCACTTGTCTTCTTGTTTTGTTCACTGCTGTCGTGCTGTTGCACAGCAGAGGACTACAACTACAACAGCAGAAGAACTACAGCAGTAGTTTATTAGAGGACCACATCAACAACAGAAGAACTACAGAAGTATTGTGGTGTGTGTGTAGTTTTGTTTTTACTACACCAACAGAAGGACTACAGCAGTTTTTTATTTTTATTTTTTTAAACAGAAGAACTGCATCAGTAAGCATCAGTTTGTTTTGTCGCATCAGGAACAATAATGTCTCAGAACCAGAAGGAGAGACCCTCTTTCTATCGCCAGGAGCTGAACAAGACCATCTGGGAGGTCCCGGAGAGGTACCAGAACCTGTCCCCAGTGGGCTCCGGGGCCTACGGCTCTGTGTGGTGAGACACTTTATTCATTCATATTTGCAGGTTATTGTTGTTATTGTGATGCAAATTAACGAAGTAATGAACTATTCCGAGAGTTGTAATGCTATATCACCCGAACCAGTTCTCGCTGTTGTTTACACATTGGATACATACAATCCTCTGCTCCAATCAGTGCAGATTTAATATGGATGTATTGTTTCCCCCAACCTTGTTTACTTTGTATCGAAGTGGCCTGTGTATGTGTGCGTGTGTGGCTGTGCGTGTGCTAGTGTGCACACCGTTCGTGCGCGCTTCGGGACGCTTCGCGTTTGTTCGGATATATATTTTTTTGTTTTGTTTTGATGCTTCCGTACACATTTTCTTTGTGTGTGCTCTGCTTGCTATCCTGTGAGGGAATGCTTTTATTTCATCCCATAATAAACTGTTCATTCGTTGACAACATTTTAAAATCTTTCTTGTCATGCAAATACGCCATATAATAATAATAATATAGCAGCTTTGAACTTAATGGGAGGGAAGGGTGCATCTTTGTGCATGCAGTTTTAAGCCTTCCACCTTGTTTTTAAGACTCTAGCAGCAGCAGAACAGGTCCTTGCTTGTATCATCTGGGTGATTCATTTCATTTGATCATATTATTATCATATTATGCTGCTGCTGATGATGATGGTGACGACCATTCTTTTTATGCATGCTGATCATAATGTGTGTGTGTGTGTGTGTGTGTGTGTGTGTGTGTGTGTGTGTGTGTGTGCGTGCGTGCGTGCGTGCGCGTGCGCGCGCGCGTGTCCTGTAAGCCTTTTCATTATAACTCCAGTTGTATGCACATGCATTTATGGATTTTCCAGTTGGATACAGAGAGATCACATGGTTTCCAGAAACCATAGTGAGCGTTTTCTATGGGCATCATGCATGCATCCTCCATGCGGCTGATGATGAGTCTAGAATGATGTCACCCCTCTCTCTCCTCTTCCCCCGTTGTGTTGCTGCACCCATGACTCATAGTCCCGGGATTAGACGCCTCAAACCGTGACTGGGTGACTGCATGGGGTTAGTCACCACATTATGCTGCTGCTGGGCGCTCAAGGACCCTCACACCAAAAAGAGCAGCATCATCATAGTAATAACATAATTATAACCATTGTCTGACTCCTGACACTGGCACTTGTTATTTGCCAACTGCAGCTATAGAGTGTGTGTGTGAGACACCTGTAATTTCCTGTGTGTGTGTGTGTGTGTGTGTGTGTGTGTGTGTGTGTGTGTGTGTGTGTGTGTGTGTGTGTGTGTGTGTGTGTGTGTGTGTGTGTGTGTGTGTGTGTGTGTGTGTATGAGAGAGTGATAATAAGGTAATAATGGCCTTTATTACTGAACTGACTGTATGTTCTAGTGCGTAATCTCTCCAAAGACCAGATCGGATTTCAATTTGCAAAAGATAATGGGTCCCCGGATTGAGTTGCAGGTTGAGAGTGAGCGGCAAAGGATTTCATGTTCAGCATCATTCTCTGCCGATGTCCTATAAAGTCAGTTGCTTCTGAGGCAGTTCTTCTTTGTTGTCTGATTGTCTACTATAGCCTACTGGAAAAGCCTGAAGTTTAGGAAGATTTTAATGGACATCATGAACATCACGGATTGCAGCTTTTCATTTTAACCCTTGAGGACTCTCGTCTCTTGAGTTACACATGGATAAAATAACTCTGAGCTTCTGTAATGTCCTTGTAATTTTTTTTCTCCCACTCTCTGTTTTAAGCCTAGTTCATGGGTTCCCAAACTGGGGGGTGGGACCCCTGGGGGGTCCCCAAATTACTTTTGATGATTGGCTTAATGTGCAACATTGCTTTCTGACTCAACAGTAAACAAATCAATGTACAGTATAAGTGTATATAATGTATCTGCACATTTCTAAGGTTACGATTGAATGCCTTTTAATGCCAAATTGGCCAAACTGTCAAATATTACATAAGAAATAGGCACACATTGTGAAAACTAGCGAGGTGTTGTGATCTTGTAGTTCCGCTATTTTCACAATATTTAGCTGTGGAACGTGGTCAAACTAAATGTAATGCCAACAACAAAAGAGTGCTTCTCAGGGTGAGGGGGTACCCAATGCCATTCCCCAGTTCAAATGTGACTATTTTGGGGGGCCCATGGCCTGAAAAGATTGGGAACCCTTGGCCTAGTGTGTAACCTATGGCAGTCCAAAGACCTGCCACATGTAAGCTTATCTCCTCCAGAGGAATCATTCTGTCACAACGCCTTTGGAACATGATAGCTTTACAAGCTAACATTTTAACAGGCGGCTGGCTGCAGTGGCTGGCTAGATGTTGTGCAGGGCAGGCAGAAGTAATGCAAGTGGGAAAGTATTGTTTCAACTCAGTAGCAGCAGGCTGTACTGTGCTGGTTGCACCAGAGTAGAGTTACTACACACTAAAGTCCCATAGCGTTAATTGATCTCTGAGGGTGTAACACTTACTTGACCCAAATAGACCTGGACGTAAGTTTAGATTTTTACGCTGAGATCATTTTATGCGCAGAATACGCTTGCACCTTTTGCAGTGCCATTTCTTTGCCATGTCTTAAGTATCTGAGAGGGCAACGTTACGTTTTAGAAAGAGAAAGAAATGCATATCACACAAATATTTGGCGGCTCCCTGTAGTAACTCTTTAAGGACCCCCTAGCCTAGGGGTCCCGGGCCCCCTGCTCTACACCAAATCTCTTAACCAAGAAAAGGGAAAATAGCTGATCTACCGTTCATGCTCACACGGCATGCAGTGAGCTTGTAGATCTGCTACCTCTGCTGAATGTTTGCCTATATTATGACATGCAAGAATAGGGACATTAGAGTTCATGTGATTATCGATATATTCTGGGGGAGAAAGCTTTTTAGTCCACTTGCCAGAATCTGAACCCTGGCATATTGAGTACAGTAAGGTTTTATGTTAGAAATGTTGAGTATGGGTCCCCAGCATGTAGAAACTGCCGGATGCTAACTTGCATATGTTGAGCAATTTTCATAATTTGCATAATTCGATTTATTTAGCATAATCCCCCATAATAATGGATAATATGTCAAAAACTGATTGGCCGATTTGAACAATATTAGAGTGGTTTTGGGGGTTATTGAGGATGCTGAATCCATTTTTGACATTTTCTAAATTCAAAATGGCCGTTTTAAACCGGAAATGGCCATATACCAACTGGAAAATCAACAAAAAAGTATCAAAATCACCCACTTTAAGTTGGTATAAGGCCATTTCCGGTTTAAAACGGCCATTTTGAATTCAGAAAATGGATTCAGCATCCTCAATAACCCCCAAAACCACTCTAATATTGTTCAAATCGGCCAATCAGTTTTTGACATTATCCATTATTATGGGGGATTATGCTAAATAAATCGAATTATGCAAATTATGAAAATTGCTCAACATATGCAAGTTAGCATCCGGCAGTTTCTACATGCTGGGGACCCATACTCAACATTTCTAACATAAAACCTTACTGTACTCAATATGTCTGGGTTCACAATGGGGCTCTATGGGCTGGCAAGTAGACTATTTGCCTATATTACTACTATATTATTACTCTACCTTTAACACAAAATGTAACCTCGCATCACCAGTCTTTCCACTTCGGAGGAAAGCCTGGTATTTGTTCTAAAACTAGGCGTTTCGGTTTAGAAAATAAAAACGTGGTTCCGGTGGTTGGTTCCGGTTGGCATCGCATTATTTTTGTTCCCCACATAGCGCTAATCAATTAATTAATTCTCGCTAGTCGCACTATGAGTTAGAATAAAAGATGAACATACCAAATGATTATTATACCAAAAGAAACTAAACAATTTAATCCAATTTTAAACCAGGGGAATCATTGTGGAGGTGCACAACACCGATGGTTCCGTATGACTACCATGATATAAAGTTATTTCCACTTCCAACCGGATCAGAACACCCGAAAATTATACTGATCCCAGGCTAACACAAATGTAAAGTGTCTTCTATTTTCTTTTATTGTATTATTCTGTCCGGTCAGTGAAACAAGTATTTTGACAAGCTTGCAAAGGTCAGGTGTAGCCATAGATCACCCATCTGCTTCCTTAAAGGTGCATTGGTCTGCACTGGCCCCTGCTGTGTCCAGCAGTATATAACGTCATATGTTGCTAGGAGACGAGCCTCAAGCATACATCCATGCCCTAAAATGATATGTCATGATGACCCCAAAAGCATAGGAGAAAGTAGAGTTTCATGACAGTACGAATCACAGTTTTACACTCCTTTAGGGCTTACGGTAGGGCGTTCCACATGTTAGTGGTATAGCAGGAGAACGGATGTGTGCCTTTTTTAGATTTAAATCTGAACGTGATTTGTGGAGCTGCCTCTGGTGTTGTGATCGTGGACATCTTTGACGTTTTGGAAGTAGTTTGTCAGGTACATGGGTATCTTAGTGGTGTAGTGTATCTTGTACACCAGGCCCATTGCAAGATGCTTTACTCTGTCAGCTACCGTGAGCCACCCCATGCTTATATAGTGATAAGCGGTAAGGTGAGCCCGAGAAGGAAGGCCAAGCAGGACCCTAATCAGTTTTCACAAATTCACAGACATCATTATAGGTTGTGGTATTGATGGGGTTATTACACTGACAACACTGTGACAGGTTGACGCACTTGGTGTTAACCTCATGCACTTATTATGTCAACTCACCAACCAAGAGGCTAAAGAGAGCTTCAAAACCTGCAATCCAGCATGACTTCTGTTCTTCAGGTCCAGTTGTTGCTTTAAGTACTAAAATATATAGTAGAATATGTACACTTAAGTACTTGTTTTCAGAGCTTTGGGCTCCTAACACATCGTGGCACATTATATAACCATGTGTAACCACTGATTGGACTTACAATTACAAGATGTAAATGCTTAGATGCTTTTGGGAGGCCCGGTCCAGACCGTACCCAATTTAAACCCCATTAAGAACCCCTCTAAGGCCCCATTTACACTGGCAGCCAAATCCAGCCTGAATCAGATCTGTGCCACATCCAGATTGGAATCTGATTGGTTTAAATGGTCACATGGAACAAATCAGATTCCAACCTGGATGTGACAGATCTGATTCAGGCTGGATTTGCCTGCCAGTGTAAATGGGGCCTTAAATCAGTAGTTCTCAAACGATATGTATTTTGCCATGGACCCCAGCCCCCCTCCCCCCATCTGAAACGGTTTAGTGCCAGGTACCCCCAGAGGAGAACATTTGCATTAAAACATATTATTGTATAATTAAAAATAGCAGATGTACTAGCTCCCAGCGCAGCACAAAGTGACACACTATGAGCTTAGGGAGTCTTACTGGTATAATTAAAAATAGCAGATGTACTAGCTCCCAGCGCAGCACAAAGTGACACACTATGAGCTTGTAAGTTAATGTCAAGCGCTGTCTGATATCTTTGAGAACTACTGTTCTAAACCACAGTTCTAAATCCTAAGAGTTTTCTGAAAGAACGGTTATAGCTAAAATCTAAAATGACTCGGCTGTTCTCCCTGTTAATGCTTCGATGCTTTTGGAAAACCATCATCAATAACCATGTGGTGCTGATTTCTTGATATTGCAACTGCATGAGAACATGATGCAACATAATTAACCTATTTCTGCTCCTGAGGAATGCAGGCTGGATAGGAGTAAAAAGGCATGTTTGGAACAACTGTAACGTAGCCTAGAGAGAACATTTTATGGCATGCTCATCAGGCACAGGACCGCAATGGAAATAAGCTGCTTTGTTGTTGCGTTTTATCCTTTTTGATAATGGTGTGAGAATTTTTGTATTTTACATTGTATTTATTATTTAAAAAGGTCAAAGGCATATCATGCAGGAAGTGAAAATATAACATTATTAGATTGTATCAAGAAAAAATTAAATAATTGATATGTTGGTGATTTAGTTAAAACGTTTAGCTTTTAGTTATGCCTTAAAAAGAAGACAAAGTTGTGTAATCATATTTTCTGATGGATGGTTCCATAGTTTAGAGGCCATTAGTGCTAAATGCCTATTTACCTTCTGTATTTAATATACTCTGACAGTCAAAAGAGTTTCTCTCTTGTGTTCCGACTTGGAGCTACGCTCTCTTCATTGGAATTTAAATGCGCAAAGTGTGAGCTTTCCATTTACTGTTCAATAAAGTCTTAAAGCCACAGAAACAGAGGCCAATGCCTTGTAGCTGAAATACGATGGATATAGTCTACAATACCTCATCATAAAGGGGTTGTAGAATGGAATCATTTGAGATTTGTGTTTCAAAAGCTGTGCACTAAATGGCAAACTAAGTAGAGAGGTTTCTTCATTTTCTCAGAATAACATCATTGAGGGACTTGTTACTTCACAGCCGGATGAAGACGATTTGACCAGCCATTTAACACTAATTTACCTTTAGTGCTGGGCTGGCCACTACACACATCAGAGTTGTGTGGTTTTATCGGTATGCTGTAGCGGAGCCAGACAAAAAAAAAAGAAAAAAGAAGGGGAAACACTGTCACCTAATAACACTTTAATCATGTGCAGATAGTATAGTATAGTATGTAGCCGGGGCTGGTACCCACGCGTCCGCCTCGGCGGCGCCAAGACATGAATCTGTCCCATATAGCGCCACCATCAGTCCCATTTTTTCAAACACATTTTTGGACACTGCTCCTACAGATTTTGCCCTAAAATCACGCAAATCAGTACACAGTATGTCTACACTCTTGCCATCAACATTGATCTGTCCCATATAGCGTCACCATCAGGCCGATTTTTTCAAACACATTTTTGGACACTGACCCAAAAGATTTTGCCCTAAAATCACACAAATCGGTACACATTATCTCTACACTCATGTCATCAACATGGATCTGTCCCATATAGCGCCACCATCAGGCTGATTTTCTCAAACACATTTTTGTACACTGCTCCTACACATTTTGCCCTAAAATCACGCTGCGACCTGACGGTCGCTTATCTCCCGATTAGGGAGTCTTACTGGTTTAAACCAGTGGTTCTCTAACATTTCCATGTCAAGGACCCCCAAATTCAACGATTTGCGATGCGAGATTGTAGATCTGCTATTTTCTAATAGCCGATTTGTATATAGACCAGACTGCTTATCTTTCTCGCAAAATCTGGCAGCACTGTCTGCAGGGCAGGCTCAAGCTGTCGATGCTGCCCTCTTAATTCTCGTTTTACGGCTCCACATTTTTATGGTCCCATGTTAGTGCACTTACATTCATTACACACTAATTGGATAGTGTGTGTGTGTGTGTGTGTGTGTGTGTGTGTGTGTGTGTGTGTGTGTGTGTGTGTGTGTGTGTGTGTGTGTGTGTGTGTGTGTGTGTGTGTGTGTGTGTGTCCAAAGTAGATGTGTCCATGTTTATACTGCAGATTAGCAACCGGCGCTACATAGAGTGTGTGTGTGTGTGTGTGTGTGTGTGTGTGTGTGTGTGTTGTTTGTGTCTGAATGGGTTGTCTGAGATTGTGCGTGTGTGTTCACTGTACAGTATGTATGTTTAGAGAAGGAAATCGTACAAGTTGTTTCGTTTTTCCTTTGCAAGGTTGCACAATATAAACTGGGCGTGGGGCATCATGATCATCTAGATGTCTGGCTCACTGGGTAAAACGTTGCTCATGTTATTCTTGGTGAGGATCCATTTCACTAGGTGTTTTTGGTTGTCTTGAGTCTAACAAAAAGGTGCTACCTTGCATCACTGACAAAAACTAGATAAAAACTAAATAAAAACTAAACTATGATGACTAAAACTATAACTAAATATACTAACAATTTTGTCAAGAAATAAAAACTAGACTAAAATGTTGGGGAGGGACTTCAGTAGTCATTTTATGTTTGATTGCACTCTGAAAACAAGCTCACGTGTCGCAGCACGTTGTGAGCTTGTAGATCTGCTATATTCTGCATGCAACTAGTGCAATTGCAATAAGTGTAAAATCAAAAATTGGAGATTTAGTTGACTAAAATCTTGTAGTATTTAGTTGACTAGAACTAGACTAAAACTAAAATCACACTTGTGTGAACAAAAAAAATGCTGTCAAACACTAGTTTACAGATAACAGATGTGACACTGAAAAGGTGCCAGGCTGTCCAAGCCGGGACTAATTATGCCTTCCCTATTTGAAGAGGAACTTATTACGCTCATATTTCTTCATCTTGATTTTGCAACCACTTCTTGTTTGGCACTGAGCCAAAGTTATTGACCTGGAAGGAATGTGGTTTATCATAACCGGGCCTGTGTTGTGTGTTTCCTACACAGAGACAGGAAATCCAGTGATGTCAGCCCCCCGTGGGGAGGCTGGGGCCCATCTGCCCCATTCTGTACAGTACGTAACTGGTTGGTGTGGCTGGCTGGCTGCTGTGTAGAATCTAGGCCAGTGATTCACAACCTTTCCAATGTCAAAGACTCCCCCGTTTTGATAAGCATTAAGCCACGGACACCCATTTGATACCATGTTCAAAATGTGTGCCTGGATGGGGTGGGTCAAATGGTTACTGTTGAATTTGACTACGATTTTTGTAAATGTAAAAACTATACTAGGGCTGACCCAAAAAAATCAAATATTCGAAGCTTCGTTCGAAGGCACGTTATTCGAATTTGAAAAATAAATTCGAATAATCGGCCGCGGCCGTTTGTCCTTTGGGGGGGCCGCGTGCCTTAGCTTGCATGCGCCTCGCTCCACTCTAGCGTGATAGCGTCACCCCCTTCTCACACACGTGTTAACATTAATAACAAGCCAACAACAACAAGTGCATGCATGAAGCCATCAGAATGGTCGCCGATGAAGAAAAGAAAAGACAGCGCGCTGTCACATATGTGACACCAATGTCTGAGTAACATAACATCACCCAATGCAACTATGCGATGCAGTCACACATTTCTTTGCCAAACCAATGTTGGTGTAACATCATGCATGCGGTTGCTGTCTTCCACACGCTGACAGACACACAACTCAACGCAAGGAAACAAACAGCGAAAATTGGATTTTACAAAACGGACCCCGTCAGCGTCGATCCCGTTTTAAAGAGGAAAAAAGAGCTTAAAACCAACTTGCTAGGGTTACGTTGTCGTGGTGTTGATGATGACAAGTTTATATCGGATCTGCAAGCTCACTAGTCGCGCCCGCATAGAGTACGTTGTCTGAGCCTGACCGTCAGCTTTCGGTTGATGAGTGTGGAACGTTAAATCAGACACACTGCAGCAGTGCAGTGCAATTATTTACTATAAAATCTACTATTACATTAGCGTGTACAGTACACCTTGGGACTTGGGAGTTAATCTGTTTGTTATATAGGGCTCTTGAGTCGCGCTGCAGTGTTTGCTGTTGCAGCCGCGATGTGTTACATTACAGACGTGATGTGATTATGTCAATCCTACTGTACTGCAAAAACACTTTTCTTTAATATAGAAAACATTCGTATCATAGCCTATTCTTCTTCTTCTTCCTCGTTGTATTGTTGTATTTAATGAAAATAGGGAGCTTTATTATGAGGAAAAAACTGGTGTGTTTTCCCTTTTAAAATTGGGTAAATCGCGCATTTTTAAACACATTTCCTCAACGGTTATCACTTATGTAACCGATAAACTTTTGCCCCCCCCCCCCCCCCCGTCGTCGTCGTCACCGAAGCTTCGAAGTTCGCCCGATTTAATCGAACGAGCTTCGATTTTGAAAAATGCAATCGAAGGTCAGCCCTAAACTATACTATACTACTTGTTTTTAATCTGTGCATCCATGTTTCTAGCTGCTTTAGCGGTGGTGGGCTGTCCGTCCGTCCGCCAATTAGTTCCAAAACAAGACTTCTAGAAAACGACTGGCTAGAATGCCATGGCATTTTCTGTGCCTTACTGGTTTGGTGATGCCTTGCTCTTCTCTCCAGTGCCAAGATTAGGCCAAACATTCCACTTGTTGGTACTTTCCTCAAGTTTGATGCTTTGCTTTATGTTGTAAAAACCCGGTAAAAATGTTAAGAAGTGAAGATTTTTGGAGTCGTGCTTGCTTTCCTGCTGTAAAGTTGCTTTATGTTGTCTCAGCCCCCTGCTGCAGTGGGGAAGGCCGTCGCTCCTCTCCTCAGACAATGGAGTGAACATAAACTGGCTGCGAAGGTTGGCTGCTAGTGTGCTCCATCCATCCCAGTCGGACGTTTTTTTTTTTCAGTTGGAAAGATTGAGCAACACGGTTTCTAGGGCAGGGGTTCTCAAACATTTTTGTCTCAGGTCACCTCTGTAAATAACCTTTTAACCCATTTAGGCCTAGAATTAGAAGGATTCAAAAGACACTTATAGAATCGGGTCAAAATTCTAATGTTCACGACTTTTCAAAAATAGCAGATCTACGAGCTCGCAGCGCGGCACTCGGTGCCGCGCTGTGAGCTTGTATATCTGCTATTTTTCAATAGTTAAAGCATAAAATAATGATACACAAAATGTGTACCCGTTCTAAATGGGTTAATCCACGGCACCCCTGAATTACTTTACAGTACCTTTCATTTATGTCAAATGTGTAAATCTTTCCCCCTAAGATACAGCATTTCACGAGGAAAACATGAGAGAGTATCCATTATAGGACAAATCGAAAATAACCTTTATACTTGGCATTTAACCACATAAACCCCAGTAGGCCTATCCCTATTCCGGGGGGAACATTCACCAAAAATAGCTCACAACTTGTTGTGACGCGTTGTGACCTTGTAGATCTGCTATTTTTGGTGAAGAGACTTGGTGTACTGTAGACTGAAAAAGATCACTGCAACTCAGGCCTGTTTTACAAAAAATATAAGTGGTTAAACTGAAGTGATATTGATAAATTCCAAATATTATAAAAGTATCCTGGTGCCACGGCACCCACTTTGAGAAACCCTGCTCTAGGGGCTACAAGTGTGGTGTTTCTTTCTCCCCTAGGCTAGATTTACTCCTGTGTCAGTCAGTCTTGGCTACGTCAAGATGATCTTTACAAGCTCCAGTCCAAACATCTGAATGCCATTAAGTCAATTTCTCAACAGAGGGCCCGGGGTGTGGAGCTGTTTCTGAATCTAACCATACAAAATGCATTCAATATCCTAACTGCAATTTAGGCATTTATTTTAGCCAGACAACGGGGAACCACAGGGAACGTTTCTTACTCACAACAAGGCCATATTGTGCCAAATCAGTCCCACCATCAGTCCGAATCGGAATGTACAATATTTTGATTAGTTATACAGTGTTGACCGTTCCTTGCTGTGTTGTAGTGCTGCACAATAGAGCTGATAGCTGTCAACAACACGCTCGGACTTGTTCAGATAAAGTAGCCTTGGGCTGCACTATGTAATGTGAAAATGATACCTGGGGTGTTATTATGCAGTGTTTTGGCTTGCTGGATTGAGGATTCAGGCCACCCATGATGAACTCTGACACATTTCCAGAGTTGGGGGAAACAGTACTCAAATGTTTTACTAAAAGTATCAATGCTAGGGGACACGGTGGCGCAGTTGGTAGCGATGTCGCCTCACAGCTAGAAGGTCCTGGGTTTCGATTCCCGCCAGGGGACGCTGTGGGCGCTGGGGGCGTGTTTCTACCTCTGTGTCTGGCCAGGCCCAAGCCTGGCGGAGGGAGAGCAAAAACCAGGATTACAGGTTGGGCAATAATGGCACTGAGTGAAAAAAGGGGTTAAAAAAATCGTGGGATAAAAATTATATATATATATATATATATATTAAAAAAGTATCAATACTGCAATGTATACTCTGTTACAATTAAAAGGTCCGGAATTCAAAATGTACTTGAGTAAATCGGAATCGGACAATATAAAAAATCGGCAGGTATGATATCAAACCGGCCGAATCGGTGACTGGCAGGTCACTGACAAATACCGGTTTTATGCCAATTGTGTCTATGGCACTGCACAGCATGATGCTCTGGTCCTGTGAGTGACTAAAGTAAACATTAGCAATTAGCAGCCAGTCTACCTAGTGGCAGCCTACAGAATACAGATGGTACTGATTGCCTTTGCAATGTATGGATATATTCCATAATCCTGTGTCAATGTCGTCTCCAAAAAGAAGGGGAAAAAAGCATGCGTCACCTGCTTTCCTCCTGCCTAGTCCAGACGGTCATATTAGACTGGATATTGTCTGTGATTTTGGATATTGTACTATTGTGATTTATTTGGCATTAGTGTTCTTCTAGCTTATTGGTACTCAAATTGAAGTATGTCTTGTAGGCCTACTTGGCCTGAAAAAAAGGGTATTGGAGCAACCCTATTTTCTAGTTCTTAGCTAAATAAATCGGTATCGGAAAAATCGATTTTGGCAGGTCAGACCATCATAAAACCGGTGGATCGGTATCGGCCAAGAATTTTGCAATTTTGCCATCTCTAGTATCAAAATGTATTTAAAGTAACCAAAAGTAAAAGTACTCATTATGCAGAGCTCTGGCCAACTGGGTCCTGAGTTTCTGCTTTAGATGTAGGCACCTACTAGGAGTCATAATGTGCCGTTTCAAGTTTTCACATGTATAAACATCTTTTGAAAATAGCAGATCAAGCTACAAGCTCACAATGCGTCGCATCGCATCGCATGCTTGTAGGTCGGCTATTCTCAAATGATCTAAATTTATATAGAAAAACATATATTTCAGCCTATTTAAAAATGTTCAATTTTTGTTTGTTTGTCACTCTCTCTCTTCTCAGCTCGGTGTACGACGTTAAGACGGGCCTGAAGATTGCGGTTAAGAAGCTGTCCAGACCCTTCCAGTCCATCATCCATGCCAAGAGGACCTACAGGGAGCTCAGACTGCTGAAGCACATGAAGCATGAGAATGTAAGTCATTCCATACAAATACACAACAAAATGTGTTACCCAGGTCCTGGTCATGGCAGAATAAAATATAATAAATGTCACCTAAACACTACATAACATTATACCTATAGTGCAGGCGTCTTCAACAGGGGGTCCTCAGAGTTACTACAGGGGGTCCTCAGAGTTACTACAGGGGGTCCTCCAAATCTTTGTGTGATAGAAACCTTTTTCTCCTTTTTAACCACTTGAACCCTAGCGTCCATATTCGGAGAACTTTAGCCAAAAATAGCAGATCTACAAGCTCACAACGCCTCACGCTGCGAGGCGTTGTGAGCTTGCAGATCGGCTATTTTTGGCAAATAGCTTTGGTGTAGAGGGGAAAAAGAGCAGACTACGTACAGAGTGAAAGGTCAAGTTTATTAAGTATTGACGCTTCAAGTTGTTAAATATCTGAAAACACAAATTGACATGAATCCAAAATACACTGATGATGGTGCTGTCAAACAATGAAACTATATGGAATCTATGAACAGGTTGTGGGGGTCCCTGCTTCATCTCTCTCTCAACTAAGGGGTCCCCGGCCTGAAAACGTTGAAGACCCCTGCTATAGTGCAGTAACGCAATTGCACTTTCCCGCTAAAATGTGCCCGTGCCCACTAGAAAACTGTGCAATAGCAACATCAGTATTGAAAACAGCATTTAAAAAGCAGTTTATGTGTCGCAGTTCAGTTCATAGTGCAGGGTTCATGAGTAGTCTCACAGATCACTAGTGCAATGATCACAGTTTCAAAGGTCTAGAGTTGATCATTCTCACAGCTGCAGGGAAGAAGCTATTCTTTAGCCTGGTGGTACTGGCCTTAATGCTACGCAGCCTCTGCCCAAAGGAACAGACGGTGAGTAGGGTGGGTGGCATCTTTTATGATGCTGGTAGCCTTTTTTTCCTCCTGCACCTGCTGGTGTAAATGTCACTGATGACAGGTACAGTAGGCTGCTAGCACCACATTGTACAGTAGGTAGGGATGGGACGTTAATATGAGAACTTGAAAGATGCAGTTCTGGGATATTGCAAGTGTGGTTGACTATTTATTGGCTGGATAGTCAAAATGACATGTGAAGCTTGACCAATCCTCAAGCTTGCACCACTCCTCCAAAATGGACTTTTGGTGTTTACTCTATTAACGTGTTTTGGGGTTTACACACCCCACCATCCCTATTCTGGAGGGGGGGGGGCTCACCAAAAACAGCCGATCTACAAGCTCACAACGTGACTCCTTACTGTGGTGCTCACGTTGTCATGGTGTCCATTTCTTTCTTGGCTCTTTAGCTCCGTTTTCTGCAGAAAATTAACCGGGTGGCTTGGCTTGATCCAGCCTGGGGGAGTAATGGTGTGCTGACTCACACTAAAAAGCAATTAACAGGAAGCTCTTAACTGCTACGCCTGAATTCCTGGTCATTCCCCTTGTTTGACTGTTCCAGCTCACAGGGCAAGGAAATGGCGTTTGCCACAAAAAACATGAAATTATTGACTTGAGTTCAGCCCAGGTGTGAGGCAGGCATGCATACACACACAGTGGTGTAAATAAGTACATTTACTCAAGTGATGTAATTTCAGGTATTTTTTACTTTAATGGAGTATTTCCATTTTTTTATACTTTTACAGTACTCCACTACTTCTCAGTGGCAAATGTTGTACTTTTTACTCCAATAGACTACAATTATTTGAAACTTTAGTTACAAGTTACTTTGTAGATTTTGATTAATACAAACATACATTAACCACTTCAGCTGTTTTGCGCATCGACCGCCATTCAAATGGACATAAATAAGTATCGCAAATCACCACTGGGCACCAATTAACCACCGGGGGTTCAAAGCGATTTTGCGAATTAAACACCCAGGCTACTATTTGGAAAAATATGGTATTTGAAAATAGCCGATCTTCATGCTGACAGTCTGCTATTTTCAAAAGATTTTGATTTACGATAACTTGTGAAACGGGACATTATGCATGACGAGTACTTTTATTTTTGTTATCTTAAGTATATTTTGATGCCAATACTTTTGCACTTCGTAAATTTACAACACCAGACTTTTACTTGTAATAGAGTATTTCTACATTGTAGGGCATTCACGAATAGTGATTTTTAGTATTCAAATTATTCGACCTCAAAGTATTCGAATAGTCGAATATTCGACAGGACTGGGCACACTGGCCAAACTGTCAAATATTAAGTAAGCAAGAGGCATTCTTATGTCTTCCTATCTAGCCAAGCTTTATAAACTATATCTTTTTTAAAGAGAAAACAAAAAAAATATATATATTTGACTTCGGTGAACAACGTCGAATAGTGACTTTCATATTCGAATAGTCGAATATTTGGTGAATACCCTGTGGTATTGCTGCTTTTACTTAGGTAAAACAAATGCAGTACTCCTTCCACCGGTGCATACTGCATACAGATGAGATGCACACAGTCAGTGTCTTCATTCAGGAGGGAACTCTGGTTAACCTCCATTAGAAGGGGTTTCCCAGAGAAAGTTCAGAGTGCAGGACAGTGTTGGCTGTTCTCTCTGAGTCATCTGTGTGGTATTTCAGATATGTTGTCTTTAGGGGCTGCACAATGTGTCGTTTCAGCATCCACTCTGCAGCGTACGCACACTCGCACAGTATGCACAACGGGAAAGCCAAGGCAAACTGTGGTGTGGGCCCGGGTCGGTCACGTTGTGATAAAACACTTTTACTTTGCATTTTATTCATGGCTAACCTGGAAGTGAAACGGTCCAACAGTCCAGCTGATGAATACCACGTTTAACCCATTAAGACCTGATAGCCAATTCTACAAATTATCTCTAATTCAGTAGTTTTCAAACTAGGTAGGCTAGTACGCTATTTGAAAATAGCCGATATACAAGCTCACAGCGTGTCGCATCGTGGTTATTTTCAAATTGCCTACATATACAACAGGGCTAAAGTGGTTAACGTACTGTATGTTTTATAATAGGCCTAGTCCACTGTATTCCATTGTGCTTGTCTGCATATAAACATTTAAAAAACAATTTGCTACTTTTCATGCTTTCGCGAGACGCTATAATAGTATGATCAAGTAGGGCATTTGTTCATTTACGAAAAACACGAAAAGCACAAAATGTGTTGATAAGAGGTTTAAGAAAACATGTTTCAAAGGTGTCATTACATTGTATTGTTGCATTATAAAGCCCCACCCCCACTTCACCACCAAAAAACAAACACACACACACACACGCACGCACGCACACACGCACGCACGCACGCACGCACGCGCGCGCACAGGTTTGGCTGTGATCTATGTTAATTTCATCACATTCTCACCTACTGGCAGAGAGTGTGGTGCACGTGCGCACATGAGAGATTCTCTGCATGTGTTTTTGTTTCTGTGAGATTATCCGTCCAGTGTTCACTGTTGCCAGGCGGACTCCCCAGGGGGCTTTGGGTTTTTGGAAAGGCTTTAAGGAACCAATCAGCAGTTTTGTTTTGGCTCCCCGGCGGTCCAGCCAATGAGCATTGAGATTGTGTGTGTGTCCTGCGTGGGCAGGTTGCTGTCTGGCTGTGTTTTTTCTTTTTTTTTTTTTTTTTTTTTTACTACCTGCCCCCCTCTAGGGGCGGAGGGGGGGTAGGGTACCATTTAGTCCTAGAATTATTTAATGCTTTAACTATTGAAAAATAGCAGATCTACAAGCTCACAGCGCGGCACCGAGTGCCGCGCTGCGAGCTTGTAGATCTGCTATTTTTGAAAAATCGTAATTTTTGAATATATCTTTTTTAAAAGCGAACATTTGTAACTCAAATATTTGCTTCTTGCTGGTCCCTCCCTGGAACAACATATTTTGAGATGGGGGTCCGTGGCCAAATACATTTAATTTTGGGGCTCCTTGAAACATGAAAAAGTCTGAGAACAACTGATTTAGAAGAAGAAGGATTTAGAAGACATTTATAGAATTGGGTCAAAAATATTCAAGACTTGCACAAATGTTCACGATTTCTCAAAAATAGCAGATCTACAAGCTCACAGCGCGGCACTCGGTGCATGTATATCTGCTATTTTTTAATAGTTAAAGCATATAACATAATGGTTAAAGTGGTTCAACTCTAAAGTGACACAGATTTGTGAGGAAGCGCTGCCTGGGTTCAGTCACACTGGCGTAACAGTGCTAACAAATCCCGTGGTTCTGCTTGTGGTGAGGCAGGCAGACATGTAGGGAAAAGGGTACCGAGGCACTCCGTTTTCTCAGCGGGACGCTTAATGAAACAAACTCATAAATAGCACCGCTCATGTCACACTAGGTGTGATCTTTTCTTTCTTTATTATTTTCTTTATTTTTTTGGGTGAATTTCGGCCGCCGTTGCCCCTCAGTTTGGCCTTGTGCCCCTCAAACCAATGGCATGACCTGAGGCCACAGTGGCCATAATGCCCCAGCTGACTGTATAGTACCACTTTCTCCTCTGTCTCTTGTCAATATGTAGACAGTAGACAACGGTGTCACCTTCTTGTCATAGACTAGACACCAGTGTCTTTTGTTGAGATTCTGATTCAATTCCCCATCTTTAAACCAATCCAGTGACCTTGATTGGTGCAGGGCTGAGCATGGATCAGATTGTTAAAAAACATAATGTATCTATTTCACTGCAGATTAGGTTATCATCCCTATCCCTTAAATTCTTTCAGTGGACTAAAATCTTGTTTTATTTGATGGCCTTCACTTTAAATGGACAACACCAAAGGCCAAGTGGACTTGCCCCTAAAATGACGAAATTCCAGGCCTGCTCCCACCCCATTTTCAGGTGAAAAATGTATGATGTTGATTTGAGCAAAGGCAACAGAAAATGACCAAAGCGTTTCGACAATTGGTAACAGCCTGCCTCCCCCAGTCTCTCTGCTGCAGGGGTGGGCGGTTGGGATACAATCTCTACATGCATGCAAGCAAGAGAAACGCAACACAGCCCAATGTTGCCAGGTCGGCTTATTATAAGCTAGTGGTTCTCAACCTGTGGGTCGGGTTTGGGACCCCCAGGGGGGTCCTCACGTGATTATTTTGTCATCGCAGATGATTTAAGGACTTTTAAGGCTTTTTTTTTAATACCTAGAAACAAAATACCATTACTGCATCAAAAGTAATCAAAAAACTATACCATAAGAACTGGTCAAGCATTGGCCAAATTGTATATTTTATATACATATTATTTATAATTATATATAATTGTATATGTAAATAATATAGCTTCAAATTGTGAAAATAGCAGTTATTTTGGGCTTGTTTTCATAGACCTGGGCGCTTATTTATCTCCCAAAATCTTGCAACACTGAACACAGCATGTGTGTACTAATAAGTACCTTCTGTCTTCCCTTCCGTCATCTGTCGGTTTCTTGCTTTGTTATGATGCCATTCATACGTATGTCATCGTGGCCCAGCAGCCCCACAATAACAATTGTTACCTTGCAAATAATGCGTGCATGAATGCATTGCACCGTGACCAGCTGCAGCCTGCAGGCTGTTATAGGTTCTATATTTATCCATCGCTCCTGCACTTGTGTCTGTTGTTCTTTTAGCATGCTCAGCTCCGCGTGGATTTCCTGTTATGCAATCTCTCCCTCTCTTCTCTCTCTCACACACAAGCACACGCAGACTTCCCCTTGGGTACTGGAGTACTCAAGAAGCGAAAAGAATGTCAAGAAAACAAATATGTGTCATAATAACACAGAGCACACACACTCACAGGGCTGAATAGCTCTCAGCTGACCAAGATAACAAGTCTTGGATCTGCGTAGAAATCAAGTACCGGTAGTAAAGATTTACAGGCATGAATTTAAAGTAGTGTTGATCTCGTGGACTAAAACTATGACGACAAATGTTTGTCGACTACCTTTTTCACTGACGGAAAATAACTGATAACTAGAACTGCACTCTGTCGAGGTGCCAACTTGCGCTTTGTGCACAAACTTGTGGGCCAGCAGAGCGCGCCCTGAGGTGCGCTCATCACCACTGGCGATGACAGTGTGGTTTCCGTGACACAAGGTTAACTAGGGACTAGTGGAGAAGAGATCCAGTAGAACTAAAAGACAAGTCGGTTGCGCTTGGCCGGGTGTTGCGCTCTGAAAATATCAGATCTACAAGCTCACAATGCCTCGCAGCACAACTCGTTGTGGGCTTGTAGATTGGCTATTTTCAGCATGCGCTAAAGATGCTTTTGCCTGTGATTTATTATAATTTGTGCATTTCTTTTTTTTGCTTTAACGCTCGTTAGGGAGGATCTGTGAAAGGACATTCTTCCTTTCCTAAGTAACAGAACTAATCAGCTTGTCTCTTATTAACCCATTTAGGCCTGAACACATTATTATGCAATGCAATATTTTATGCTTTAAATATAAAAAAATAGCAGATATACAAGCTCACAGCGAGCTTGTTAATAAGCAGTGGAGCACTCACATTGAAACATTGATTGCTACAATTGCAACACATTGCTACAAAACCTGTACATGGGTCACTCTGGAGCACAAACAATATGCTGGATAAGGATGCACTGTGTATGTTCAAATCATATTTCTTTTTTACTGCTGTTGCAATCTCTCGAGACAAGAGTCAATGATGGCTACACAAAAAAGGGACAAGTGGGCGGTCCCTTTTCGTGACGATGGCTAGCCAGAATGCTGCTGTTGTGACATACAGTACAAGTGAAATGTTGATGTGATTGTCTTCTGCAGACTGTGCTAACAAATACAATAAACAAGATAACGAGATGACAACTAATAAAGATGGTGTCCAAACACAGTCGCGCCGTTTTTGTTATGCCGTCAATTTAGCTGACAGCTGTGTTGTTTGTGGAGGAGTCTTAAGATTGAGCTGATATGACTATTTATTTCAGGAAGGAACTCACTGGTTGCTGAAGTGGAAGTGCAACAATTCAGCTAGTGGCCAAGTCACAGTGAAAGCAAACACTCTTTGGCTAACCACACCAGAGATTTATGCATTTGGTTGTAAGAATTATTGAATGCTTTAACCAGTGAAAAATAGCAGATATACAAGCTCACAGCGTGGCACCGAGTGCCACGCTGCGAGCTTGTAGATCTGCTATTTTTTGTAAAAAGTCGTGAAAATGTGTGCAAATCTTTGAATAAATGCATTTTTAAAGCGAACGTTTGTAACTAAAATTTTGCTTCTGGGTGGTCCCTGGAACTAGATATTTTGAGATGCGGGTCCGTGGCCAAATAAATATCATTTTGGGGGTCCTTCACATGAAAAGGTTTGAGAACCACTGACATAGTAGTCTCTCAAGAACAGACTAACCGAGCTCCATTTAAGTGAAAAGGACCTTTTCTTTGACGATGGCTAGCCAGATTGCCAGATTGCTTAGAAGGATTCAAAAGACACTTATAGAATCGAGTAAAAATTCTAATTTTCAAGATTTTTCAAAAATAGCAGATCTACAAGCTTGCAGCGCGGCACTCGGTTAACATTTTTAACTCAAATCTTTGCTTCTGGGGGTCCCATATTTAGTTTAGGGATTTTTGCAGGTAAGGCACCTGCAAAAATAGGGCTCATAGTCTTCTGACGTCTGTTCTGTGGTCTGCTATGTGGAAGTGTTAGAAAAATGTTGAATAATGCAAATTATTCAACACAAATGTTCTCTTCTTGGGAGTCCCTGGCACCCAACATTTTCCCATGGCCAAATATATGATATCAATTTGGAGGTCCTTGGCATGAAACAGATTGAGAACCACTGCCATAATGAGTGGGTACTTTATGAATGTTGGATGTTTGGTCTTCTGACGTCTGTTGTGTTGTGTGGTCTCCAGGTGATCGGCCTGTTGGATGTCTTCACGCCGGCCACCAGCTTGGAGGAGTTCAATGACGTGTAAGTAAAGTGGCACCTTCTCTCTCTCTCTGTCTCTGTCTCTTTTCTCTTTTCTTCACTCTCTCCTCTCTCCCTCCCCTACGGATGGGACGATAAGCGATATTATCGTTTATCGTGATAAAAGACACTCGCAATAATTGTACCGTGGAGATTTACATTTATCGGGAAATCGTCCTCCGCCATGCACTGGGATCAATTCACCTTTTATTTGCCGAGCTGCATATCCGGTAGACCGGAACCACTCAAACCCCCTATAATTGGTAAAACGGACCTGGAAATAATGTACTTGACACAGTCTAAATCTCTTTGCCAAAAAATAGCCGATCTATAAACTCAACAACAAGCGTTGTGAACTTGTAGGGTAGATCTGCTATTTTTTTGGGCAAATGTTCCGCCCCAGGATAATGGATGTCGGGGATATTTTGATTATCGCGATAATATCGTAAATCACGATTTCTTTGGTCACAATAATCGTGATATGAAATATTCATATAGTCCCATCCCTCCTCTCTCCCCTGGGTGGTTTGTTCTGACTCCTTCCCTGCATCTCCTCCTGGATCACGAGGCCTCCCTCCTCCCTCACAGAGCCCTCCCTCCCTCCCTATGTATGTTAGAGTACAGGTTTGCCCTTCGCTCCTCTTACATAACCAAGAGCATCTGTGATGGAACAAGAACTCTGATTTTATATAAAAAATATCAATAACCTATTCTGCCTTACAAAGCCAGAGTGCAGTAACAAGGAACAAAAAATGGACTGATAAATGGGTTTAACAGTGTTACAACTGGTCAGCCAAATGAGATAGAGATATATAGTGATATTACACTGATCGTATATCTGTTGTTGAGGTAAATGTTTATCCCCCAATATCATGAGGGCTAATATTTGACCTTTGTGATATGATATGCTGTAGGCTACACAAATAAGTTGGTGTGTCCAAAAACGTAGTTACTGCACTTTGTGCCTTTGTGGGGCAGTATTGTAGAAATACTCGGTTAGAGAAAGAACAAGTTCGGTATTCAAAATATACTCAAGTAAAAGTACAAAAGTATTGGCGTCAAATATACTTAAAGAGTACCGAAAGTAAAAGTATTCATCGTGATGCAGAAGGTCCCATTTCACAAGTACAAATTTCAAATGTATAAAATGTATACAAATCCTTTTGAAAATAGCAGATCTACAAGCTCACGTGTTGTGAGCTTCTAGATTCGGCTATTTTCAAATAGCCAAAGTATATATAGGGCTGAAGTGGTTAATGTATGTGATAATAATCAAAACCTACAAAGTAACTATTAACGAAAGTTTTCAAATAATTGTAGCCGAGTAAAAGTACAATATTTGCCCCTGAGATCATGTAGTAGAGTAGAAGTAGAAGTATTGAAAATGTGTAAATACTCCAGTAAGGTAAAAAGAAAAAAGTACTTTAAGTACAGTCAGTACTTGAGTACATGTGCATGTACGTTACACCACTGCAAACAAAGCATTCATATCGTCGTTGTCGGGTGGAAACCTTGTATGTCCAAAACTCTTTGTTTTGCATTTATCATTTTGAAAATGATTTAAACTAGTGAAAACAGCCGATCTACAAGCACACAACGCCTCGCACCGCGAGGCGTTGTGTGCTTGTAGATCTGCTGTTTTCACTACCTGTGCGACGGCCTTGTATGATGAAGCAGGGCTTTACTTAGCGAAAAAATGTACAAATGTGAAACTTGGAGATACGAGGTTTCTGCCCGACAGTGACGATATGTTGGCCTGTAACTCGATCCCACAACCCACGACATACAGTAAACAACACACACTACAGCTACAATCATAATCCTTTAGCTCTCACAACATAAAGGCACAGGCAGGCCTCCCGGCATGCATGTGACATGGCTTATGAAGAAGGTTGAATGTAAAGGGTGATGAGCAGTGCACGTGGGGGTGTGCACGATTATAATAGCCAGTCTCCATGGTAACGACAGCCACCCTCGTCGTCTGTTTCCGGAGGGACCGTCGGGTACACACTGTATTATGTGCGCACAGAATATTCAGTCAGTGACCTTGTGTTATCATTTTTTTTCTTTTCTTTTTGGGGGTTTGTGTGAACTGTTGCAATTAAAGAAAGTTAGCCAAAGGAATAAAATCACCCCAAGGACTACAAACCATTGAGTGTCCCGCACTGTACCGAGCAGACCTCTGAGCTGCTGACTTGAAACGCATTTTAAATCTACTATTTAAATCGTACTGTATACAGTATATACGTGTACGTATTCTTCTCATACCAATAAAGCTACTTGGAATTTAATTTAATTGACATAAGAAGTATACCAAATATACCAAATGCTAAGTAGAATCTTCTGTGTCCATTTACAAAATGAGCCCTTACGGCTGGGTCCATTTAGTTGCATTTTTATTACTTTAGGAGTTAAAAACACCATGGGTTTTACTGTGGTCTCTACAATGGAACTCCAGCTTAAGATAATGTGGTACTTATTATCTGACATCTTGCCTGATGCAGCAGAAAGCGTATGGAATCCGTATGGAGTCTCTCTCTCTCTCTCAATCTCAATGAATTCAAAACAAGAACTCCTGCTTGTCTATAGTTAACTGTTTGTGTTTTGTTTTCCTTTTCTTCTTTTTTGTAAATTAACACTTGATCATACTACAGTGTCACACAAAAGCATCAAAAGTAGCAGATCCTGCTGTTTTTGAAATTGAATCCTGCAGAAATGCAACGCTGACCTCTTGATTGCATGAGCATCCACGTTGTGGCTCGTATGCATGCATGCATTCATTCATGAGGAGAGAAAGAAAGGAATCCGCTTGAAAAGTGCTTGCCGTAGTCGCTAATCCGCACACATACGCATGTGCACATGTGTGTGTGTGTGCACACACTGTACAGTACAGCAAATGGACCACTGGAGCTAATCCTTAGACACATTCCTCTGCCAAAGCCACAGACGGTGGCAACACCACAGACGACAACAGAGGGAAGGAGCGGAGCAGGTGGAAAACAACACATGGATCAGGTTATTCAGGGCGAGGGAGGGCCCAGTGAGCACCACCACACCCCTGGATTGTTCCTTGTTCCTCATGGCTGTTTGACTTCTGCTCCATTCTTTGTCTTTTGCTTAGTGTCCATAACCCCATTTAAGACCTTAGGCCGGTTCCAACAAATGTCTTCTAAAGCCTAACACGTTCTTGCTATATCAGTGGCACTCAAGCCTTTTCATGTGAAGGACCCCCAAAGTTCCAATTGCATTTGGCCGCCGAACCCCAGAAACAAAGATTTGAGTTAAACTTTTTTGCTTAAAAAATTGTATATATATATATATATATATATTAGGGATGTGCCGAAAGCAAAATTCTTGGCCGAAACCGAATACCGAATACTGGAAACATTCCACCGAATACCGAATACCGAATAGCCGAATAATACATGTATTTACTTTGTATAATAAATGTTTGTACCATTGCTGTACCTTTGTTGTAAAGCTACCTGATTATGGCAAAACCTAACTTAAATAATAATCACCATATGGTTCCATAAAACATTTATTTCTCACTTTTGAATGCACACATAACAAAATAAAATATTTTCTCTTTGCAATAAAAGCATAAAACAAAGTCAAAATAGTGCAACTATTTCTGTAGTATCTTACAGAGATAAAAGTGCATCAGAACAAGGTGCTTAAAACTGCAGAATGATCTAGGCCTACAACAAAATACTATTGTAATGTAAACAGTCACAAGGGCTGTAACAGCCAGGCCTTCAACAACAAATGCACATACTGTATGTTGCAAAATGATCTAGGCCTACAACAAAATACTAGTGTAAACAAAAGGGCTGTAACAGCTAGGCCTTCAACAACAAATGCACATACGACGTGCATGCATGCATACTAATGTGCAAACTGGATAAATCCACATGAAAGTAAAGTAACTATTTACAAATGAAATTCGAGACGATTACAATTTCAAGAATTAGCAAATAAGGTGGTCCTCATAAGCAAAGTACAAACATTGTATCATTTAGATACATAAAGTAGACAAACTGGATATAAAAATCCACAATCCATTTCAAATGAAGTGTTACATTTCAAGTATGTGCAGATAAGGTGCTATGTCCTCATGAGCAAAGTATAAAAATTGTATCATTTAGATACCAAAGGTGCAATATATTGAACTCTGTGCTGCAGGGTTTCCCCAAAATGATGACCTGAGATGGTGATTTTAGCTCACAAGGAAACTAGTTCTACATATCTAGGTCTAAATAAGCTTATGATATAAGCCTACTTTTTGGGAGGAAGGAAAAGTGGAAGGTTCTTTTTAATGAACAGCAGCTTCTCTGCTTTATCACATGCAAGTCTGTTCCTCTTCGCATCAAGCACATGAGCGGCAGAGCTGAACAGTCTCTCGCTGTCAGTGCTTGTGGATGGAGCACTCAAATACTTGCGTGCCACCTTGGCCAGGTCAGGAAAGCGCTCTCTTTTTCTCAACCAGTATCCGAGAGGGGTCTCCTCCTTCTCCTCTTCTTTGTCATCAGGGTTGTTTTTCTTGCTTTTTCGGATGAGGGCTTCTGAGAGATAATCATCCAACTGTTGAGCGGTTGAGCTTGTCACTGGTCTGGCATTTGAGAGGTTTAAGAGAAGGATTTGAGATTTAATTAAAAATGGGAAACAGTGCATAATGTTGTCTGAACATTTTATGTAAGCATGCCAGATCACTTGACTGTAAAATAAAATAAATTCAAACAATCTGACATGTCAAAAATAAAAATGTACAAGATTAAGAGACTAAGAGCATATTACATAGAAGATACAGTACAAAATATCTTTCAGTAGTAAATAGTAGCCTACAGTAATCAAGTCAGAACCGAGTAGCTTACCTATTAGGGGTACAGTTCTCTTCCAGGATCTCGTCGAACATATCAAACAGCGAGGGTGGTTGCTGCGCCTCCTCCTCCTCGTCATCTTCTTCCTCTGCTCTAGACAGACGAGGCCTCTTGCTTGGCCCTGGGCCTGCTTGATTGAGAAAAACGTAAAAATTAGAAAAGGGTACAATTTCATGACGGTACAGTTCACTGGTACAAGGTCTACTAAAAGGAGTTCTTAGAAAAGACTATACACTTATTTCCATAGGAAACCATTGAAGTATAGTATCTCATATAACATTGAATGACAGACAGATAGAACACAGTACTATGCAGTACTAGATAGTCAGGAAAATATATAAATAAACAAATATACAGTAAGTAAATACAAATTAGGGTAGGGCTAGGCTAGGTTTGTTTTTACCGTCACTGTTGTCACTGTGTGTCTCGTCTTCCGCGCTGTGTGTCCCCGTCGTGTCTCCTGTGCTGTGTGTCCCCGTCGTGTCTCCTGTGCTGTGTGTCCCCGTCGTGTCTCCTGTGCTGTGTGTCCCGTCTCCCACGTTGTGAGTCGCGTCTCCTGTGCTATGCGCAGCAGCCTCCTCTCCGAGAGGGGCTTCCTTATCCAAAACAGCCTGCATCATGTCACGTATGCTTTGCTTTTTCCCCGTCTCAAAATAACAAACTTTGTACCGTGGGTCAAGTACAGTCGCGATGCAGTACAGGGGATCTGAGAATATAGCAGCAAAACGTGTGTTGACAGACTCCAAGAGTGTACGTTTCATAGTTTTTACTCCATGGTCCGTTTCAACCTCTTTACTTAGAAGACGCTTTAGAGCCACGACACTGGGAATGACTTCTGCCACAGTTGCATCAGATGAGCTAATAGCTTTAGTAAGCTGTTCAAATGGACGGAGAATGGAGATGATGTTCTCTGTTTGCAGTGAACGATGCGGGGAGATCATGGTCTGCCAGGTATGTAGCCAAGACTCGCTTCTGCTCTAAGAGGCTTTCAAGCATATAATAGGAACTATTCCACCGTGTACTCACATCTTGTTGGAACCGTTTAATTGGTACGCCAAGATCCTCTTGTATTTTCTTCAAGCGAGAATAGGCCACTTGAGAATGCTTGAAGTGTCCAACTATCTTTCTGGCTGTGGCCAACAGATCGATTACGCTGCGTTGAGCCAATGCCCCCTCGTTCACAGCCAACTGTAGCGTGTGCGCCATGCACCGGATTCCACTCCAGTTGCCGTCTTGGATAGCTTTGGTCATATTTCTTGCGTTGTCAGTGACAATTGCATGCACTTTAGGTTGGTCGATGCGCCAGGTCTCAAACATATTGGCGAATGCCGCGGAGATGCTTTGTGCTGTATGAGACCCCCTAAACTCTTGTGAGTGGAGCAGAATCTTTTTCAGATTGAAATCCTTGTCAATCCATTGTGCAGTTAGACTCAGCATACTGGTGATGCTTACGTCCGAGCTCCATATGTCTGACGTGAAGCTGATGGCTGTAATATCTGTAGCCAAGAGCTCAAAGATGTTATTTGAAACAATGTTGTAGAGTTCGGGTAAGCACACGTCTGCTAAAAGCTTTCTGCTGGGCATGGTATAACGAGGCTCAATGTGATCAATAAGCCTACGAAATCCAACGTTCTCTACGACAGTAAATGGTTGATCATCCAAGGCGATGAATTCCATTATTTTCATATTAAAGGCCTTAGTCTTGGCACTATCAAGTGGAAACTTTTTCACCTTCTCGAAAGCATCCGCCACAGAGGGAGTCGGTGTGAAGGCAGGGGGAGCAATGTTTTTTTTCTGTGCAGTGAGTTTCTTATACTCATCGTATTTGTCCGTGTGTTTGTGGCACAAGTGGTTGAGTAATCCTGAAGTGGAAAAGCTCTTTGCCGTTTTTCCCCCTCGCGACACTTCAACAGAACAGGTTTCACAAATCGCCATCCGAGCATCTTGCTCTGATATGTGGAAATATTTCCAAACAGCAGACATGTTGGCTGTGGGCTATGGCTGTGCGCCAGGCGCATGTATCGTGGTGTTGTTTGGAGGTCAGCCAAACATGCATGTGGCTTCTAGCTGCGTTTTGATTACGTCATCACAACCGTCATCACAACAGGACGTTAAGTTACTGTTACTAAAGGGAAAAACAGCGCCCTCTGCTTTTCTTTTTGATACATTTAATGTATAATATACTAGACCCCTGTCCTTCACACTATTCGGTGCATAACTATTCGGTTTTGAAAGCTATCCAGCCGAAAACCGAAAATGCATTTTTCTCCATTTTCGGCCGAAAAGTTTCGGTGCCGAATATTCGGTCTCATCCCTAATATATATATATATATATATATATATATATACACACTTACATATAAATGGTGCATTTATATAGCGCCTCTATCCAAGGCGCTTTACATAGATCGTGCGTTACATTCACCCATTCACACACATTCATACACCGATGGCAGAGGAAACCATGCAAGGCACCAACCTGCTCATCTGTAGCAACTAGGGGTTCAGAGTCTCGCTCAAGGACTCTTCGACATAACTCTGGGGGAGCCCGGGATCGAACTGGGAACCCTTAGGGAACCCTCCGTGTTCTAATGGCGGTTTCTCTACCCCTGAGCCACTGCTGCCCCAGATCTCAACAACATCTGTGGTTTTCAGGTACCTTGTGACTCATCTGATGGGAGCAGATCTCAACAACATCGTCAAGTGTCAGAAGCTCACAGATGACCACGTGCAGTTCCTCATCTACCAGATCCTCCGGGGGTTAAAGGTCAGCTTAGTATTATTATTATTAACAACCCACTGTATCCCAAACACATTTCTATGTGTATTTTTGTTTAATACTTTTTGGTTTTAATTATTACCATTATTTAAAAAAAAAATAAAAAATAAAAACATTAAAAAAAAAAGCAACATTTGAAAAAATGTTTAAGAAGTAGTGAAAATAGCCGGTTACAACATGGCGCGAAGCGACACGTTGTGAGCTTGTAGATCTGCTGTTTTCACTAGCTTGTGTCCCAGGCACACATCTAAGTTCTCTTTTGGGTCTCGAGCTAAAACGTTTGGGGATCACTGTAGTGCTGCGCTATCAACTTGTAGATCTGCTATTTTAAGTGACACAGATGCTTTCCAAGTCTAAATGTGTAAAAAAATAAAAGTGACTTTTTAGTGTGTCATCTCCTTTTTCCAGTATGTTTACCTTCAAGCTAAATATAATCATGTTCTTTGTTTTCCTGCAGTACATCCATTCTGCAGACATCATTCACAGAGTAAGTTACAAGCTTCTTACACTATTAGTGCACCGTAGTAGTGTATATTTCCATATTCCGCAGAGTGTGTACAGTATTGATCAAACCTTCTTGGAGTGGGTTTAGTTACAGTGTCACATACATTTGTTGTGAACTAAAGCCTAGAGTTGAAGGCATTTGATCAATAAAGGCAAAAGAAATGTATAAGGAATAGTTCAACCAAGAAATTACTTTATTTCTGTTGTTTACCTACCCGGTGTTGTCTTTGACTCGCACAGAATTTTAATTTGTTAAACATTCCTTAAAAGTGATTCCAGAAACCAAAAATTGAGAAAAGAAACTTGGTGAATGCAATTGATCAGAGCTCCAGTTGAACTTCACGGGCACGCCCATGCACGTTCTGGTTTAGCTTCTGCGTGTTTTAAATGTTTATTCTTTGGTGATATTTTTGGAAAGTTTCTCGGTGGATTTGGATAGAACACAATCTAAATGATAATATGAGCGGTGTTTTGGACTTGTTTTGGACTACGTGGAGTCTTTCCATTAATTCCATTCATCAAATTTTGTCATTTTTTGGATTCTGGATTCATCGTTGTATGTTTTACAAAATAAAACTCTACGTGAGTCGAAGACAACACCAGGTAGGTAAGCGATAATAACGAAATAAAGTCATTTCTTGGCTGAACTGTTCCTTTAAAGCATAAGTTAAATGTCCTGTTTCATCATGGATGTGATAAACCTCTAAACATTTACTGTATACTGTACCTTCTCTTGACTGTGGGTGTTTTCTTTGTGTGTGTCCAGGACCTGAAGCCCAGTAACCTGGCTGTGAACGAGGACTGTGAACTCAAGGTGAGAGAAAAGACAACCGTGAACTGTAACCATCATCTGCTTTTACATCTGGAGACTCCCGTCCAGGACAGGCTTCATCCGCGTCTCCTGCAGGAGACTTGACTCGGATATCTGAACCCATTTGATTTGGTGTTAGGGAGGCACTGGGTCCCATTTTTATAGTCTTCCGGCCAGGAAATAGACCGTGGAACAGTTGTTGCCTAGATCAGGGGTTCCCAAACCTTTTTGTCTCAGGGCACCCCATACATTCTTTTTTTAATCCGAGGCACCCCTACATTATAATTTTCACTCCCAGCACCTTATATTTATAGCATACCTTGTGTGTCGAAAACCGTTTGTTTTGTATTTATCATCTATAAAATGTTTTAAACTAGTGAAAACAGCAGATCTACAAGCACACAACGTCTCGCATTGCGAGGCGCTCTGTGCTTGTAGATCGGCTGTTTTCACTAGTTTTGTGCGACAGTCTTGTATGATGAAGCAGGGCTTTGCTTTACCAAAAGACGTACACATTTGAAACTTGGAGATACGAGGTTTCTGCCCGACAGTGACGATATTTTAGTGATTATGTTGCGAGGAAAACATTGAGATAATAGCCATTTTGGTTAGAACTGACTGAAAATAACTTTGTACTTCAAGTTTAAAATGATACTATTTTTTTTTTTTTTTCAAGTGTCCAAATAAATTCCAAATACTATCAAATTATCTCGCATCACCCCTGGACTGCCGTCGCGGCACCCCAGGGTGCCCCGTCACCCACTTTGAAAACCCCTGGCCTAGATCCTAATGACAGCAACAGAAGTGTGTGACAAGACTCCCTGCTGGGAAGTTAACACTCTATGGTCCAAATACAATTGGACAGAAATGATTTGGGCATTCTAAGAATTCTATTATTGACTTGGGACAAATCCATATCGGACCAACTCTTACTCGTCTGCTGCCTAGCTCTCACTCACCTATATATCCCCCTCCCTCCCTCAGATCCTGGACTTTGGTCTAGCCCGGCATACAGATGATGAGATGACCGGCTACGTGGCCACACGGTGGTACCGAGCACCAGAGATCATGCTCAACTGGATGCACTACAACATGACAGGCATGCACTCACACACACACACACACACACACACACACACACACACACACACACACACACACACACACACACACACACACACACACACACTGACTCACATGTTTCTGTAAATGTACATTATGCATATGCATATGATGCTAAACATTGGAGGTATAATTGAACGTCATAATTATGTAGGCTAGGCAACCTTACATGTGTTGTTCTCATCTATATCTATATAATGTGTTTGTGCTTCAGTGGACATCTGGTCGGTGGGCTGCATCATGGCTGAACTCCTCACTGGAAGAACACTCTTCCCTGGCTCTGACCGTATCCTTCCATCACTGTCACCACTAGGCTGTCAACAATTATTATTACATAATCGCAATTACTTGAGATAGTCGCGATTGTTTTGCATACACATCATTATCGTTTCCATGTTGACGAATGTCTGTGCATTTTCAAACATTTTCCAAAAATAGCAGAAATGGCAGATCTAGAAATAGTAGATCTACTTGTAGATCAGCTTCTTTTCCATAATACATTTAAATATATCTACAACACAGTTGTTTGGAATTTGTCTCAATGTACTAAAAGAAACAAGAACTGTAAGCTGTATTTACATGATGGCTGCACTGTGCTACCATACTTTCATACAAATTATCCCCCATTACCACTCTTTGAGCTACGTATATCAAAAACGTTGCTTTTTTTTATAAAGGAAATGTACTGTTTTGAGTTAAGTGCCATTGTTGCTGATTATATTCAGATCCATGGGAGTGCATTACTGTCAGCTTGTGTGTGTGTGTGTGTGCGTGCTTGTGTGTGTGTGTGTGTGTGTGTGTGTGTGTGCGTGTGCGTGTGCTTGTGCTTGTGTTCTCTGACTCATCGTAGCCCACTGTGGTGTGCCCCCACTTCTTTTGCATAATACCGGAAAAAAACAAAAAACCTTCCTCTTTTCCCGCCCCCACAAGACCACACACACACACACTCAAAAAGTAACATGCGCTGAAATTATATCCACAGTGTTCCATGTTCAAATGTGCTCTTATTTCAAATGAAGCCCCCCGGAGTGAGTCCGGGTTTTGCTGTGTAGGAACGGTGTTGCATAATAACGTGTTTGCCTGCTGCATGCTCCGCTTGCCAGCTGATCTACTCCTCTGCTGCTGCTGCTGCTGCTGCATGCCAGTGGGTGCTAGTCCATGTGAGCAGAGCCCTAGAGGTTTCACATCCATGTGCAGTGGTGGAAAGTAACTGAGTACATTTACTCAAGTATTGTACTTAAGTACAACCTTCTTCTAACCCACCATGGTATAAGCTAACTTGCCAGGAACATTTCTGTTTTGCATATCGTTGTTGTCGGGGCAGAAACCTCTTATCTCCATATTCTAACATTTTCTATGTTTTTCTTTGCCCTACTTGATAATCATACAAGTAGCAGATCTACGTTTTGAGCTTGTAGATCTGCTACTTTTGATGCTTTTGGATGTGAATCCTTAAAATTAACAGTTTTGAACATATGAGGTTTCCACCCGACAGAGACGATATTTATGATATATAACCAGAACTACAATGTAGCCCAGATGAACAGTTATTATATCAAATTCTCAGACCAAATGACGTATTTATTATTATTACAGCCCCAGTATGACGTGCATTCAGGCATGGGTTTAGGTGAGGTTATGGCCACTTTAAGGACCTGGGCCAGAGGTTTGCAAATGAGATTGCAAGACTTCAAACTGCCAGATTTGTGTAGTGGTTCATGAGCCATGATTGGACTCACAGTGTACGATGGTCCTTGATTTAAAGCTGCCGTCCATAACTTCTTTTTGGTTTTGGTAAGACTCAATATTAAAGTCAGGTCTATACTAGTGTGTTATATTAGTCTGTGTTGGCGTGTTATAAGTGTTTATAGTGCATAACAACTTATAACAAGGATTATGAAGTATAGAGGGTATGCACGTGACATCGTCATCATACCCGGAAATGATGCGGGAACGCCTACTGAGTGGCAAAAAACTACATTTTCTGGCCTTGACAGCCCATACATCCAAACAGAAAAGTCCTATCTGATTGCATTAAACAACGTTAAACTCACTTGCCACTCAATTTGCCATTCACTTTATGCTTGCACATATCTCTATTGTAACTTATGTGCTGGTCATAATGCATTATAAACTCTGTGGAAGAGCACATTATAATACCAATATTATAATGCATCATATTGCCCTTAATTCTCCCTACCAAAGTATTCTAATGCATCATAGTGCCTTAACTCTCCCTAACAGCCTAGCAGTCTTTCTTGTATTTATTTGGTTCAGCACACAGTCTGCTATTAGATTGTGTCCTTGGTAATTGTAAGTTAATTCTATTAACAGCTAAATGTTCACTTATTAGCGTTAGTCTTTGACTCCTACGTGTGTCTGCCTTTTGTCGGGCACTCCTTAATCCACTGGTGGTTTGGTTTTCTAAGGTCAGTATGTTGATGCCTCTGGTGGTTGGCGTAAAGTATCTAAGTACATTTACTAAAGTACTGCACCTAATTACAATTTTGAGGTATTTGTACTTTACTTGAGTATGTCCAATTTCCAATACTTTTACTTCAACTCCACGACATCTTGTTTCCAAATTGTACTTTAACTCCACTACAATTATTTGAAAACGTAGTTACTTTGCAGATATAAATTATAATATGATAAAACATACACTACAGTAACAACTTTATTTATTTGATATACCTAGGCTATTTGAAAATAGATGATCTAAGCTCACAACGCCTCGCAGCGCGATACGTTGTGAGCTTGTAGATCTGCTTTTTTCAAACATTTTGTACTTTTACTTTTGGTACTTTAAGTAAGTTTTAATGCCAACACTTTCATGCTTTTACTTGAGTACATTTTGAATTCCGGACTTTTACTTTTAGTGCGTGCGTGTCAGTCACAGTGCGTGAGCTGACCTCTTCTGACATCACAATGGAGATCCCTGATCCATCAATATTAAGCCCATATCTGGGAATGCCCATATATGGACATATTGTGTCAGTCTAATGTGGTACAGAGATTTTCAACTGATTGTGCAGTGAGAGAGAGAGAATGGTTCACAATGACTTCTCTCAGGTCCTGGGGAGGGACCACTTGTTGTGTTAGGTGGGGAATGACACTGGGAGAGATTCCCCTTCTTGAGATTCTAGAACTCCCTTTTCGTAGGAATTCTTCCTTCTCAGTAACTGACCCATTTTGCTTCAGCTGTAAGCTCTGGGCATTGAGCCTGAAGACAAACAACTTATCAAGGGACAAGTCTAACAACACACCAACACACACACCAGCTGGCCGTTCCATGTGTCTGCCTCCATAATAATGTCACAACAACAACAGCCCTTGACTAGCAGCCTACAGATATAAACCAGCTGCAACAGATCATGCGTCTGACGGGGACGCCTCCAGCCTCGCTGATCAGCAGGATGCCCAGCCACGAGGTGAGAGAGAGAGACCCTCTCCAACTTGACATTAACCCATTAACCTAAGAATTTATTCCAAGTCCTAATGGTTTCCTGAAAAGGTTTCTTTATTCGTGGTGCTCAATGTCAAGGACCCGTAGAATTATATGTATTTGACCACGGACCCCCATCTCAAAATATTTTGTTCCAGGGACCCCCCCAGAAGCAAAGATTTTAGTTAAAAATGTTCGCTTTAAAATAATATATATAATATTCAAGATTTGCACAAATCTTCATGTTTTTTCAAAAAATAGAAGATTTACAGACTCATAGTGTAGCACTCGGCGCCGCGCTATGAGCTTGAGCTTGCTTCACAACACCTCACAGAAATTATAACCTCAAAACCCTGTCCGCCTGATAGAAAGACCTGGGAAAGAGTGAGACCCATCCTCACAACCTAACAGTATCTGGTGGCCTTGGTACCCCCAATCTCTGTTGTTTTTGCTGTTAAAAAACACTTCAGAATGAGGCATGACATGAAACATTTTATAGATTAGATATCCACTGACTCATAATTCATTTAAATGGTAAATGGTGCATTTATATAGCGCTTTTGTCCAAGGCGCTTTACATAGATTGTGCATTACATTCGCCCATTCACACACATTCATACACCGATGGCGGAGGAAACCAGGCAAGGCACCAACCTGCTCACTGGGAGCAACTAGGACCTAGTCGAAGAGTCCTTTGAGCAAGACTCTGAACCCCTAGTTACTAGAGACTCAAAGGACTCTTCGACATTAACTTTGGGGGAGCCCGGATTCGAACTGGGAACCCTTCTTTCTCTAATGACGGTTTCTCTGCCCCTGAGCTATGCTGTTAAAATACTTGAACCATCATGGGGGCAAAGAGATGTTTTACAGTATAAATACTAGATCTTACCCGACTCCTTACCCGTCCCATCTCAGGCTGCTCACGTCTATTTATAAACTGGATAAATACCCGTATGCAGCCTTATATATGCCTTGATATTATGATGTCACCCTTTGCCCCTCTCTGATTGGCTATGGGCATACACAGCCTGTGGCCCGTGATTGGCTACGAGCATAAACAGAGAGAGACAGACAAAGATTTGGCTAATTTATATAGTTAAATAATTTAGAGATGATAAAATAAGGTAATTGTTCCATCCTGGTCCATCAGATAAATACAATTAATAAAATAACGAGATTTTCATAAATCTTTGTTTTTGTTGTCCATAGGCGAGGAACTACATTAACTCACTCCCCCAGATGCCCAAGAGGAACTTTGCTGACGTGTTTATTGGTGCCAATCCCATGGGTAGGTATTTATTCACTGTCACACAGAAAACACATTGCTGATCATGTGGCTGCGTTCGTTGCCATCTGGCTCCCTCTTGTGGCCATTGGGTGTCCCGTCAGCATTGTCTCCATGGCTTTCTGTTGCCATGATAGTGTTCTGTTTTAAGTTAAATGTGCTCAGAGAGTTTACTTTGTTTTGATGCTCCTTTAATCAGTAGTGGAAGAAGTACTACTATAGAAATAAACTATTTTACTCAAGTAAAAGGCTTTACTTGAGTAAAAGTGCAAAAGTATTGGTGTCAAAATCTACTTAAAGTACCATAGTAAAAGTACAAATTTTGAATCGCCCATTTCAATTTGTTTTTCATCTAAATGTCACAATAGAAGAGCAGGGTAACGAAATACATCCACCCCCAATTTTATAAGTTATGTTATATTTTGTTTACATACTCTACCATACAGATTGTACAAAATTACATTTTATTCAGTAAAGAAAGTTGCATAGTGCCGCTTTAAGTAGTACAGTACTTGAGTAAATGTACTTAGTTACTTAGTTTCCACCAATGGAAACAAGGCCCCCGGGCTTTGACATGTAGTTGAACCAGGGATGTGCTGGGCCCCTGATTCAGCCCGGGAAAGAGTTGGATTTATCATTTTTAAAATGATTTAAACTAGTGAAAACAGCGGATCTACAAGCACACAACGCCTCGCACCGCGAGGCGTTGTGTGCTTGTAGATCTGCTGTTTTCACTACTTTTGTGCGACGGCCTTGTATGATGAAGCAGGGCTTTGCCTTGCGAAAAAATGTACAAATTTGAAACTTGGAGATACGAGGTTTCTGCCCGACAGCGACGGTTTACTTTGTTGGCCGTCCAGCCCCCAAAATGGAACAAAGGCGGACATTTTATTTAATTATTTTTCCTAATGGCCGGCCTGGACCGGCCGGGAATGACCGGCCGTTCGGGAGTTGTCCCGCTTTTCTCCATGGCCAGCACGTCCCTGAGTTGAACTGTAATTGTATTTGCTTTATCTCATGGTACATCAGGAGCAGTTGAGCTGCTTCATAGATCAGTGGTTCTCAACCTGTGGGTCGGGACCCCCAGGGGAGTCCCCAAATTAATTTGGAGGGTCCCCAGATGATTAACTTAATGTGCAACATTGTTTTCTCACTCAACAGTAAACAAACCAACATAACGTTTTAGGTGTATAGAGGGTATCTGCACATTTCTAAAGTGATCATTTAAGGACTTTGTAATACCTATAAAATTGGTCAAATATTAGAAAAAAATAGACGATCTACATGCAAATAGCCGATCTACATGCTCACAACGCCTCGCAGTGTATGTAGATTGGCTATTTTCACAATAAAACCATGTTATACAAAACGTAATCTCTCAACTCTTACAACTCCAAGTGCTCGTCAGGGTGGGGGGGATCCCCAGTTAAAATATGATTATTATGGGAGTTGCACCCTGAAAAGGTTGAGAACCACTGTCATAGGTATGATGATGATTAAAATAACGAATGTCTTATGTTGTACATCACCCTTTTTTTAACCACAATAATAAATTAAACTGAATAAACTAATTTTAACAGCATTTTAAACAGCAACAAAACTAAATCACAATGCACCTTTGTCCTGCTTTGTACTACTAGCTCTGGTTTTGAGCTTCTCTCCTCCTAATCATGGTGTGGTTTCCGTATAATAGCGGTGGACCTGTTGGAGAAGATGCTGGTTCTGGACACAGACAAGCGGATCACAGCCTCGGAGGCTCTGGCCCATCCCTACTTCTCCCAGTACCACGACCCGGACGACGAGCCCGAGGCGGAACCCTACGACCAGAGCTTTGAGAGCCGCGAGCTGGAGATCGAGGAATGGAAACGTAAGATGCCAACAACCGTAGAGGGGCGATAAGTGGTGGTCAGATCAGATTAGGGATGGGACGATAAGCGATATTATCGTTTATCGTGATAAAAAGAACACCCACGATAATCTTATCATGGAGATTTAATTTATCGTGATATCGTCCTGCGTCATGCACTGGGATCAATTCACCTATTATTTGCAGAGCGGCATATCCAGTACCTGCTGTTGGACGATTTTGAAAGCGATAGTGGCTGTGGGTGACTAAGTAATAACTACAGTACATAGATTCCATTGGAACGCAGGCTCTTTTTGTTACCATTTCCTGAAAAGTGATGGTTTTGAATTTCCACCCGACATCGGATGGATAGATAGAGAGGTAGATAGATAGATGGACAGAGAGATCGCTAGATAAATAGGATACATAGATAGAAGGACAGTTAGCCAGACATGGACAGAAAGATAAGATGAGTAAATAAGATAGATAAGATATATATATCGTTGTTGTCGGGTGGAAACCTTGTATGTCCAAAACCGTTTGTTTTTTGTCATTTATCATTTTAGAAAACAGCAGATCTACAAGCACACAACGCCTCGCGGTTCACTACTTGTGTGCAAAGGCCTTGTACATTTAGGTTCTGACTGCATACATTTGATTAAAGAATAGCTACACATGTGTCAGGCTAAAGGCTAGCAGTACTCTTTTCAAATAGGTAAATTAAAAACTAATATTCAAGTCATATTCTTTGTTCTTGACCCTATATTCCTGTACGGTATTAATACAAACTCCGACGATTAGTTGCCGATTCGATTACGATTACTGAATTAGTTGGCAACTCATTTAATAATCGATTCGATTAATTGTTGCACCCCTAATACAAATCTGAAACTTGGAGATGCAAGGTTTCTGTCCGACAGTGACGATGTAGTGTGTCAATGTCCTAAGCTTGACGTCTCTTCGTCTCCTGTGTCTCTCAGGGTTGACCTACGAGGAGGTCCTCAGCTTTGTGCCGTCGCCACTGGACGACGACGAGATGGAGTCTTAGAACGGGAGAGAATAAACGTCCAACCTCTCTGTCTGTTTCACACACACACACTGACAACACTCTGTGAGGACTATCAGTCTCATTTGACTACACACGCACACACACACGCACGCACGCACACACACACACACACACACACACACACACACACACACACACACAACATACAAGTGCCTGCCATTGTTCAGTTGATTGATTGATTGATTGATTGGTCGATCTCCTTGTCTTTTTTTCTTTTCTTTTTTTTTTCAGTTTGTGCTTTTGTTGTCATCCTTGCTCGCCATCCATCCATCCATCCATCCATCCGTGGTCCAAGGCATGTTCTTATTTCCTCCACGGGTGTTGCCGTCAATGATACTAATTAAGGCTCTGTTCAGAGTCAGGGTGCCGATATTGTGCATGTTGGCTCACTGGAAACACTCTGCTACACCAGTGGGTCTCAAAGTGTGGTCCAGGGACTCTCATGGTTCCACGAGGGTCGAGGGGGTTCCAACTTCCAAATGGCCCCCTAAAAGGTTTGTAACTCTTGAGAGTGTACAAATTGAACCAAATGGACCTGTATGGGGCCCATTTGTACACTCTCTGAGTTATTGGTGTCCTTGAAACGAAAAGGTTTGAGAACCACTGTGCAACATGAAATGGAACAGAGCCTTCATTAGTATTATTGGTAAAACCTGTGAAGGAAGTAAGGAAGAGCCCTGATTTCTTTCCAATATGGCTGCTGCGCACAGAGCCTCTGTGCCGTGGCAAAATTGTAATACACACATCAGCTGTCAGTATTTAAAAAAAATGATCAGATCTTTTTTCTTTTTTGCAACAATTGTTCCTTTTATTTATATTTTTTCAAATCTGCACATCTATGACTTCCCTTGTTTATATTCTATTTTAAGAAACGTGATGTTGAAATTGCAAAGGTGTCATATTTTGTGAAACGTATTGTCTTTCTTTCCCCACTCTGTAAAGCTATAATGCTGTTGTTGTTGTTGTTATTCTTATTACTACAAGAACTTAAATGATATTGTAAATGTAAATAAGACTGCACATTTTGTAAATAGACGGTTATGTGTGCGCACCGGTGATCATAACAGTCACCATATTTATGAACGTAAGACTTTCCGAGGCACTCTTACTTGACCCTTTGTTTCACAGTTGAGAATGTGCATCTGCCTGATCATACTTTAGAGTTAGACTATAGACACAGTCTGCACTCACAAGGTCAATTCTCTTTGCATTTTTCTTAACCGCAGCAGCAGTCATGACATACGGACGCGTTTCGGCTACTCAGGCTACTTCATCGGCCTGATTAGGCGAGTTAGCCTACTCACTCAGGCAATGCAGACCATGCAGAAGGTGATGTTTTGTCTGCAACAAATACAAAGATTTGACTTTTGCTTGTAATATTCCTTTTAGTAGTATGTACTTCCTGAACCATCCGTATGGTTCTATTGCTTCACACTGTGTCCTTTCTTTCTTGCTTCCCTGAACACTTCTGGTTCAGATGAATGTGTTACAAAGGAAATGATCCACCATTCTTCAGACGAATGTGTTACAAATTATCCACTTTTCTCACAAATTGAAGAGTACAACCTGCATTGTTATTGGGCTATCATTTAAAGAAAGGTTTCCAGTGACACTTCTTTTTTTAAAACACCTTTCTATACATTTTTATTGAATGTGGGGATGGATCCTCCCTGTATTTATGATCGTTTTATTGTGCCATTTGTATATCACTGTATAAGAGAATGCATCATTTGTTTCAGAATGTAAAAAAAACACACAAAAAAACAGTTTTATTATTATTTATGAAGAGCTTAGACTTATATCTGAAACAAAAACTATATCGATGATCTCTCACGCGTCAATTTGCCTGTGGCAAGAATAGCTCAACATTATAACTAATGCTGCTTTCTTTATCTACTGTATCTACAGTTTTGTGGAATGGCCATATTTATTATGATCGTATCGACTTCTTGGTGCACTCTCGATAGTTGTTTGCAAATCGTTCCGAGTATTTAACCACTTAGAAGCCTGATTAATATTTCATTGTACGATGGTGTCACACGGTGACATTTTTTTGCCCCAAAACACAGACTCGGGTTGAAAGTGGTTAACTAACTGACCTCTTTTTAGATTTCAAATTCTCAAACAACTTTGCAAGCTTGTTCTGGAGTGTGAGTTGGAACATACTAATTGTGGATAAAAGATCCACAGTAGCCAGACATGTATTCTCATAAAAGAATGTTTTGATCAGATTTATGTTAAAGTAAAAAAAAAAATCAACAGAATAAACCTGGGTCAGAAAGTAGCATTAATAATCTATTTCCTACAGTTGCTAATGTCAACAGAACCATTTCGGTCTCTTACAATTTTTGTTGGTTAGTGTTTTTTTCCTTTCCATGTAATGATTTTGTTCTTTTTATGTTAGTGCAAATATTTATCTTGTTCAGTGATTCTATGGTATTTGATTAAAACCCCCCAGGGAGCAACCGATTAATTTCCCATTTTTAGTAGGTCCGCAGCATATAGGGCTGGGCAATATGGACAAAAATATAATATGATGTATTTCACCAAATACCTCCATCGATATTGTGATGATAATATAGTATTGTGACTATACTGACACTTTTTTCAAAATATTTCCAAAATAGCAACAATAGCCAATCTAGAGGCTCACAACCCATAGAGCCTGTAGATTTTATATACAGTATATATTTGGAGAGGGAAATGAACAGCTTGGGATTTTAACGTTTCCGGTTACGGGTCCATTTGGTTCCATTTGTACACTCAGACGTTTTGAGAACCACATTGTCCAGCCCTAGTTCAGCAGTGGGATCAATCCCATGGCTTCCTATAGTTTGATGGCACGTGTGTGTGTGTGTGTGTGTGTGTGTGTGTGTGCGTGCGTGCGTGCGTGCGTGCGTGCGTGCGTGCGTGCGTGCGTGCGTGCGTGCGTGCGTGCGTGCGTGCGTGCGTGCGTGCGTGCGTGCGTGCGTGCGTGCGTGCGTGCGTGCGTGCGTGCGTGCGTGCGTGCGTGCGTGCGTGCGTGCGTGCGTGCGTGCATGTTTACTCACTGGATGCTGAAGGGCAATACTGAAGCCTCATTCTTTGTAATATTATCTCGGTGACATAGGTTAGGTAATAAAAAAACAAACAAAAATATTTATAATCCTGTTGGTTAGGCATTTCCAAATGTCAATGCTATGTGTTATTTTGTTTATTGATGATTGATTGTGTTTGATTTGAGATTTCTCATTGGAATGGACTATCTTTTTACTGTTTTATTCTCCACATATATAACCGTTAGAAAAATAAAGGCTACTATTTTCCAAAAACCTCTAAGATCTGTTATATAACGACTCTGCTGCTCAGTAAGGTAATTCTCAATGTGCACATCACCCCCAGTCCTGGCTACTCTTCACTGGCATCCGGTTGTCTTTAGAATTGATTTAAAAATATATATAATGGATATTTTGATCATTGTTTCACTGTTATACATCTACAGTACCTACATGTTAGACAGTAAAGGAATTCTGAAATGATAGACGATATTGGACCAAATCATGTCAATTCAATGAGCTTTATTGGCATGAGAAAACATACGTTTACATTGCCAAAGCAAGTGTCAAAAAATAAAATAAAAACAGTTGAAAATGGGGAACATATGCAGTTGGAGGGGGTACAGCATTGTCTTAAACAGAGCTATGTCACATTGTGTAATTTTATATATATACAGGGTATAAAGCTTTTGGAACAAATAGCATTGTTTTCTCTCAATACAATTTAAATAGTATAAGAAAAAAATCAAAACTCAGATTTAAAATGCATTTAAATGTGCAGTATGTCTAGATGTCAATCCATGGTTTGTAGTCATTAGGGTGGTTGTCAATAAACATTTTAGAGATTGAAAAATTCTTATGGGGGTCCATCTGTCCTTGAAATTAAAAAGGCTGCGGATCACAGTGGCTGCATGCACACGCGCTCTTAACCAGTAGGCGGCACCATAAGCACGCGTATCATCTATTTGGTAGACTGTGCAAACTACATCAGTGTTCAGTTGGACCCCAGGAAGAGTAGCTGCTGCTAAGGTAGTAGCAAATGGGTCTCCAAATAAACAATAAACAACAATGAAGATGCAGATCAATTAGAATAAATAACATCAACAATATTACAAAGAATAAAAAAAAGAAAAAAAAAATAGAACTCTAACATTGATTCTTAACATGGAGTTTGGGGCCCCCCAGGGATCCTCGAGGAGGCGGTTCCAGCCAGGGAGTCCACATTTAAATGATTGATAGTTTTAGGAACTAAATTGACCCTTAATGTTTGTGTCTGTATAATTCTGACTGTACAAATCCCAGTCCATTTTAGTTCTATTTAGTACATTAAATTATTGCGACCGAAGGTCCCATTTACCCTGAAAAACCTTGTCGCTTGAGTGAAAAAATAGAAGGATACACAAGACTAAGAAAAACAAAAAAAAAGAGAAGAATAAAAAAGAAAAAAAGGAGGAGGAGGATAAAGATACCAAAAGGAGAGAGAAGAAAGGGTGGATGAGGTACAACGTGCGGTATCATCCTCCGATCTGATACGGGGCAGCTGGACCTATGAAAGAATGTCCATCCACCTGGAGAAAAGAAAATGTAACAAGGAGGTGGCAACGGGCAGCCAGATAAAGTTATTAGGCCTGGATCCGACTTTAAGTCGACACACAGGATTCCAGAAGTGTAGCGCTTATTCTCTCTTGTATCAATCCGGTACTCGAAACGTTCTTAAAATTTAACATATTTTCTAAAGTAAATATGGGGGCGGCTGTGTTAAGAACGTTTCGTTGTCAAGCTCAACATTGGGCATTTGGACCTATACATGGAGAAATGGAGAAAACCTGTTTGGCCTAAACATGGAGATGTGGAGAACACTATATATGGAGAAAGTCCAGTCCATCATGTCATATGGGACTACCGTCATAGACAGTAGCCATTGTTAGGCCGGAGTCAATGGCTGTCTGTCTGACTGTCTGTACAGGAAGTGATGTCACATGACATACTTTTTATGCCCATATATGAGTCATTCTGTACCACATCTCCATGTTTAGGCAAACTCCACACAGAAAGGCCCTATCGCCAACCCCACCTAGGGTGTGGGCGATAGGGTCTTTCTGTGTGGAGTTTGCATGTTCTCCCCGTGTCTCCTAGGGCTGATACCCTCACAAAAACATGAACAAACTCCCCCCAGAATGACAACAACTAGAATCGTCAGAGAAACGCTGTGGTTGGCCAGATGGTCAAGAATTGGCGTGACCTCGCCCTTTAAGTCGCATGTCACCCTGAGGTCGCATGTCACCCTCAGGTGTCTTACTAGTTGTATTCACTGTATAATCATTTAATAGGAGTTGACAGTGTAAAAGCTAAATTGGGGTACCAGAGAAGGAAAAGGGAGAAAGGGAAAAAAGAAAACAACTTTGAGAATCATTGTTCTGAATCTGAAACATACATTTTGTAATCAGAATAAGTTATATGGTTGATTGATTGAAGGATTTAATAGAAGGTTGCATAGGAAAAAGTACAGTTACATGACAGTACAAATCACTGGTACAAGGTCAACTAAAAGGAGACCCCAGTAAGCTTTTTGGCATAAATTTACCCAGGAACCACTTTATGTATCTCATATAACATTGAAAGACAGATGGATAGAACATAGTACTTTGCATAGGATATCATCAATAACAAAAGGAAGAAACAGCATTCAAAAAGAGAAAAAAAGGGAGAAGAAAAGAAAAGGAAGATATTTAGGTATATTAAAGTGTCGTTTCCGTATCCGCCCTAAGACCGGATCTGCAACATGTGAAACGAATTGACTCCAGTCCAGCCAGTCTCCACTCACACACAGAGAGACGCCTGCGCTCAGTGCGCTGTACCAACCAACAAGCACTCTGCAAGCATCTATCCATCCATCCATCCCCGCTCTACAACAGCTTTAACATGGACAGAAAAGGTAACAACAAAAACAACACATATTAATGGCATTTAATAGAAGCCTCCAGAAAACACAGCGCACGTTCTTCTGTATCTAACTCTGCCCCTGTGACTCGACATTTTAAACGTTAGGGCTGTCAGGGTATTATAATGAAGAAGTGCTGAACAAAAAGAAGAGCAAGAACCACGCGTGGGTTTCAGTGCTGCTGCAACCATGCTAACAGCTAGGCTAGCTGAGCTAGCAGCGTTGCCATGTCTGCTGATTATAAGCGACTTCACTTTGGGGCTTGTTTTTTTCTCTTGTGTTCTTTGTTTTCGAAGAGTTTTGTCAAGGTCCCCCCCATAATTATTAATATAATGTGTATTTTTGTGCTCAGGGACCCCTACCAGATTTGTGTTTAAAATATCTCGCCTTTTCTTTCAAACCATTTAACAAGCTTTTACAACGGATACTGGTATGGTTCTCAATATGGGACATCTGGACACCTCAATGTCAAATTTTGTCCAAAATGGTAATACATAAATGAATACATTTTGGGAAAAAAAAAAAAAAAAAAATATATATATATATATATATATATATATATATATATATATATATATATATATATATATATAATAACAATAATTAATATATAATTACTATTACTATCATTATTATTATTATTATTTTCAACATAAACATTTTGGACAAAATAGAAAATGTTGAGGTGCCCAGATGTCCCTGGTGCCAACCTGTTTTCATAGACCTGGTTACTTGCTTCTCTCGTCAGATCTGGCAACAGTGCCAGCTAGCTAGCCTAGTAGCCTCGCAGTGCATGCGCCAAAAAACTTCTTTCCAAACTCTCAAACATGACACTGGTGCTTCATCACAACACTGTGCCGCGGGACAACAGCTGCGTGCTTACAACCTCAACGTGTCAGAGTGTGTCGTGTCGACACTTTAAAAACCAACAGCAACTTAAATAGACCATAATTCCAACTGCTAACAACTCAATGCTAATCTATTCTACACACACAAATCCATTGGTGCTGATACTGATAGCTAGCTGCTAGCTTAGTTAGCGTAGCTGTTGTTGACTGGCGCTAAAGGCTCACACATAAATACACCTGTCCTGCAAGCGATGCTATCTATGCCTGCTCCAATATCATGAACCAATTTACACAGGGTTCATTCATCGCCATGCCTGCTTGAGGTGGACATTTTTACTACTATATTATTACCAGAATAACCTAGCCCCAAAATGTATGCTAGTGTGGTCCTGGTCCAAATGGACCATTACAGGTCTACTCCTATGGTCTACTCAGTGTGTACAAATCGAACACACACACACGGTGTTCAAGTTCATTTTCTTCTGTAATATAATTCAAAAATTGAAACTTAATATATTCTAGGTAGATTGCGTATGCAGTGAAATATTCAAACACATTTTTTTTTTTCCCCCCGATTTTTTTATGGCATACCGGTCAAGAAAAACAAAAATCCACATCTCAAAATATTAAAATATAACACAAGACACTCTAAACAAAGATGTATTATACAGGCAGACATGTCAACCTTCTGAAGTCAAGAGTTGCTTGAATTCCAGTGTGAATGTCATGTAAAAACAAAATATAACATTTGTCACGGACAAGAACAAGTCTTGCCATTGCCATTCTTGTCCATGTACGGACATATTGATGACCCCTGATTATTACAGTTTTGATTACGTTGTATTTGGTATAGATATTGGTTCTCTAAATGTGAAAACACTGTCACTGCCTTGTAATAATGATTCAAACCCAATGTTCCCTTTTTTTTAGTACTTGTGATGCAGGCGAGAAAGAAGGGAAGAAAGCCCAAGAAAAATGGCAAAAAGTAAGTTAAGGATTGTAATATCCATCAGTGCTGTTGCAGATGTTTTCTTTTTCACACGCACGCACGCACGCATGCACACACACACACACACACACACACACACACACACACACACACACACAAATCCTTTCATTCCTGCTAAAGCTGCTGGAACACACATCCACTAAAAGGTTTAAAACCTGTTAGTGAAAGCGGTGCTTACTTACAGTTCTGTACAGATGTTAGAAAAACCTCACCTCCACCATGCTGTACTGAATGTGTTGTCCTATGTCAAATAACAAAAGGTCTGCTGCTCCCTCCACCCTCCACTCCATAGTATTGCCAGTCCATAGTCTGCATGCAGCACAAAGCTGCTAGGAGCGTCACAGGAAAAGGTGAAACCAAGAGCCACTTGTCCAACGGACAAGTAGATTTCTAATGAGCTTGTCCGGAAGGATTTATGACTTGTCCCGGACAACAGGACAAGCCTTAATGTCAAGCCCTGCAGACAGTATCAAATATGAGTGACTGACTATCGTAAACGATAAAGAACCAGCTCCCCGACAATATCATCAAGACGGTTTTTATTTTTGGACCACAATTCTTATGACCCAAATTTAGTTGTTCTCCATAGAGAAAGAATCACGGTACTTCTGCGACCCAGGGGTTGAACGAGTGACGTCAGGACTTGGGTACTCTATGGACTTGATGATAGCAGCTACACCAAACTGTTGTGTGTAGCCTGCAGGGAATTCATTTAACCACGACTTATGTTTTTGTGAAAGTTTAGCCGGGTGATGTGATATTGTGTTTCAGAGAAGTGCTGCACACTCTGGCTCCATATGCCAAGTTTCTTTTTATTTTATTTATCAACGTATCAGCTCAGGTGCCAAGAGTGTTTTCTCAGGGTCAGCACCTCACCGCAGCCTTTGGTTTGTGTGCGTACCGTCCGTGCGTGTGTGTGTGTGCGTGTCACCTTTCCTGCTATGTTTTGTGCAAGGACGCACTGATTGGTCAGTAGACAAACGCTCTTGCCTAAACATTATACACTATAGAGGGTATGCGCGTGACATCATCATCATACCCATAAGTTATGCTGGAACGCCTACTGAGTGTCAATAAACTACTTTCTGGCCTTAACAATCCATACATGCAAACAGAAAAGTCTGATTGCATTAAACAACGTTAAACAACCTTAAACTCACTTTGCCACTCACTTTGCTACTGATTTGCCATTCACTTTATGCATGCGCATACCCTCTATTGCAGACCTGGTCATTGTGTGGCCCGGGGGCCGTATGCGGCCCTTTGGTTCACTCTGACCGGCCCTTGTAGGGTTATTGGCAAATTACAAAATAAACACATTTTCAAATTTTTCGTCATGCATCATGGACTAAAGCTGAATTTCTTTTATTTTGAAGTTTTGTATTCACGTACATATGGACACAATGCGTACATCAGCACGTGTGCATGATCGTTGTCTCAATAACAAGCAGGTGGTCAGACTGGTCACAAGTGAAGATGACCTGCCTTACCTTACCCATCAAAAATGGCTAAAGTTAGCCCGGCCCTCCACAATATTTTCTGTTTTTCATGTGGCCCCATGGAAAAAATAATTGCCCACCCCTGCTCTATTCTGTCCCTATCGGGACGTAACTCGAACGGCACGTCTAGACTAAAACTACTGATTTTCAAAAGACTAAGAAAATACTAAAACCAAATGGTGTGCTATTCAAAAGACTAAGACTAAATAATACTTTGCTGTTAAAATTAACACTGTTGGTTCCACAGCAGACCTTGGGGTGAATATACCTACTTTACATGCATGTAGAATACAGTAGGTATTAGGTAGGTACACCCAAGGCAGCAATAATGGTGAGCCATTCTTTTAGAGGCGGATTTGTCTCAAGCTTGCTCTCCACTCATACATACGTGTACACACACACACACACACACACACACACACACACACACACACACACACAAACACACACACACACACACACACACACAGGGATTCAAGGAGACTGCGCACTTGGCAGAGTATGCCAATTATTAATGAGCTTGTCGTCTTGATTAGCCTTCTGTTCTCCTGTGTGTGTGTGATTTTGTGTACACACGAGCAAGGATTCAGCTTGAACTCGGCAAAGGCAATGGTTTAAAGCTATACAATGTGATTTTATTTTTGATGGTCACACCAAGGCCTGACAACAATAGCCTATGCACTGGATGAAAGCTTCTTTCAAACATAATGCTGCCAATATGTCCTGATGAGTAAGTACCATTGTGATGAAAACCCACTTATAAACTTATATACATGTCCTGGTCGGTCCAGTAGTTTAAATGCATGTCATTTGTCATAATCAGACGGTGCTGACTAAGGGTGGTAAAGTGTTGGAAAGCATCTGTGACCCAAAATCTGTTATGGAATGGGCGGTGTGCCCGCTGTCGTGTCGTGTAGGGTCATAAAGTTGTAGCGAGGTGCCGAAAAGGTGAGTGGGAGAGAGGCATGGTAAAGGTTCTGTAGAGCTCCCTGTTTTAGCTTGTCTGGCTGTTTAGATATGCCGGAATATGGCATATTCTCAACTCTCAATTCTAATACAGATCAACTCCAAAGCAAAGCAGTACTACGTATGACTAGTGTTAAAATGCTCTGTTTCGTTGTTGTTTTGGTTTCGGGCCAAGCTGCCTCAGCTTCCGGTCCTTTGAGGACTGCACTGCAGGGCAGGCTCCAGCAGACTATTGCCACCTCCTGCCATGGAAAGTTATTTCATCTGATTTCCTCTGACGCGTGCACACAGCAAAGTGCCATCGGGCCGACCGTTTGCTGTAGTTTGTGCGGTGTGACAACCAGAACTTATCATCCGACATACTGTGGGACCCGACTGCCAATATTTAACCAAAATATCCCTCACTGTCAGCTATTTTTCAGTTTTTCCTTATCTTTTCAAGTAGTCAGAATAGTTTTCTATTTTCCGATCAATCCCCCGATCGATCACGGACACGGTCTCTGTGCTTCCGTGAAAAAAAGAAAGTTCCTTCCTTACCCTCATCTTTTTCCACGCCATCCCTTTTTCTCTTTTTTTTTTCTTCCTTCTCATGCATTTTCATACTTTTACACAGCAGCAGCAAACGCTCTACTTAATCTCCACCCTCTACTTTCTCCACTGCTCGTCCGAATCACATCTTCCATCTTATCTCGCCATTCCAGTGTCCCCGCCTCCCTCCTCTTTCAGTAACAATCTCTCTCTCTTTCTCTCGTCCGCCTCTCACTCTCTGGCTGTGGCTTGCTTCAACTCCCATCACATTCCCTTCCCGCCCCCCACACACACACTCTAGTCTTGTCTCGGTTGCAGTGGGTCCGTTGCTCTGTACTATACTGTACGGTACTATAGCGGTGGTGCCGCTAGTGAACTGCAGTCAGTGACAGTGTTGAGTGGAGTGGAGACAAGCTTAGCTCTTGCAGAAGGGAGCAGCAGTCCACCTTAGCACAGTAAAGCTTAGTACTGTATAGCCTTGTTTTCTTTTCTTGGGCCATGTGGCTGCTGGATTGGATCTTCTCCATCAACACAGCTCTTGTGAAGATAGCCAGCGGGCTCAGGTGCAAGTGAGTGGCACGTTGAACCTTGACAGTGTGTATGAGAGAAAGAGACACAGGGTGGTGGGTGTTGTGCCTGTACTACCTGTTGCATAGGTCAGTGGTTCTCAACCTGTGGGTCGGCACCCCCAGGGGGGTCCCCAAATTATTGTGGTGGGTTCCCAGATGATTAACTTAACGTGCAACATTGTTTTCTCACTCTACAGTGAACAACAAACCAACATAAAGTTAAGTGTATCGAGGGTATCTGCACATTTTTAAAGTGACAATTTTAGGACTTTTTAATACCTCTAAAATGACAAATTAAATGCCAAATTGTCAAATATTAGAGGCAGAAAGAGGCAGAAAAATGCTCACAAGTGAGCATGTAGCTATTTTCACAATAGAACCTTGTTATACAAAATGTTATGCCTCAACTCTTAGTGCTCGTCTGGGTGAGGGGGTGCCCAGTAAAAATATGATTATTTTGGGGGTCGCGGCCTGAAAAGGTTGAGAACCACTGGCATAGGTGGGTGATTCAGGAGGCTTTCAAGTAGGTGTGTGTGTGTGAGAGAGATTCAGCCAGCTTTATGTGCACAGATGCCAGTCTGCAGTTCGTTGTTTTTTCTTTTGGCTGACTTACTGATGGTTCAATCCATTTTTAATTAGGCAACAGATGCTGCGTGGCATTGCCTCCGCTAGGTGCCTGAGTGAGTAACTACCTGGCTGCCCTTGTTTTCTTCTTGCGCATGCATTCGTTGCGAGTTGCGACGATTGATTGAGAGAGAGAGAGAGAGAGCGGGAGTGAGATTGATTGATTGATTGAGATGCCCCCCATGGATTTGTGACGTCAGCTCCCAGAAGAAAGACCACATGGTGTAATTTTAGTTATCTTTCTTGTTTCTGAAACTTCCATTGTTGAGGTGTTTTTCTATTCTAGCCAGCACCCACCAACCCAGACAACTGAACAATCCTCTGTTGCTGACAGTTTTGTTTTGACCAGTGTGCATTCTGTGCAATAGCGATGGGACCATATGAAAATGTCACGTCACAAACTCACGATTATTGTGACCAAATAAATTGCGATTTACGATTTTATCACAATGATCAAAATATCCCCAACATCCATTATCCTGGGGCGGAACAGTTGTCAAAAACTGCAGTGCTCACAACAACGCAACACGTTGTGAGCTTGTAGATCGGCAAAGAGATTTGGCTTAATAGATTTGGGAAAAAGAGATTTGGTAGAGAGTGGGTGTCTGTTTTACCAATTATAGAGGGTTTAAACCGGATATGCAGCTCGGCAAATAAAAGGTGAATTGATCCCAGTGCATGACGGAGGATAATTTCACGATAAATTTAAATCTCCACGATACAATTATCGTGATTTTTTTTTTTCTTTTTTTATCACAATAAACTATAATAACGATTACTGTCCCATCCCTTGTTGGGTCTACAGTACACATTGTGCACCCATGGGTGCAGGCAGCAAGCACCCACCACCCACCCAGACAACTGAACAAACCTCTGTTGCAGACGGTGTTGTTTTTGACCAGTGTGCAATTGTTCTCTGCTCCATTTACCCCTCCTCAGCACACACCCTGTTCTGTCTCAGCCTCCACAACGGCAGCTCATTATTGCATAACCCATCCTATCTTTTTATTATCTCCTCTTGTTTTTCTCACTCCCGCTCAGACACAGACATGCACAAACTGAAGGCAAGACGATATAATGTGTGTTTTAAAGATGTTGTGGGGCTTTTTGCCTTTATTGGTAGAGTATGTGGGGAGACAGAGGAAACGAGGGGAGAGATGGGAAGCAAAGTTTGTCGGGAACTGGACTCGAACCCTTTGTGCACTGCATTAGGAGTACGGATGGAGCTCGTAAATTTGTATTGATAATGTGCACCTTATCGATCCTGCTTATTGAACCGGACTTTTATTGAGCCCACTATTGAGCGTTTTCTAATATTTTGTTTAAAGACGACAGATCTGAACAGAACTGGTATATCTTTTTATTGGCCAGTTGTTGTGAGACTTGTGACTGAGTTTGTGGCTGACCACCATCTATGAAGATGACAATTGACAAAAGTAACACTAAATTAAAACAATCATTCATTAGTGTGCAATAAGTGTTAAATGGCTTTATATTATGAATAGTCCATCCATCCATCCATCTTCAACCGCTTATCCGGAATCGGGTTGCGGGGGTAACAGTTCCAACTGAGACTTCCAGATTTCCTTATCCTGCGCAACTTCCTCCACTCCCTCTGGGAGTATACCAAGGCGTTCCCAAGCCAGTCTGGAGATATAATCCTTCCATCTGGTCTTAGGTCTGCCACGGGGTCTCCTCCCAGTGGGACGTGCATCAAGGACCTTCCTAGGAAGGCGCTCGGGGGGCATCTGTACTAGATGCCCGAACCACCTAAGCTGACTCCTTTCCAAGTTAAGGAGCAGCGGTTCTACTCCAAGTCTCTCTCGGGTGATTGAACTTCTCACCCTATCTCTAAGGGAGATACCAGCCACCCTTCTGAGAAAACTCATTTCGGCCGCTTGTACCCGAGACCTTATACTTTCGGTCATGACCCACACTTCATGACCATAGGTGAGAGTGGGAACGAAGATTGCTCGAAAGACAGAGAGCTTTGCCTTACGGCTCAACTCTTTTTTCTTCACAACAGTGCGATTCAGAGACTGCAAAACCGCTCCTGCTGCTCAGATTCTCCGGCTGATCTCCTTCTCCGTCTTCCCCTTTCTCTCACTTGTGAACAAGACCCCGAGATACTTAAACTCCTTCACCTGGGGTAACGTCTCATTCCCTACTTGGACTGCACAATTCATCGGTTCCCTGCTGAGAACCATGGCCTAGTACTGTAATAATTTCTTGATCGCCTCTTGTTTTGATTGTTTAAACATGATGTCATGGGCCGCTATGCTCAATAACAGGCTTGATAAGCCCAAAGCTTATTGATACCGGGTACTCAATACATTTGTTATGGAGTTTGTAGCGGACCCTTGTTTCGAGCTCCATCCCTAATTAAGAGCCAAGGTGCCTGGAATGCTAGGCCGGCCCGGGGCCATAAAGTGAGTTGTTAGACCACAACAAAACCTGGGAGGGGCTTTAGGCGTTGGAGCAAAGGTTTAGCACTGCAGTGTTCTAACTGTGTGTGTGTAGCCAAGAGAGAGTTCACTGTCTTCTACTTTTTCCTCCCCACTCTGTCTCTATCTCAATGAGACTTGACAGGCCGGTCAATTCCTGCCTCTCTTGACTTGACCCACTTTATAAAGAAACCTTCCTCAGAGACATTTAATCACATTGTATTTAGGGTTAGGATCCGGCATCGGAGGAACCACGTCCAACATTGATGGAGGAGCCAGGAATGGGTTCCGTCATGTTTGGAACCATTTCCTTTGGGTTTCCAGAACCTGTCAGAGCTGGTTATTGTGGACCACCATAACTCTTGAGTGTACAAATGAACCGAAATGCATCTGTGTGGGGCCAAATACATATCAATTTGAGGGGTCCTTGGTGCGAAAAAGTTTGAGAAGACCTAGAATCGTCTTAATAGGTTAAATAAAAACATGATTTGCTAGGTTTAAAGTTATACCATGTAACTTTTTTTATAAAACAAATCTTAAAATTGTCCTAACTGTTAAATCGCTAAAGTTTTAGACTCCCACTCCGTTATTTTCAGCTTCTAAAGCCTTCTCTTTATATGTTTTCTATGATCCTGACCGGGCCCCGGTTTTCGCGGAAAAATTACTTCATCACACTACCGGCCAATCACAGCGAGGGTTATACACTGCCGGCCAATCACAGCGCATCTTGAAGTGGGGTCGCTATGGCGGCCATATTTGTAGTCGCCTGTGTGTCTCTATACTCAAAAGGTAATCTCGCCTACCAGGCAGGGTGAAGTAGTCCGTTTCTCCGGAATGCCTGAACGCACAGGAACTAGGGCTGCACGGTTAATCGTTTTCAAACCGAAATCGCGATGTGAAATGTCGCGATTAGCGAATCGCAAAGGCCGCGGTTTTGGCGATTTTCTGCGAAGTTGACTTCCCAAGCATTATGCAGACGTTTTAATTTTAGAAATCCGTTCATAATTGACTAAGGAATGATCAAATCAAACTGTGGTGTCTTTCTTTGCGCATCGCCGGCCGCACCGAGGATTAGCTTTACAGGTTGCTCCAATCTCCTCAGAGGAGAGGAGCCAAGCCAAGGCATGACACTGTCTGTCTAACAGCACGTAAAAGTGTATGATCCCTTCCAACGGAGTACTCCATGGCTACAGGTAGTGAATGTTCTGGTAATCATTATAAATATAACATCCTTAAATCCTTGTGCATAGATTAAATGCTCCCGTTTGTCGTAAGCTGAAAGTGAAAGTGATTTCAGTGCAACGGTGGCTGCTGCTCCTCCTCCACACATGAAACGTATGGCGTGTCTTAGGGTGCATTTTTTTGCCTTGATAAAACTTAAGCAAGGCAGCGACATACAGTACTTTCTTCCTTGACAATAATGAGAGGCAGACAAAACCATTAGGCCTACTGACATTTTGCTGAATATAAAAACGTTTTATATTGCTAATAAGCAAAGTAAAAGGGAATCTTTTGGAAATATAATTGAACTGAATCAAACCATTTGCCAATTTGCCTAGTTAGTGATAATCAATTCATTTTTAAATGTAAACACACAATAAATATTCAAGGAAGCTTAAATGATGTTCTTTGTTTAAATAATTTCCTTGACAATGAGAGGCATTATTACTGAGATTTTTCTGAATATAAAACCTTTTTATATTGCTAAAGCAAAATAAAAGGTCATCTTTTGGAAATATAACTGAACTGAATCAAACCATTTACATGATTGCCAATTAGCCGAGTTAATAATATCAATTTATTTTTTAAATGTATTACACAATAAATATTCAACAGAAGCTTGACCTAAGTTAGTGAAATGATTTTCCTATGGTTAAAATAATTTATTATATCCTTTTAACAAAAAAAAGAAAACTATCACTTATCCTACCTTGATATACATATATAAATACAGGGGTTAAGGTTCTCCGTCCTGGGGATGGATTTCCGTCCTGAGGAGTCTCTAGGGGCCATTTATGAGATCGAGGCAGATTTGCCAAAAAAGAGAAAACAAAAAATGGGGGTGGGGGGGTGTAGCCATGGCCGTGATGTTAATAACATGACCGAAATCGTCAAAATGCAGCATAATACTTGCTAGTCAAGTCAAAATAAATTTCCGTCTTAGGATTTTTTTTTTTTTGCTTTAGCCCCTGTAAATATCGCGAAAAAAATCGCAATCGCAATATTAGTCAGAAAAATCGCAATTAGGTTTTTTCCCAAAATCGTGCAGCCCTAACAGGAACCAGGGACCCCTCTAAAGATAGATCTCGGCGAGGTGGAGGTACGAAACACGGCCGAAAGACGCGGACGCGACCACGGTTTGCTATGGGCTACTGACCACTAGTTGAGCATCTTACACAGTATAGCTTTAAGTTTGCTCACCGGAGGCCAACACACAATGAACCTTTTGAACCGCATCACAACAAAAGAAAGCACGGTCAAACAGTGAGTTAAGGGTTGCCTGCATAATGTGTGCAGACAGCCGGGCGACACGGCCAAAACAATCGAGTCTTATGAAGGGATTACACTCTTAATGCTTTCAATCCTTTTAATTTCATGGACCCCTAGTTTCATATAGGGCATTAACACCCATTTGATAGAATTCATTATTTTGGTTTTAGTTGACAGTTAATTGTCACACAAATAATTGCAATTAATGGTTTAATTGTGTTTGTAGGCTTCGTAAACAAAAAATGCTCAGCGCTGATATGACAGATATACAAAGAAATTATACATTTAATAGCTTTATACTTACAATAAGAAGAATAACGGAAATAGTCAATCTACAAGCCCACAGCTTGGTGCTACTGCTAACCCAGTTAATTCACTCTCTCTCTCTCTCTCTCTCTCTCTCTCTCTCTCTCTCTCTCCATCTGTGCAGTCAAGTAAGTTAGTCTCTCTCTTTCTCTCTCTCTCTCTCTCTCTCTCTCTCTGTGTGCAGTCAAGTAAGTTAGTCAGTCTGAGATGTGTGAACCCATGGACTTTGGTGTTTAGTTGTAGGGTTAGTTATGGTAGATACTGCACTCTAAAATCCTCAGGGGTTAATTTGTACAGATCGAAGCATGTTTGGGGACAGCTACTAAAAGTCTGATTTGTACTGTGCTAAAAAGACCAAATCTATAAGCCAACGACATGTCGTGATGCAATGTATTATTGGCTTTTTCTTTTTTTTGTTGTTGGCAAACTGCATCAATATCACTGTCATGGGGTGTTGTGGTATGATTAGCCACCATTAGGGGTGATAGTTATTTCAATCAATCGATTATGACATGAAAAAGGGTGTAATTAAAGGCGAAAAGAAAAGCATTTGCAAGATGGAAAACAACTACAGTAAGCCATTGTAGTATTATCTTTATGTACATATATGTACACATATATTTGGCGGTATTTGGGCAATTTGGTCTTGGCAGTGTGTCGAGGTTCAATTGGTCTGTAGGAATCTGCTATTTCACATTTTAACACTTATGTTGCAATGATTTTTTCTCTTCAATGTCTCGCGTTGCCATGGTTACCATAGACTTCCATGTAATTGTGTAAAAAGTGCACGCCCATGCCTAGATGATGCACCACGTGTGTAGATGCTGTTCACAGCTTTCAAACAAAAAAATCCGCTTGGAAATCCGTTCAGGCATTCATGATTTATGGGCCATTATGTTTTCTTCAGATGTAAACAAACATGGCTGCCATGTTTGAAAGAATGGGTTGGTATGGGGGTTAAACATGCAATTTCGCGATCGCGATCATGCCTAATACATTTCTGGAGGTCAAAAAAAAAAATTTGAAAAAAAAAATTTTGAAAAAAAAAAAAAAAAAAAAAGTTTTTTCAAAAACGGCCCAAACTCGGGAAACTCGGGGTTGGCACAGCGTTGGTATCAATACAAACTCAGGAAACTCGGGGTTGGCACCAGATGTGTTAATCAAAGTGTCTTTTCTTTGTGTGAGTTGTGTTGTTTGCACATGGCCTAAAACATTGTAATTGCAGGTGTATAGGGCTGTCACAATTATTACATAATCGTCCAATCGTGATTATTTGACATAATCGTGATTATTTTTCATAATCGTCATAATCGTTTCCATGTCAAAAATAGTGGAAATAGCAGATCTACAAGCTCACAACGCGTCGCATCGGCTATTTCCACTATCAATGTTCTTTTTTAAGTATAAAGTTGTCAAATATGTCAGTCATTTCTTTGTATATTTAGCTTATGTGTCATATCTACCATGTGTAATTCAAAGCCTAAAAGCCAAACGGAAATGTAATTGTCAACGACAAAAACACAATTAAATCGTTAATCGCAATTATTTGAGAGAAAATGTATCGTCATGTAAAATACCATAATCGTGACAGCCCTACAGGTGTACTGTACCTCATTCCTTTATCTTCTGGTTTAAGTGCAAAATGACACTGCCTACAAACAGACACTTAACCCCCGACTGCTCCCCGGTGCTCATTCAGAACAAACCACTGCTGGGTCAAAGTAGAGCGAGGTCATTTCCCTTCGGGGAGCAATACAAATATAAAGCAGCAGCTCAGGCCACAGGATTTAAAAGTAATATTGGCACATGCAGTATGTAGGCCTATCCCAACTATGGGATAGGATTATATATATATATATATATATATATTATATCAGGATTATATCAGGGTTATAAACGTAATAATACACACATACCCATACATCAAGTAGATGATTTTTTGTTAAATATATCTCATATTAAAGGGATATTTGTATAAAATGAATTTGTAGCGATGATGTGACTATCAATGTTCTCAGTTGACTTTAAAGGACCTGGATAGTCATACTGTGTAAATAATATCATTAGCATAACGGTGGAAATGGATTGCGTTGCCTTTCAATAATGTAGAGTAATATGTGATTGTGTGTCACACCACTCATGATTAATGAACCAGAACAGAAAATCAACCACTGGGGATGGATAGATATCTATTTGATAAATGTGATGGAACACAGTAGTCCCAGACTTATTAAGTCATGCTAGAAAAGATTTTGTTTAGTTTTTTGTTTGTTTTTAAACTTTAAGCAGGGCTGGCTGGTGGGCTTAAATTTGTCATTTACTTAACACTTATGTTGCAATGATTTTTTCTCTTCAATGTCTCGCGTTGCCATGGTTACCATAGACTTCCATGTAATTGTGCAATTGTGTAAAAAGTGCACGCCCATGCCTAGATGATGCACCACGTGTGTAGATGCTGTTCACAGCTTTCAAACAAAAAAATCCGCTTGGAAATCCGTTCAGGCATTCATGATTTATCAGCCATTATGTTTTCTTCAGATGTAAACAAACATGGCTGCCATGTTTGAAAGAATGAGTTGGTATGGGGGTTAAACATGCAATTTCGCGATCGCGATCATGCCTAATACATTTCTGGAGGTCCAAAAAACATTTTTGAAAAAAAAAAAAATTGAAAAAAAAAAAAAAAATCAAAAACGGCCCAAACTCGGGAAACTCGGGGTTGGCACAGCGGTAGTACCAATACAAACTCGGGAAACTCGGGGTTGGCACCATATGTGTTAAGTACGCCTGGTTGGGTGGTGACCCAGCTTTTAGAGTTGCTGTATGGTAAAAGATGTTATGACATTTACTTCAATGTCTTCTGTTCTATTGCCAGAATCTTTAAAATCGTACCTTTTAATGTGCACGATGTGCACGCCATTCACAGCTTTCAAACTAAAAAATCCGCTTGGAAATCTGTTCAGGCTTTCAAAAGATATAGGCTATAGTGTTATCTTCAAATGTAAACAAACATGGCTGCCATGTTTGAAAGAGAGCAGTTCTGGGAGTCAAACATGCATTTCGCGATCGAGATCATGCAGAAACCGGGAGTAGGGAGAGGAATGCCAACTCGGGGAAACTCGTGTTTGGCACCAAGTGTGTTAAGCGAACATTTTGTAATTCTAATATTTGCTTCTGGGTGGTCCCTGCAACAACATATTTTGAGATGGGGGTCCGCGACCAAATACATGTAATTTTGGGGGTCCTTGACATGAAAAAGTTTGAGAACAACTGATTTAGAAGAAGGGTTTAGAAGCCATTTATAGAATCGGGTCAAAAATATTCAAAGACTTGTACGAATGTTCACGATTTATCAAAAAATAGATCTACAAGCTTGCAGCCACACTGTGAGCTTGTATATCTTCTATTTTTTAATAGTTATAGCATAAAATAATGGTTAAAGTGGTTCAAATCTAAAGTGGCACAGATTTGCATTCAGGTCAAAGCATGTAGAGCAGGGGTCTTCAACAGGGTTACTACAGAAGGTCCGACAAATCTTTGTGTGATTGGGGAACATTAGGCTTCGTGAGCTTGTATGTAGAATGTAGATTCATTTGGCTATTTCCAGAGAGTTGGTGTAGAGGAAAAAAAGAGCTTACCAAGTACAGAGCCAACAGTCATATTTGTTCATCTCTCTCTCAGCTAAGAGTCCTTGGCCTGAAAAGACCCCTGATGTAGAGACACTAGGAAAGCAACTGGTCCAACATTCATGAAGTCAGAAATATGATGGAGAGAGAGAGAGAGAGAGAGAGTTCTGACTGAGGAGGAGGAGAGAGAGCGCTGTCATCCCTCCTCACCTGCAATGCAGTGCTCGGCCACATCGGCCAATCCCATCCCAGCCTGGCGGAGGAGGGGGCGGGGCTTGAGGGCCGACGACAGCCAAGGAGAGTTCTCGGTCAGAGAGAGAGAGAGAGAGAGAGAGAGAGAGAGATGAACGAGAGAGGGAGAGAGTCAATAGGCATCATGTGAGGGAGAGAGAGAGAGTGAGGAGCAGTGCCTTGCACTCCACTCCGGTACCCAGCCTGCGGCAGCCAGGCTTTCTGGATCTCTCCCTACTTCTCTTCTCCTTCACTTCTTTCCATCCTCCTCCTCTTCTCCATCCTCCTCTCTCCCCTCTGTCTGTACTAGTCATCATCGCTCACTCTTTTCCTCTCCTCTTACTTTTTTCTTTCACTATTCTTTGCCAAACACCTGCCTGCCCCTCTCACACAGGCACGCACGCACACGCACGCGCCTCCACACTCACAGACATGTATGCACTGCAGACGCACACACACAATCCCTGCTGCTCACTCATCATCAGTCCTCGTCGCCACTCTTCTTCACTCCCTCTCCCAATCTGTCCTCCTCTTTCTTCCTCTCCTAAGATCTTTTAATCCCTCCCTCCCTCCCTCCCTCCCTCCCTCCGCTGGTGGATGGATTGAGAAGGTCTTTACTACTTACTGGCAACTCTCTCCTCTCCTCTCAGTCACATCTCATGGGTATCCGTGCATCCTCCAGGTAAGATGAGGCTGTGTGTGTTATCTGTGAGCGCGTACTTTGTGCACGAGTGCGGAAACGTAGTCCAGCGAGGACGCCAGGGTGACGGTCTTGAAGAGTCCTTAAAGCGCCCAACAACATGCATGACAACGGACATGACGTCCACTGTCCGGTGATCAAAACCAGTGACAGTGGCTTGTTGTCAAAACTGTCTTTGTTTTCCTTCACTGCAAAATTCTGCAGTGTTGTTTGTAGGGTTGGGGGCGGTAACCGCCGTACCGGCGATTTTATAACCTTTTCTGTCAAGTCTTGTAACTAAAACCTGTATCAGCACTCAATCACTGCGTTTTGAGACGTGAGTTTACCATAGAGTTATGGAGTTTACAGAATCACTGTAGCCTACACGATCCTGACTACCCGTCTCTCTCTTCTGGTTTGTTCACACACAGTGGCGTCAGTTCAGAAAAAGCTAAGGTATGGCAACATGACTGGTGTTGCCATACCTTAGCAACAGGCATGATATATTTATTTTAAGAAGTACATATAATATATAATTATATATACCTATAATATAATTATAATACCTTGTTAAAGTGACCATTTTGTTACATTTTGCATTTGTAGTTATTTTACTGTAATTTACCAACATAATAACCAGTACAGATAGACAAAGAGACATTTATGGATTTACATTTAGAACTAACTTTTATCTTCCCCCCCCTGGACCCAGGGTAAGGCAGCTGCATACCCCTGCCATACCCATTGACGCCCCTGTTCACACACAGCTGTGTGAAAAGTAAGTAATAGAAAGCCAGACCCGCTGTGCTGTACGGAGAAGTATAACTCGGGCAGTCAGGCTGTGGAGAGACGACTTTTGGGAAGATGATTGCAATATTTTGGCTTATCGCCGAACCTTAATTAATAGATACGGGGGTGCGGTAATTACCACAGTACCGGCGGTAAATGGGAAGACGGTAATCTCGGTAACAAAATGTCGATACCGCCCCAGGCCTAGTTGTTTGTTTGTTTGAGCTCTGAGGCTGTTAAAACTGACCCGTAATGTACGGATGATCTTTACTGAGTGTGTCTACACTACAGGGTAGGCTAGTGAATGTTACAGGCATGGTGTGTGTGATATCAAATGTGAGCTTACCCATAATCACAGTAATCCTATTCCATCATATTCAAAGGCTTTTGGAGGGAAATGACAGACTCCATGGAGCACTGTAGAGGGGAGGTGTGTGTGTGTCTGGCAAACTGAACCTTGTTGACGCTTGTTAATGTTGTATACATCAAGGCAATTATGTTTCGGCACTCATTTTTGTTTTTGGACAAGAATTCTCCTTTTGGTCATAAAAAACGCCACTTATTAATCGGTTAATCGATCGATAAGGTTACTTATCATGATGACACATGTTCTGTATTTCTGGCAAATGTTTCCCCTCAGAATATAGGGAAACGTTGGGGTTCAAGTGATTAATCCAGGCCTTTTACTGTTACCAATGTTTTTGGAGCTGTGTGGAACACAAGCTCCCTATACGTGGCGGTGTGTGTCTGTCTGTCTGTCTGTCTGTCTGTCTGTCTGTCTGTCTGTATGTAGCCTCTGGTGTAGCCTGAGTACCCTGGGTGACCAGAGAGGTGCTGTTGAGTCTAGCCTGCCCTGAGCATCAACTGCAACACACACACACACACACACACACACACACACACACACACAGCTCCACTTCGAACAGAGGTTCGATTTTTTACATTGGTGTTTAGGGGTATTTTATTTATTCTGTCATGATGACCAGGACCTGGTTAACAAAATGTAGTTCTGTACTTGTACTGTATGGAATGACAATAAAACTGCTTGAACCTGGAACCTTACTGAAGCCTAGCACTACGCTCTATCCTAGCATCATAAGGAAGAATTACAGACAGCCTGATAGTGTATGAGTTAGTGAGCGAGAGCAGTCCGTAGGAGGAGAGGGATGCTTGGAGAGATGATACCTAGAAGTTTTAGAGGGGAGGGGTGAATGGGTGATCCGATGAAAATCGCTCGATTGACATGTGTGTTTGTGAAGACTAAAAGTGAACAGTCAGTGTGTGTGTGTGTGTGTGTGTGTGTGGGTGGGTGGTTGCAGTGTTATGCCTGTGCTACACATTGTGTGGGCTGGCAACGCTCTCAGGAAGTGCTAACATATTTGAATGAGTCAATGCCAATATGCCATAGATAGATAGAAAAGGAGTGTGTACAAATGGACCTGTTCCATATGTGCACTCAATAGTTATGGGGTCCTTGAAATTAAAAGGTTTTGGGGGCGCCCACTGGCCTACTGGTTCAGGCGCATACCACTTAGGCATTGCCACATAGGCATGGCCTAAGTGGCGTCCTAGCAATTCATTTTCATTGAGAGGTGGGCGGTTATTTTGGCCGTGTGGAGAAGTTTAGGGGCAGTGAGGCGAGCAGGCGGCGAGAGCTGGACTGAGGTCATCTTTGTGAAATACAGCCCGGCGTTTACTCGCTGAGCGAGCGTGTTTGTGTCTCACCGCGGCGCGGTCCCCGCTGACCCAAGCGGGAGCCCTCACGGCAACCGCGATCAGTCTGAAGGGCCCTTCACATAATTATGTACAGTACGTTTCTTTTATATAAACCATCATCACTCTCATATTGTACCTGTACATGCAGCTGACATGTCCCTGGGACCTCCGTGCCGTGGTATGGGAGCAGAGCGGACACTGTTCCTTTAAGCCCAGGCATATTAACCATTGATTTAGTGTGAAGTTGAACACTGCGCTACGATGTAAGCACTTTTTGCTGCGGTTTACTCTACTCTCTCTCTCGCTCGCTCTCTCTCTCTCTCTCTCTCTCTCTCTCTCTCTCTCTCTCTCTCTCTCTCTCTCTCTGGGGATTCTTAACCCGTTAAGACCTGAGGCCGATTCTACAAAAGGTGTCTAAATCAGTGGTTCTCAAATAGGGATGGGACGATAAGCGATATTGTTGTTGTTTATCGTGTTAAAAAACACTCACGATAATCTTAGCGTGGAGATTTCATTTATCGTGACATCGTCCTCCGTCATGCACTGGGATCAATTCGCCTTCTATTTGCCGAACTGCATATCCGGTACCATAAACCCTCTATTGGTAAAACGTACTTATACGTACTTGATACAGTCTTTTTTTCACTCCCTACCAAATCTCTTTGCCAAAAAATAGCCGATCTACAAGCCAAGGACACCCCCCCCCCCCCCCCAAAAAAAAAAAAGAATAATGAGATGTATTTATTTGGCCGCAGATCCTCCTCCTGAAAATGTTTTGTGCCAGCATAAAATATGTGTTTTTGTTCTCGTCTCCTTTATATCCTCCAGGCTTAACATCTTGGATACAAAACAGCTTAGTTCTTTTGGTTCACACCAGCGCTGTCTTTCTTTGCAGAGTTGGAAGCAAATGTCAAAGCAAGTGATGTTTGTTTGTAGAATGATCAAACTGATTTTTATTTTATTTTTATGTTTAACCCCCCTTCACTTGAACCCAGTGTCCCTATTCGTAAATAATAGGCAAACATTCGGATAGACGCCTTGAGGATAGACCCCTTGAGGACAGAGGTCAACGAATTATATAGGATTTAAGTCAGAAGTTTATATTATTGACTTGATGGGTCCTAATGTAACTCCATGTTTAACTTTGATGAATTATAAAAGCTAATAAGATACGCAGCTCACTTATTTCAGCTCAGTGGCCTTGTGGGGAGACTAGAGTGTCTGTCCTGAGATTGGGAGGTTTGGGTTCGATCACCGGCCGGGTCATACCCAAGAGAAAAATGGGACCCAAATGGGTCTTTGTTTACTCTTGAGTGAGAAAACAATGTTTCACATTAAGTTAATCATCTGGTGACCCCCCCCAAAAAATAATTTGGGGACCTCCCTGGGGGGTCCTGACCCACAGGTTGAGAACCACTGCTACCGCTACAGAAACAGGAGATGGGCTCCTTCCCTATGGGCCTCACGGTTCAGCATGGCTTGCTTACTTATTTCAGGTGCTGGGTTAGAAATGATGACGAAGAGATGGAATAAACCCTCACACTCATATAATATGCTCACCAGTGTAATTCATAGAGGATGTTTGGAGCCAAGGCTCTTCATCAGGAGTTTGACCTGACGGAGAAAAACATCAATAAATTACACTGGGAGCGTAATGCGTTTGTTCTCTCTCTTCATAACTTTGATTAATGACATTAATAGTCTCACTGTAGCACATGTAGCCGCTGTATCGACACCTAACACACCTTTATTTGATAAAGTGTCTGACTCTCACAGCTTTTGTCAATGCAATGCCCATAAATCATTAATATAAATGTCAACATTTTGTGTTGCGTTAAAATCTTACTGAACTTTCCTGAATAGAATAACTTTTTGGCATGTATTAAAAAGCAACTTTGACCAAAAATACAGGAATAAACAAACATCAATAATGCCGACTGCATACGATTATTAGCAAGTTTCGCGTTGTCATATTGTCATATTACTGCAGCTGTGTGCTGCTGGTAAGCTTTTGGAAAATGGTGTGCTGTCCAAGTACCGGTATACTGCGAGTCGTAGCCAATGAGATAAACATGCCAGACCTCTTGTGTATATATATGCTTGTCCTTGAAACTGGATGCATTTAATCAAAACTAATCGTGTGGCAGAGAGAATTTGACTTTCAAGTGTACATATAAATTGGACACTGAATATTTGGCACAGTTAAACAACCTTTTTACTCATTCCAGTGACACTGGTTCTCAAACCTTTTTTGGCTCGGGTCACCCCTGTAAATAACGTGTTCATCCTCCACAGAGCCCTTGAATTATATTGTTACTTACTTAATAGTGCCTTACATTTATGTCATATTACGCTACAAGGCCACATACATGTACAATCTCTCCCCCTTAAAGAGATACAGTATGTCACAAGGTGAACTTGAAAGATTAGGACAGATTGTAAATAACTCTATTTAACTTTGTTTAACCACTTGAACCCCAGCATCCCTATTATTCTGTGTGGAACATTCACAAAGAAAATATCTTTCCTATCTACAATCGTCTCTTTTTGGTGAAGAGATTTGATTTAGATCAAAAAAAGAATGCACAAAGTACAGTACAACTCGGGTCTGTTTTACTAAGTGTAGAGGGTCAAAGTAGTTGCGGCACCGAGTGCCTCACTGCGAGCTCGTAGATAGCTATCCTACATATAATTTTAGAGATCGCTCAGTCGTAGGTCAGTCACAAATGCATTTCTACCTTTATCTCTTCAGCAACTGATCCCAATTTTCACATTTTTCATTGGCCATTAGCATTAGACAGAGGCTGACGGAGCCCGATTTCCATTTTCACCAAATTCAAGCTATTTATTCGCGTTTTTATACCACTTCTGTTCAACTCAACTTCAGCCTGTTGTCAGGGCAACGGTCCGTTCCTCCAGGCCATGGGATCTGTAACCCCACACCCACCAATCTCACAGTTAGGAATGTTGCAGTCTCTCTCTCTCTCTCTCTCTCATGTGGTTTGCCTGCATGCACGGGTCACTCATGCACCGGGTGCATTTGATGTGTGTCTTATCTTCCGACGGGTATGGCAAAATTATGTAGAGCAAGCGCATTCTCACGCACGCACCAGTTACAGTTACTTTCTCCATAACCCACACTCTGCACATATATTGGAGCACATATCTTCAAACGGGTAAGGTCTAGTCTTTGAAAAATCTTGAAAATGTGTGCAAATCTTTGAATGTACAGTATACATTTATTTTAAAGCAGACATTTGTAACACAAATCCTTCTTTCTCTTGGTCCCTGGAACAAAATATTTTCAGATGGGGGTCTGTGGTCGAATGCATAATTCTAGGGGGTCCTTGACATGAAAGTTTGAGAACCACTGACAGAGAAACATAGGTTTTTCAGAACACTGTTAGGATCTAGAAGACTTTTTTTTATTTTTAGGTCTAAATGGGTTAAACTGAAGTGATAAATTCCAAATATTATCAAAGTATTCTGAGGCACCCGGGGGCGTCACAAGGGGTAGGAAAGTGGGACTGAGTTACCAGGGCCCAAGGTGGAGGGGCCCTAGTAACTTGTAAGCTTGTAGATCTGCTATTTTTGAAAAGTCATGAAAATGTGCGCAAATCTTTGGATATATGTATTTTTTAAGTGAACATTTGTAACTCAAATTGTGGGGGGGTCCCTGGAACTAAATATTTTGAGATGGGGGGGGGGGTCCTTCACATGAAAAAGTTTGAGCATCACTGACATGGAAACATAGGTTTCTTGGCACACATTTTCACGATCTTTCAAAAAATAGCAGATCTACAAGCTCGCAGCGCGGCACTCGGTGCCGCGCTGTGAGCTTGTATATCTGCTATTTTTCAATAGTTAACATTCCTGGGGGGCCCGCTGTGAATCCTTGTACCCAGGGCCCAGAAATTGGTGTGACGCCCCTGGAGGCACCCCTGGACTTGTGTCACAGCACCCTAGGGGTGCCTGCGACACCCACTTTGAGAAACCCTGCAGTGACCTAACCTGTAATACTACACTAGCCATACAGGACAGCAAAACACAAACACAGTAGTAAACACACTATTCTGTTTTTGCTCTGTCAACGATGGCTCGACAAAGATAATGTGATTAGGTGGACAGACTATATAAGGGGGTTGGAAGTTTATTTACAGCTTCTGTGCGATAGTCAGTTGTGAGTGAGTGTGTTTGTGTGTGGTGTTGGATTGCAGGGTTGCCATGTCTGCGTATTATAAGCGACTTTGGGCTTCCTAAGTGATTCTCAAGCATTTTCATGTCGGACCCCCAAATGAATGTGTATTTGTCCACGGACTAGAGTTCTCAACGGGCCTGAAAATTAAGGCCCGGCACTAACTGGGCCTGGCCCATGGCCCAATTAGCATAGATTTTAGGCCCTACTCGGCCCGAAGATGTCGGGTCGGGTTCGGGCAGAACTTATAATGAGAACAACAAATATTTGCTTCTGGGTGGTCCCTGGAACAATTTCTTTTTAGATTGGGGTGCGCGGCCAAATACTGTACATGTAATTTTGGGGGTTCTTGACATGAAAAAGTTTGAGAACCACTGATTTAGAAGACATTTATAGAATCGGGTCAAAGATATTCAAAGACTTGCACAAATAAAAATAGCAGATCGGCACTCGGCGCCACGCTGTGAGCTTGTATATCTGTTATTTTTTTAATAGTTAAAGCATAAAATAAAGGTTAAAGTGGTTCAAATCTAAAGTGAAATCTTTTAGCTGATGTTTCAGACAGTCTCCATCTCTGTCTCTCTACCTCTCTTTCTCCCCCGTCTGGGTTCAGAGACGTAATCTTCAAACAGCGCTGCTGATCTAGCAGTGCCACTGTGCACACTAAGCTGGATATCAAATAAAGCTTAAGGGTGAAAATGTTAATGCAGTACTTACAGAAATGTGGCTCTCCCAAGACATTTAAACCTTTTAAAGCAAAGCTATAAAACGGAAAGTGGAATCAATTTTCATCTTCTTAACTATAAAAATGACTCCAAAAGTGCTTGATCGGAGCTCCCCAATAGGCACATAGAGCTGCATATACAGTATATACAGTATGCAGTAGAATGACCATTTAGCAGGGCTGTAATGATACCATAATTGCATGGATGCATCGATTTTAATTCCAAACAATCCAACTGCATTGATATGTAAACAGAAACCTCTACTTCTAGTGTGGCGTGTATTGACCTAGAATCGTTAAGCAAGGCAATGAATTGATTGTATGTAACGCTAAGACTCGTGCCTGATAAGTAAGATGTAAGATGATACGAAACAAGATCTTTAACCACCGACACTGAGATGGATGGGTTTTCGTGAAGGGTACAGCTGATTTCTTCCTAGCATCCCTATGGAACGTTTTCCTGAGCAGTGCCCTGTAGAAGGCACAGACATTGCTGCGGTGTCAACCCTATACAACCAGGGAAACCAATACAGAACACACATGGATTCCCGAGGCTGCATAACATTAAGGCGCCGTTCACACTGCGTTTTGGCAACGATAATTCCGCAAAAGGAAAAGTCAGATAGGCCTTCCGTTCAGACGACAACGGCATTTTCGGGGGTTAAAAAACGGAACGATCTGGATCCGCAGATTTGGGTGGAAAAGCCGACTCCTCTCTCCCCTCGTGTCACCGTGTGAGCGACACAGAAACGCAAAAAGCAACAACGCATGTAGGCTTTTTCTCTCCTACTAAACCCTACGGAATGCCCTTCTCAGTGTTATGGTTTGGTGGCCGAGTGGTTAAGGCATTGGTTTTACGACCCGAGCAGCCAGGGTTCGCGTCCCGCACGGCCATCTTTTTTTTTTCGGCGATAAAGTTATTATTATTGTTACATTATTCACATAACTCGGTAACGCGCTGAGTCGTCTCATCGCCTCCGTCATAGATAATAATGTAATAATAATAACCTTATCACCGGAAAAAAAGGTTGTCCGCGCTGGTAGAAAGAGGTGGCCGAGCGGGACGCAAACCCGGGCCACTCGGACCCAAAAAACCAAACCCTTAACCACTCGGCCACCAAACCATAATGCTTTGAAGGGCATTCCTATGTATTAGTATGAGAGAAAAAGCCTACATGCGTCGTTGCTTTTTGCGTTTCTGTGTTGCTCACACGGTGACGTGGACACTACATCATTTCGGCTGCATATGAACGCTTGATAAAAAGCAAAACGCAACGGAGATATCCCGGGACCTTGCCGTTTTCTCTACAGAGCGTTGCTGTATGTACTGTACGGGGCCTAAGAGTGAGTAGCTAACTAAATGTTTTCCAAAACCTACGGAGCTGTTCTTTGTGGGAACAAAGTCCTTTAGGAGGTTGATATTTTTTATCCGCTTCTGGCGAACATCTTTGTAACTTCTCCATCCATCATAGCAACAGACTAGAGTTACACCGCGCCCCTCTGTCTAGTTGGCACTGCTCAGGAAAACGGGTCTAGAGTACCAAAGTCCTGACGACACTCGTTCCTCCCCTGGGTCGCGGAAGTTTTTCTTTATGGAGAACTAGTCCTTACCCGTTTAAAGATATGAGCTCCGAAATGATGTGCAGTGTGTGGGTTATGGGGTGTGCACTGTGCACACGGGATGGAAAGTAACTTTCTGGTGCTTACATGATAATATGTAGGAGCATCAATGTAAGAAATACCCGTTTCGTTTAAAGGCTACAGAGATACTGTGTACCGATCTACATGACAACATCTGAAATAGGGCCAGCCAACAACCCCCCCCCCCCCCCCCGCCCACCCACCCACACACACACACACACACACACACACACACACACACACACACACACACACACACACGCACACACACAGAGCTGGTTAAACATGTTGCCCCATGCTAGATGTAGAATAGATATGCCTCATGCTAGATGCAGAATAGATAGTAGTTACACCATAAAAATGCTAATATACAGCATATGATTTGTGAAAGTGACAAACGGGCTTCACAGTTATGTCAGGTATGTTCATATGCTAATGGTGATGCGATTTCAGATCAATTGCTCCAGCCACTGAGGAGAAACGCTGTGACAGACAGACAGACAGACAGACAGACAGACAGACAGACAGACAGACAGACAGACACTCACTCACTCAGACAGACATTCGCAAAATTATAGTATAGATAACATTAAGTCATCTTAGAATCGTCTGCATTGTGGTCCAAAAATAAACAAACTGTCGGGTAAATGGTGCATTTATATATCACCTTGCTTTATCCAAGGGTCTTTACAGAGATTGGGCATTACATTCACCATTCACACACACACATTCATACACCGATGGCGGAGGAAACCATGCAAGGCACCAACCTGCTCACCGGGAGCAACTAGGGGTTCAGCGCCTTGCTCAAGGACACTTCAACACTAACTCTGGGGGAACCTGGGATCGAACTGGGAACCTTTTGGTTGCCAAGCGGCCCCTCTACCCCTGAGCCACTGCCAGGGATGTGGCTCTGTATTGTTTACGATAGTAAAATATTTGATAGTCTGTTTCTGGTGAAAATTCAGCTAATTCTTCGGCAGAAACCATAGCATACCATAGTTGATTCTTCATATCAATACAAGTCAAACCCCTGGGATCATTTTATTTATTTTTGGAACACAGTTATTATTTGATAAAAAAAAGTCTAAAAAAACGCAATCCAGGTAGGATCTAGGATGTTTAAATTACGTCACACTTCAATGCTCTATTTTGCATGGAACATTAGCAGGATATAACTGATCTGTAACGCAGTGATGGTCAGGCGGAAATTCTGAAAAAAGGCCTTCTATAAGCAGGTTAGAGGCATTTGGGGGTAAAAGTGGGGAACCAGGCCATTTTACATAATTCAAGGGTGCAGAATCTGAAAAACCTGGTTCCCAATCAAAATTGTGAGTTTTTGACCTTCTAATTTGCATAACAAAGTGGCTGCCGAATTGTACATTTTGAACTATTTATTCAAGCAATATTTCTCTTTCAAAAAACTTTTCATCATTTTATCATATAATCAGGGTTTTGGGAACACCCAGGACAGTTTTTGAGTTGCTTGATTCAGTTTAGATTTAGATATTTGATATTCATTTTTGTAACTTCAAACAACATTTTAACCATGATAGATTTAATCAAAACACCCATCCTTTTTTCTGGTGACTCCTGACGCCCTCCTAATACGTGAGCAGGTCGTGTTCTTTCGATAACTCCTTTCATTTTATTTTTAATAATTTATTTTTTGTATTTATTTATTTTTCATTTTCCCAAATAATTATTAAAAAGAAACAAAAAAAGTTATCGAAAAAACACTGCCTGTTCGTGTATTAGGAGAGGCGACAGGAGTCACCAGAAAAAAGGATGGGTGTTTTCATTGAATCTATCATGGTTAAAATGTTTTTGTATCTAAGTGAAATATCCCTTTTAAATAAAAATAAAACATTTTAATTCGGCAGCTATTTTGTTATGCAAATTAGAAAGTCAAAAACTCAAGATTTAGCTTGGGAACCATTTTTTTCAGATTCAGCACCCTTGAATTGTGTAAAATAGACTGGTTCCCAAATTTTACCCCAAAATGCCTCTAACAATCACATTTTTCAGAAATTCCACTAGACTATGACGCGTTTGTGAGCTTTCATAGATTGGCTGAGTTTTGGTGTAGAGGGAAAACAGAGAGCACAGTACAGAGGCAAGTGGTTTTAACTGCTTGCAGCAGTGGCACGTTTTCCTCTTCTTTCAGTCGGATGATTAGGTTTCTGCCCCCCTGTCATTTATAATGGCTTTTCATTAACCCATTTAGGCCTAGAATTATTGAATGCTTTTTAACCAGTGAAAAATAGCAGATGTACAAGGTCACAGCGCGGCACCGAGTGCCGCGCTGCGAGCTTGTAGATCTGCTATTTTTGAAAAAGTCGTGAAAATGTGTGCAAATCTTTCAATATGTGTATTTTCAAAGCGAACGTTTGTAACTCAAATTTTGCTTCTGGGTGGTCCCTGGAACTAAATATGTTGAATGGGGGTCCTTGGCCAAATAAATATCATTTTGGGGGTCCTTCACATGAAAACGTTTGAGAACCACTGACATAGTAGTCTCTCAAGAACAGACCAACTGAGCTCCATTTAAGTGAAAAGAACCTTTTCTTTGACGATGGCTAGCCAGATTGCTGACATAGAAACATAGGTTTTTTAAAACTTCAAAAGTGTCTTCAAAAGACACTTATAGAATCGGGTCAAAATGATAATTTTCACGATTTAAAAAAATAGCAGATCTACAAGCTCGCAGCGCGGCACTTGGTGCCGCGCTCTGAGCTTGTATATCTGCTATTTTTCAATAGTTAAAGCATAAAATAATGATACACAAAATGTGTACCCGTTCTAAATGGGTTAAAGAACACAGCTTTATTTTACTCTCCAGCGAGCTGTCCCATATGGACAACCCAGAGAATTAGATTTTTAATAATTCATCATTACGCCAGCCTCAGATTAGTTCAACATATATAAGCTGTTCTTTAAAGCTTCACAGAACCACCAGCCCCTTTTCTGTACATTGAATGTTTTATGATGTCAGCCTGGGCTTGGTGGTCGAGGGTCGTGGCTCCGAAGCCTGATTTGTACTTGGTTAACACCGAAAATAGCACGGTGGCGCAGTGGTTAGCGCTTTGCCTCACAGCTAGAAGGTCCTGGGTTCGATTCCCGCCGGGGGACGCTGTGGGTGCTGGGGGCGTGTTTCTCCCTCCGCGTCATCAGCGCCCACACCCTAGGTGGGGTCGGCGATAGGGCCTTTCTGTGTGGAGTTTGCATGTTCTCCCCGTGTCTCCTAGGGTTGATACCCTCACAAAAACATGCAGTAATCCTGGTCTCAATAATGCCTCCCCCTGGCCATCCGGGGCGCCTGATGGAGGGGAAAGGAACTGGTTGGAATAACGTGTTCCTTCCACGCACTACGTCCATCCCGGGGAAATCCCCCCTGTCAGGTGAAAAGAAACAACTTGGACTACTCATGCATAGAAGGAAGCATGAGGTCAGTCCGTTGTCTCCCCAGGCACGGCAGAGGGAGTGCAGAGCCCAGGATTACATAGACAATTGGCACTGGGTGAAAAATGGGTTGCAAAATCGTGGGATAAAAATTATAGAAGTAAAAACACCGAAAATAGCAGATCTACAAGCTCACAGAATGCGATGCATCACAAACTTGTACATCAGCTACGATCTACAAGCTCACAACGCGTCGCAACACGTTGTGAGCTTATAGATCGGCTATTTAGCCTATTTTTTTTGGCAAAGAGATTTGGTGAAAAAAAGACTATCAAGTACGTATAAGTACGTTTTACCAATAGAGGGTTTAAATGGTACTGGATATGCAGCTCGGCAAATAAAAGGTGAATTGATCGCAGTGCATGGCGGAGGACGATTTCACAATAAATGAAAACTCCACGATACGATTATCGCAAGTGTTTTGTTTTTTTACCACGATAAACGGTTATAACGCTTATCGTCCCATCCCTGTTTGACGCCGGATAATCACTGCCATGATACTCTGAGGATTTTGCTGTATTGTGTAATGGGGAGGATTAAAGTATTGTGAAAACCTAATTATTGTGGTATCATTGAGAGCTCATGAACTGTAATTAAAATCCTTACAACTTTAATGTCCCTGGGATCCCAACTAAGTGAACAACAGAGCGGGGAGGGGTTGCTTCTTTTTATCATTTAGTTTTTATTAAATGGCCCCGACATGCATCATCTCTCCCCAAACCAGGCCACTTAACCTCCCTGAACCATCTCCCCAGATAGGAGTGCTCCCTGAACCATGTCTGCCCAGATAGGAGCGCTATAGTCAGCTTATAATAGATCACTGGCTTCTCTCGCTGCTTCTGCAACACTTCTTTACACTCTCATAATCTCACCTTTTGTTCTTCCTTTTCGCAAGTTGTGATTGTGAAAGTACATTTTACTCAAGTGCTGAACTTACGTACAGTTTTGAGGCATTTTCTTACTTTACTGGAGTATTTCCCACTTTCAGTACTTTTACTTCTACTCCATTGTACTTTTATAACGTACAAATGTTGTGCTTTTACGTGCTGCACCACAATCATTTGAAAACTTAAGTAACTAGTTATTTGTGAGCTTGTAGATCTGCTTTTTTAAGCATTTGAAAACTTTTGAAACTGCATTATGAGTATTTTAACTTCTGGTACTTTAAGTACATTTTGATACCAATACTTTTGTACCTTTATTCAATTACATTTTTTATTCTGGACTTTTGATTTCAACAGAGTAGTGATACTTTTTACTTAAGTAAAACATGCGAGTACTTTTTCCACCACTGCTTTTCACACACTGACTGCACCCAACCTCAAACACGTTTTCACACCCTCTGTTCTTCTCACTCATAGTCTCGTGTTAGTCGGGGGCCTTGGGGAGATAGAATGGTAATTTCGTGCTAATCAGTCTAAAAACGTCATGCTCTAATGATTTAGCTAGGGTGCCTGAGTCGGCGACCCAGAAAACGATGGTTTAGTGATGAAAAGTGATGAGTCATCACTTTTCACGGTTTTGTGGGCGTTTTCTGGGGCCATTTGCAGCCCAAGGAATGTGTTTTGTGCAAAACAAATGCTTGCAATGGATTCAGCATCATGACAAACCCCTAGTTAGACCCCCCCCATCCTACTTAAATACCCAGAAAAAAAGAATGTTTTTCTTGGTATTTTCCTCCTGTATAGAAAGTCGATGGGAGCCCAAATTGATTTGGCGACCCCAAAGGTGAAAAGGGTGGCATTCGTTCCTTGACCTAGTGGTAATGTGCGTGCAAAGTTTTACGGAAAGTGCAAGCTGTAAAGGGGATGTGTGTGTGTCCAGCTGAAGCTTGTTGACACTAGTTAATGTTATATACATCAAGGCAATGTTGTTTCTGCACAAATATTCGGTTTCAGACAAGAATTTTACATTTGGTCCTACAAAACGCTGCTTATCAATGAATCGGTTTATCGATCGATAAGGTAATCAACTATCAATAATAAGGAATTAATCAATAATTTGCATCCCTAGTCTGCAGCAACAGAAGCTATGATTATGAGTAAGGGATAAAGCGGACATGGAGTCTGCACTTCCGTTTCGTCTTTACAGTCCCACAAATGTATCCTAATATAAAGTAAAACCATCTAAGCATATATACAGTAGCTTGCCGCTTAGCAGAAATGGAAATAAACAGAAATGGCAGCTTCCGTTACTCGGGTTTCAGGAGGTGTAGTTCCAGACTCTACAGTACAGTATATAGCATTCGGAGATTGTGGTATAGTTGTTTGGCAACACGAGACTACACCTATCATAGCACATCACCCCCACCCGTAAACAACTGCACTGGCTTCCTGTTAAATACCGCATCAATTACAAACTCCTCCTTCTCACCTACAAGTGTCAAAACGCCCTGGCTCCACAGTACCTCTCAGACCTCCATGATAAACCTACTCTGTCACGGACTCTGCAGACTTGGACCTCCTCTCTGTCCCCAGTGCAAAAAAGCGAACCTTAGGCGACAGAGCCTTCAGTGTGGCAGCCCCCACCCTGTGGAACTCTCTACCATTGGACATTCGCCATGCTCCAACACTGGACTCTTTTAAGGCTGCATTGAAGAGACACCTGTTCACTCAGGCTTATGGCACTTAGTTGTTTAGTTGTTTGTATAGTTTTTGTAAAGCGCCTTGGGTTTATGAAAGGCGCTATATAAATGCAAGTTATTATTATTATTATTATTCATTTGCATCTCCTCCTCACGTTCTCTCCTCCCACAGACCTGAGCCTGGTCATGGTCGTGGAGGAAGCTCCCAGGCAGGAGGCCAGGCTGACTCCCCCCTCCCCGAGCAGGACGAGGAGATCCTGGGCTCTGACGACGAGGAGCAAGAGGACCCCAATGACTACTGCAGGGGTGAGACCACCTTATTGTACATACTGTCACTATTCATCCCTCCATAGACCCCAATGACTACTGCAGGGGTGAGACCACCTTATTGTACATACTGTCACTATTCATCCCCCTGTAGACCCCAATGACTACTGCAGGGGTGAGACCACCTTATTGTACATACTGTCACTATGCATCCCTCTGTAGACCCCAATGACTACTGCAGGGGTGAGACCACCTTATTGTACATACTGTCACTATTCATCCCTCTGTAGACCCCAATGACTACTGCAGGGGTGAGACCACGTTACTGTTTATATAGGAGCTTAACCCATTTAGGCCTAGAATTATTGACTGCTTTAACTGTTGAAAAATAGCAGATATACAAGCTCACAGCGCGGCACCGAGTGCCGCGCTGCGAGCTTGTAGATCTGCTATTTTTGAAAAAGTCGTGAAAATGTGTGCAAATCTTTGACTATGTATTTTCAAAGCGAATGTTTGTAACTCAAATTTTGCTTCTGGGTGGTCCCTGGAACTAGATATTTTGAGATGGGGGTCCGTGGCCAAATAAATATAATTTTGGGGGTCCTTCACATGAAAAATTATGAGAACCACTGACATAGTAGTCTCTCAAGAACAGACTAACTGAGCTCCAGTGAAGTGAAAAGGACCTTTTCTTTGACGATGGCTGGCCAGATTGCTGACATAGAAACATTGGGTTTTTCAAAAAAATCTTAGAAGGATTCAAAAGACACTTATAGAATCGGGTAAAAATTCAAATTTTCACGATTTTTCAAAAATAGCAGATCTACAAGCATATCTGCTATTTTTTTTAATATTTAAAGCATAAAATATTGCGTCATATTGTGTTCAGGCCTAAATGGGTTAAAGATTTAGCCCGAGCCCTCGGCAACCTGTCAGCCCGACCCGCGACGGGTTCGGGCTGACGTATTCGCGAAACCAAAAAGTGGAAGAGCCAATCGGTGTCTTGTCACAGGGCCCTGAGCGCTTAATGCTGATTGTCTCCTCTGCTGCTTTTTGGTTAATCTGTCCACTAACAATAGCATCTCTGATTAGGTGGATATCACGCTGTGAAGATCGGGGACTTATACAACGGCAGATACCATGTGATACGTAAGCTGGGCTGGGGGCACTTCTCCACCGTGTGGCTGGCCTGGGACATACAGTAAGTTGCTCCCCGGAAGAGAACATTTGTTTTGAAAAAAAAAAATCACGATTTTTCAAAAATTAAAACAATAAATAACTGATGTACATGTGACACGCTGTGAGCTTGTAGATCTGCTATTTTTGATTCTTTCATAATGGGTAAAGGTGTTTGCTGTGGGATGGAATGATTTGAATTGTGTTGTCTCTGCATGTTCTGTGGTTTCCAGGGGGAAACGCTTTGTGGCCATGAAGGTGGTGAAGAGCGCTGAGCACTACACAGAGACGGCACTGGACGAGATCAAGCTCCTCAAATCTGTAAGGAGAACGTCACTTTCTTCTTCCGGGACTCAGTTTTCCGGGACGCAGTTTTTACTTAATGACCAAGCAGCAGCGGTAACGGACATTTTGTTTCAACCGGAGCCTTTCTCAGAGTGACTATACAATTGTCACGCTGAGAATGTGTGTGTGTACTTGTATTACTATACTCATAAGTAGTAGAATGTGAGAAATATATCTTGTCAAATGCTCCAGCTCAGCAGATTCTTACGCGACAGACATTTCAGCCCACATGCCTTCATTCACGCTCAGGAAAGCCGCAAGCCGATGCTTCCGTCGTGTATGATCTGCCTGAAATGTTGATATCCTATCCTCTCAAGAATAGTAATACAAACATGTCTCTCTCTCCAGGTGAGAAACACAGACCCTGACGACCCCAGCAGAGAGAAAGTAGTCCAACTTCTGGATGACTTCAAGATCTCTGGCATGAACGGCACACGTATCCTTCCTCCTAATGCAGTTCACTCTGCTGTCCAGTCTCTAGACTCTACTGTATGTGACGGCATGGGTGATGATATGTTGATTACTCTCTTTCTTGGCCAAATAGCAACTTCATAGTGTTTAGAGCCAGACAATAAGACTGCCTGTCCTTAGGCGAGATGAGAGACTTGTCTTTGTTGCTACAGAGGGATGCATTAGTACCGTTTTAATTGTAACAATAAGCACATTCAGCCAAAGTTCTTAACAAATGTGGCTGTGACAGCAGGCCAATTGGTGATTTTTAATTGGTCATTTTGGGCCTTCGGGCGGCCGAGCTTCTAGTAATTAATAATAACACAACACAAATCTATCCAACTGACCTGAGCTTGTAGATCTGATATATTTGTTATTCAAAAACAAATGTGAAAGTATTTTTGATTTGATTATGGATTATTTTTTTATAATTGATTACATCGATTAGTTTGATAGACTGTTGCACCCATAATTGACTTTTTCCGTTTAACAGTAGGATGATGCCACTGCAAATGTAGTTGGGTTCTATGCTGGGGTGGAAATGACGAGAGAAGCTCTTCTTGTGTTGTTTTTGCTTAACGTTGCCTCTGTCCAGATGTGTGCATGGTGTTCGAGGTGTTGGGTCATCACCTGCTCAAGTGGATCATCAAGTCCAACTACCAAGGCCTCCCTCTGCCCTGTGTCAAGAGCATCATAAGACAGGTACATCGTCACTGACGCACTCCACCTCTGTCACATTTGGAAAGACCTTGGTACCGTGGTAATTATAGTTACGTTTCTGATTAGTAACCTTGTCCAAAAGGTTCAAACGACCTAAAAAGGCAGCTGGCATTTGAAAATGGAATTTGGCATGGCATGGTACCCGTGGTTTCCATGGAAATCAAACTTCTGTCCTGCAACAGATGAACTGAGTGACTCCAATGAACGATTTTTATTTGATCCAGAAAAGGGTTGGAAACCGAACCACTGCCTTACATTCTTAATAAACAGTGGTGTGATATGGATTTTAGAAGTGTGGGTCCTCTAAATTCATGACGTCATGCACGCACGCTGTTTTTATTGTTAAGTGTGTGTTTAGTGTGTGCATATTAGGCGTGCGTGCAGAAAAATAAGTGTGGGCTCGCCGAGCCCACGGCATCTCACCCCTGTTAATAAAGTAAAGTTCATAAAGAAGCAATGACATCACACAGGGCATGTCATCAGCATGCTGAGTGACTGTGTTTCTGTGTTGTCTCTCTTCATGTGAACCCTGCAGGTCCTCCAGGGTCTGGACTACCTCCACACCAAGTGTAAGATCATCCACACGGACATCAAGCCAGAGAACATCCTCCTGACCGTCAACGAGCCCTACGTCAAGAAGATGGCGGCCGACGCGGCGCAGTGGCAGAAGAGCGGAGCCCCGCCCCCGTCCGGCTCTGCAGGTCTCACTACCCGTCGTCATCTCGCTGTACTCTCACAGTTATTACATAATCACAATTATTTCTAATAAAATATATTGCATTGACAAGCTTATAATGCGGCCCGATGTGGGCGTCTTGTGAGCTTGTAGATGTGGCTGTGTGTATGTAGGCTCACAATCCTGCCGATTAGTGAGGGAGTCGTTTAATCGATAAATATTCATGTCGATTGGTGTTAGATTTCATTGTCAAGGAGTCACAGAAATGATCTCTGTAAGGCAGGGCTGGAGCAATAGAAGCAGAAAAAACATGTGCACAATGTTTTTCAGTGATCCCAAATTTCTTAAGGTTATTATGTTTTGACCAAAATGGTCTTCGTCGGATATTTATCAAGTAACTATTAATTTAGAACAAGTTCAAACGTAGTGTTAAATGAAATAAACCATATGGGGGGGGGGGTTCTACGTAGCCAAAGAACCACTTGATATTTCGTTTAAAAAAACACACAAATCAATGAACCTACGAATTCATTCATTCATTCAACATTATAAGATATGTCAGTAATTTTTTTGGTATATTAAAGTTATTTGTCATATCTATCTGCCCTGTGAAAACCTTCTACCAAGTGTCTTTGACGGGTACAAAAACCAAGATTAATGTGTGCCGTCAAATTCAGTTTGGGAACATCAAATATCCTTTCTTTTCTCAGGGGGAACATAATGAAAAAAGTCAATTTTCCAGGCTGTGCTTTTAGAAGGCTGGAGAATCATAATGTACCTTGCATATTTTATTATACTGTACAGTATAGGGTCTCTGTCGGGTGGAAACCTCATATGTCCAAAACGGTTCACTTTTCAGGATTTAAATTCCAAAACGGCAAAAGTAGCAGATCTACAAGCTGAAGACTTGTCGCTTTGTGGATCTGCTGCTCTTGATGCTCTGTGGTGACATTAGAGTATGATCATGTTGGACAGGGTTCCCCAATAGGTGGCCCGCGGGCCATTTGCGGCCCGCGGGCGGCTACTGTCTGGCCCCCACCAACCCCAGTAATACTGGTGGTATAAGAGCAGCAACAACACTAGTATATCGTTGTTGTCGGGTGGAAACCTTGTATCTCCAAATTTGATGAAGCCCTGCTTCATCATACAAGGCCGTTGCACAAAAGTAGTAAAAACAGCCGATCTACAAGCACTGCTTGTAGATCGGTTGTTTTCACTAGTTTAAATCTTTTGAACTGTCGCTGGAGTAGCGGGAACGCCACCATCGCCCCCTGTAATGTTGTGGTCCTCGGCTTGGTACCCTAGACATAATTCAGCCCTTGGGGAAAACTAATTGGGGAACCCTGATGTAGGAGCTTTCATTTACGTGAAAACACAAAGTTAGTCTATATGGAGATAAGAGGTTTCTGCCAGAGGGCAACGTTATAATATATGCTTTGCAGAGCAATGTTTGTGCTGAGACAGAGATAAGGTTAACCTTGACTGTGAGTCACTGCTGGATGGATCTGTTGTTATGGAAATTACAGTAGCAGCTCGCGGAGGGCAGGGGAGCAGCATGTGGGAGACATTATACTGCAGACATGATATATTATGTTTGTCTTGCAGAAGAAACCTCGTATCTCCTTATTTTATCATTTTGAGGTCTTTCAACGCCCTACTCGATCACACTATTGTCACACAAAAGCATCAAAAGTAGCAGATCGGCAAGGTCGAAGTGCAGATAAAAGCGGCACGTTTTGAGCTTGTAGATCTGATGCTTTTGCTATTTTTGAATTTGAATCCTGAAAAGTAAACTGTTTTGGACATATCAGGTTTTTCACCCGACAGAGACGATATTATCACAGCTGGCCGTGCATCAGCTCAGCTGCCAGAGCAGAATATTAATTCTAGAGAGCGGTGGATGTTATTCGTGTTTACAATACAAAAAGTGAAATGCATTTAATTCACTGATCTTCATATTTCTCCTTGTCTCCTTTTACAGTGAGCACAGCACCGGCACCCAAACCAGTAAGTCAGCTTGTTGTTTTTACTATATCTCTTTACTGGTAGAGGCAACATATTTACCATTTAATCCTAAAACAAAAATAGACAATCTACAAGCTCACAACAAGTCACATTGCCATGCGTTGTGAGTTTGTAGATCATGTAATTTCGAAAGATTCACTTGCCCTAATCTTGCAGGTGAAAATGTAATTTAGATAGCATGTTATGCAGACAGATATCAGGTACACTTGTACACCTGGCATTCTATATTTTGTATAGTTTCAATGTACAGATTATTTATGTATTATTCTATGATCCTCTCGCTCTGGATTAAGAGTGTCTGCTAAATATGCCTAAATCAGTGGTTCCCAAAGGTTTTAGCTCAAGACCAAAAAGAGACATTAGATGTTTGCCCGGGACCTAAACTAGTGAAAATAGAAGATCTACAAGCTCACAGCGCGTCGCTTCACTCCAGAAAAATGTTGGAATTGTTTTTGAATTGATGAAAAGTTGAGGTTATTAATTATTTTTATTTATTCTTTTATAACTTTTTTAAAGTTATACCATGTAACTTTTTTTATAAAACAAATCTTAAAATTGTCCTAACTGTTAAATCGCTAAAGTTTTAGAACACCCACTCCGTTATTTTCAGCTTCTAAAGCCTTCTCTTTATTTGTTTTCTATGATCCTGACCGGAGCCCGGTTTTCGCGGAAAAATTACGTCATCATACACTACCGGCCAATCACAGCGAGAGTTATACACTGCCGGCCAATCACAGCGCATCTTGAAGTGGGGTCGCTATCACAATAGGGCGGCCATATTTGTAGGCGCCCGTGTGTCTCTATACTCGGGTGAAGGAGTCCGTTTCTCCGAAAATGCCTGAACGCACAGGAACCAGGGACCCCTCTAAAGATAGATCTCGGCGAGGTGGAGGCAGACGCGGGGGTGTGAGGCCCGGTCCGCGGCGAAAAACGGCCAAAAGACGCGGACGCGACTGCGGTTTGCTATAGAGCTACTGACCACTAGTTGAGCAACTTACACAGTATAGCTTTAACTGTAGGAAATGGAAAAAAGGAGATATTTACTCATTATCCATAAAAATTGGACCACAAATGGGTCCCGACCTAACATCTGGGAACCACCGGCCTAAAGATTGTTATTCAAGACAAACAAAAAGTGTTTTGTGTTGTTTCTTTTCCTTTGCCCTCCCGCCAGCAGCAGGCGACGGGAGCCAAGATGTCCAAGAACAAGAAGAAGAAGCTGAAGAAGAAGCAGAAGAAGCAGGCGGAGCTGCTGGAGAAGAGGATCCAGGGAGAGGAGGACGAGGAGGACGACCAGGAGATGACGGAGAGCACGGAGGACCCCACCGCGTCATCACCGCCCCCCGCCGCCGCGCTGCACGGGTCCGCTACACTGCAGGACATCGCCGGTGTCCCCGCAGGTTGGAACCCGTTACGTACATTAACACATGGGCTGCCATTGTTTTGGTAATGATATGGCTGTAGAGAGCCGCCGTTCACTTACGCTTTATTTTGAAGAGCCCCGGAATCTGCATGTTGTGTAATCTGAATCTAAAATCCTAACCGCAACCTACCGTAGATTCCGAGATATAGCCGTTTCTTTGTATCAGCATTGAACCGGAGCCTATGGAGAATAGACACTCCATGATGCTGGCGGCCGAGTTGCATGATGGGATATGTAGTGTTTTCGCTCACCAGCCACTAATGTGGCACCTGTTTAGCTGGTAACCATGGCAACAGTTGTGGACGAGATAACGCTGCCCTGGCACAGCGCCCAGGACCCACAAAATTACATGTATTTGGCTGCGATACCCCATCTCAAAATATGTTGTTCCAGGGACCACCCAGAAGCAAATATTTGAGTAAAAAATGTTTGCTTTTAAAAATATATATTCAAAGATTCAATAGTTAAAGCATTCAATAATTCCAGGCCTAAATGGGTTAAGACCCGGGTCCCCTACGGCACTGGTTCTCAACCTGTGGGTCGGAACCATAGACATATATATATATATATATATATATATATATATATATATATATATATATATATATGGATGATAATTAGCATCATTGCAAAATCCAGTGTATTTGCATTATTACATTGATATGTGGTGTTCATTAACACCCATGGGGCAAAACTCGTTCAGTAACGAGACAAGGCCACTGAAGGTCGCTGTGCCAAAACTCAGTTGTCTCGTTGAGAGACGAGACAAAGGGTTAACTTTGCAGCGTGCAGCTGCGCGCATGTTGTGTGCCCTGTGAAAGACCCTGGTCCATACGTCATAACGTGACTCGCACAGAAGCAAAATGGAGCGTCTATGCTGCATAGACTCCCATTCTATGCTGAAACATAAAAACAGCTTTATCTATGAATAAGGTGCAAAGAACGCCAGGGAAGCAGAGATCTGCTTGTTTTCACGGTGACACTATGGTGACGCGATGGTCGGCCCCGGTTTGGATTTTAGTTTCGCGAGCGTTTGTAAACAAATGGATTATCTTCCTCAATCGTCAGCGGACACTCACATGCACACGCACGAAGCATCCAAGGCTAAAATAAAGCGTAAGTGAACGGCGGCACCAGCAACAGCTAGAAATGTTAGAAACCTTGCCTCCCGTTGTGTTAATATGCTGTGTTCTGTCTAAATAAACACAAATATTTACTGAACATTTTTTCCCCTTTTACAGACCCCCCGATACCTGAGGACCCTCCCCTGCAGAGGCTGGACCAACAACAACAACAACAACAAGAAAACACAGAGGAGAAGGAGGAGGTGTCGGAGGAGAGCAGGATGGAGGTGAGCTAGGGATGGCCAAGGTCACAAAATGTGCTATATTTTCCTAAATATTTAACAGATATCCATAACCCATCAAACAAATAACAATTTTGGCCATTCTGAAAAATGCACATTAACACTGAATTTGAATTTTAGTGCCTCTTTATTCCAAAACTAGGGATATAGCATTATTGAGCATTATTGAGCATTATTATCAGCCAACATAGGGATGCTGACCGAACCCTCGCTAAAAACTCCAGGGCAAAGATCCACTCGTCCGAGACAGTTTGCCCTCTTGGCTCCCAAGTTGTGGAATGGACTCCCTGTCGCACTTAGAACAACGGACTCACTCGCTACCTTTCGCCGTGGACTGAAGACTCACCTTTTCAGACTCCACCTAAACCCTTAGCACTACAGTAAAATCAATGACCATACATGAAGCTAGTTAACATTTGTTTGTTAGGTTTCTTTAGAACTTGATTATATTGTGTTTTTCTCTAGATAGATATCCATTTACATTGTTATATTGCTGTTAATGTACTGACCTATTATCTTGTTTATTATTGCGATGTTGTATCTGCTTATTGTAAGTCGCTTTGGATTAAAAGCGTCTGCTAAATGCCTAAACTGTAAACTGTAAACTGATTGAAATGTTGGCCCACATCCCAACATAAACATAAGCTTGAATGTAGTATTTGTATTTAAACATGTCCCCAGAAAACACTGATAGAATCTAAAGCATTCGTCATCACAAAAATACTTTTTTCAGCTTCACATTCAAACATACCGGTAATTGTTATAACATAAAATATCGGTCAAAAACCGATCTGTATTATATCTGTTCGATAACGAGGCCAACATTGGCTGATACCAATATGATGACGGATTAATTGTCCGTCCCTAAGGTGAACTGCAACGGCCACGTCTCCCCCAGACCGGGAGGACCAGAGGAGGAAGGAGAGGAGAGCCACCATGGGACCACCACCACCACTACCACCACTCAGCAAGACCAGCAGGACCAGACCAACGCCAACACCAAGGTGGAGGGCAGTGCCAACACGAGCCAGGACACACCGGGTAAGTGGTAGGGTTGTTGGGAGGGGGCAATTTCAAGGATTGTTCAAAAGGGTTAAAAAAAATAGCCGATGTACAAGCTCGCACAATCGTGTTGTAAGCCGAAAATGGCGGATCTACAAGCTCACAACCCATCTGGGACACGTTGAGCTTGTAGGTCTGCTATTTTTTTTATTATTTTAAAAGATGAAACTGACAGAGTAATAGAAGTGTTAAGATGAAACTGAAAGAGTAATAGATGTGTTTAAACTAGCAATAGAATAGATTTTAGGAGGCGTCCCAGGCATCTTAACGTTTACCCCCTGTGGAGTGCCAAGTCCCCGTTAAGACACTGAGAGATGTCTTACCTGGTTCCTATGGTTACCAGGTAAACAGGCGCTGCTGGTGAGCTAACAAACTTCATATCCCATGATGCAATTCGGCCGCCAGCATCAGGAAGCATGTAATCTCCATAGGCTTTATCAGCTCTAATGCAAAGAAACTGCTTTATCTCGGAATCTACTTCCACTAACACTTTGAACGCTGAGAACAGCTTTTTTTCACGGTGACACTGGGCCTTGACGATCGATTTCCACAACATGGACTCGATTGTGGCTTCCGGGGCTCTTCAAAATAAAACATAAGTGAATGGCGGCACTCTGTAGCCAAATAATTACCAAAATAATTAAGACTGGGTTGAACAAAGGTTTTCAGTCATAAGATTCTATTTTGCCTTAAACCATGCATTACAGCCCCGGGCAGCCAGACAGACGATCATCAGCCCATCTGTAATGGGATCCCCGGGGAGGAGGACCCCAAGGGGGTCCTTCCTCACTGCGTGGAAAAGGAGGAGGAGGACCAGGAGAAGAAGAAGGACGAGGAGGAGGCCATGGATCTGGAAGGAGGAGGAAGCAAAGGAGGAGCTGAAGAGGAGAGCCCCAATGGTAAGAAGAGCAGAAACACATGGCCTTGGCACCTCTTTATTGTGGCAGTATGTAGAACAACAGGAACTAAGACATCATAAATCATTGTGTGAGCTGTTATTTCTGCCTCCTCTGTCAGAAGCATCAGATTCAGCCAGTCTGTTGGTGAATCCTCTGGATCCTCTCAACGCTGACAAGCTGCAGGTCAAGATCGCTGACCTGGGCAACGCCTGCTGGGTGGTGAGTAACTCCACCAACCACCGATAAACGTCAACTTTGGGGGGGAAACATGTACTTGTTGGTATGAAACGGTACTAGTCTCGCATAGCCAGACGACTATTCCACAATCTCCGAATTCTATATAGAGTCTGGTAGGATTTAGAAGACATTTTTATACTTAATGGGGTTAAGAAAATATACTGTAATGCAGTGTTTCTCAAATGGCGGAACGTGTACCCCCAGGGGTACGCGGGGGTACTGCAGGGGGTACAGGAGACAACAGAATGTATTTGACTGTTATGGGTAGGGCTGTCACGATATGACATTTTACATGACAATTAATTGTCACTCAAATAATTGGCGATTAACGATTTAATTGTGTTTTTGTCGTTGATAATTACATTTCTGTTTGGCTTTTAGGCTTTGAAGTTGTACATCGTAGATATGACACATAACCTAAATATACAATGCGATGCGATGCGACGCGTTGTGAGCTTGTAGATCTGCTATTTCCACTATTTCGGACATTTTTCAACATTCACGATTATGACGATTATGACAAAATAATTGCGATAATGTCAAATAATCACGATTAGACGATTATGTAATAATTGTGACAGCCCTAGTTATGGGTAATGACAAAACATTGACAGTCTTTGTGTGAACCTTCTGGTGGTTGGATCTGTACATTGTTAAACCAAATGACATTAATACCCTGACTTTTGATGTACATTTTATAAGCAAAATGCTGTAGTCAGGGGAAGGGACTATTTTGCTTCAGAAACCAGTAGAAGGGGTACTGCAGCCAAAACACTTTGAGAACCAGTGCTGTAAAGCCCGGATCAGAGTCTACGGTGGAGAGCTATCCACCGCAAATTTGAGGTGGAAGGCTTTCCACCTCAAGTCTAGACCGGTTCAGGTCGACCAATCAGTGAACGGGGGGTAGAGCCTGTCTGTCTGATAGTAAAAACAGAGAGATGTGTTGGGACTCGCTCAGGTCGACCAATCAGTGAACGGGGGGTAGAGCCTGTCTGTCTGATAGTAAAAACAGAGAGATGTGTTGGGACTCGCGGTGGAAAGCTCTCCACCGCGAGGAATGATGTAACATTGTAATTTCATGACTCAAAAAGACTCGAAAAGACTACATCACGGTGGATAGCCTTCCACCGCGGACCCGACTATGATCCGGGCTTAATACAGTGCTGTAATACATATCAGCCTTGAGAGCTGTTAGCACGGGCGACTTGTTTGTAACAAAATACTGTATCAGCAGTCAAAGTTCAGCGCGAGTATGGTTTGTAACAGAATATCCCCTGTGGTCTTCCACACAGTATGGGCAACTTGTTTCCAATAGACTATCAGCATTGACGGCTCAGCGCGAGTAAGATTTGTAACCGTATCGGCCTCGGCGGCTCGTATGGCGCACGAGTGAATGAATGTGGTGGCACGCTGGGTCTCATTTTCTCACCCAGCGTATCGCTAATGTCTTATAGAGTTAGTGTTGCATAATCCAGCATTTTTCTTCACTGTGCTATCTAAGGTTAAACATTTAATTTACATTAGCGTGCTATTTAGACAGTTGCCAGGTTAATTTGTTGACCTGGCATCCTATAGTATTGAATTTGTAATAATATTTAACAATTTTGCCAATGTTTAATTTGTCATTTTAGAGGTATTAAAAATACACTTCAAGTTTATGTTGGTTTGTTTACTGTTGAGAGAGAAAACAATGTTGCACTATAAGTTAATCATCTGGGGACACCCCAAAATCATTCGGGGACCCCCCCCCCCCCCCCCCCCCCAACCCACAGGTTGAGAACCACTGCTTTATGTAAGGGCTGATGTGATGCTTTCTCTCCCTCCCTCTTCCAGCACAAGCACTTCACAGACGACATCCAGACCAGACAGTATCGCTCTCTGGAGGTGCTGATGGGAGCAGGTTACAGCACGCCAGCAGACATCTGGAGCACAGCGTGCATGGTAGACTACACACACTATTCAATTCAGTTCAATTCAAAGGGCTTTATTGGCATGAGAAACGTATGTTTACATTGCCAAAGCAGAAGTGTACACAATACAATACTCATGCCCTTGTTTCAGTGCTGATGTTGGAAGAATAACATGCTCTGCATCCAAGACGGCATTCACCAAGACACATGTTTTTTCACCCTCTCAGCCAGCAGTCATTGTTAGAGAGCAAGCTCTCACACACTCACACATATCAGTGGTCTGTAAAGGGCAGGAGGAGGCGGGTGACCTTCAGACTCCATCTAACCATCGAACATCTTAGGAATGCTGAAGCCACGTCATTAGTTTGTACAACATCACATACTTTCAGACACAAGGGGAGAGAGGTGGAACAACAGATGGCATGTTATTACACCTCTGGCAGGTTGGAACGGGGGTAATGATTTCTCCCCATTATGTCTGTGGGGTCTGTTATCTCCAACAGTATTGATCAGATTTGTAGGAAGAATTGTGGGGATGTTCAATATTAGCTTTTTTTTACGATATCCGATTTTCCAATGTTGTCAATATTTTGAGTGGTGGTCACCCACACAGACACACACACACACACACACACACACACACACACACACACACAGGCCACCCTGAAATGAACTGCTACACACTCACGGCCAGGCGCACACACACACACGCACAAATTCCTCTCACAAACAAACAGGGTATAGCTTAATGAAATGAACTGCTCACATCCACCGCTCACTTCAAACATAGAAGATTTGTTAGATTCTTTATTTACGTTTCCGATATCAACCAATACCGTTATATGAAGACTTTTTTTCACCAAAAGTGAACTACTATATATCTAATAAAATCACACCCGTGTGAAGTGGAGCTGTGTGTGTGTGTGTGTGTGTGTGTGTGTGTGTGTGTGTGTGTGTGTGTGTGTGTGTGTGTGTGTGTGTGTGTGTGTGTGTGTGTGTGTGTGTGTGTGTGTGTGTGTGGATCATGTGTACCGATTTTTGTGACATTTGAAGAAAATATGTAGGAAAAGGAGCAAAAAGTGTGTTTTGGAGAAAATTCAAGATGGCGGAAAATCTATCATGGCGCAAATGGGCGTGGCCTATATGGGGAGATGCGTCATGACCCAAGGAATCCAGGGAAAAAATATTTTTAATTTTCCGACCTACGGTTCAAGAGTTACAGGCCAAAACGTAAAGTGGGGTGTTATGGCGCCACCATGCGGCCAAATGACACAATTATTTTTTATTTAATCCTTGAAATCATTATGAACCTCCTCTCCAAGTCTTGAAACTCTAGCCCCTATGGTTTGCGAGAGACAAATAATTGAATGTGAGTTTTTGCGATTCCCATTATAAGTCAATGGGGAAAATTAATTCACTAATAAATTAATATCAATTAAACTATTGAACCTTTCTCTTAGCAAGTTACTAGCCCACGATTCCCGAGTAAGCCGGTCGATTTGACATATGGCGCGAGTGTGTGGTGGCAAAACTGTGGGACTAGTAGCGTGCCGAAGTTTAGGAAGTTCAGGCTACATACAGACACACACACAGACAGACAGACACACAGACAGACCCACACGGCCACGTATAGGGAGCCTGTGCTTCACACAGCTCCAAAAAAGGGTTGTGCGGCAGTGTGTGTGGCTCAGTTCTGTCATGTACCTCAGTGGCTCTCAACCGGTGGGTTTTTTTTTTTTTGGGGGGGGGGGGGTCCCAGATGACAGTAAAGTGACAAAGGGGGGTCCCAGATGACAGTAAAGTGACAAGGGGGGGGTCCCAGATGACAGTAAAGTGACAAGGGGGGGGTCCCAGATGACAGTAAAGTGACAATGCAAGGATTTTTAAGACCTTTTCAATACCTAAAATTAAAAAAAAAAACATTACTGCACCAAAGGAAAATTAACAAACTATACTATAAAAACTGGTCTTTCTTCCATAGCTTGGTCTTGATCTTGACTGACAACATATTTCTGTGTCTGTCTCTTACTCCTCAGGCTTTTGAACTGGCTACAGGAGACTATCTGTTTGAGCCCCATTCTGGAGAAGACTACTGTAGAGATGAAGGTGTGTGGTATGGCCATGGCTTCCTACGAAGCGCCCAGAGCATTAAGACTTGTTGGAGTCTTATGACACATTTAGAGTGTACTGTAGACCCTTAAAGATAAAAGTGCACAATATGGTGTGGTAACGTACGGTTCATTACTAGGAATGGAGCTCGTTATTGATAACGAGTACCTTATCGATCCTGCTTATTGAGCCGGGCTTTTATTGAGTCCACTATTGAACGTTTTCTATTATTTTGTGGGAAGATGTGAGATGACAAATTCTGAACAGAACTGGTTTATTATTGGCCATTGTTGTGACTGAGTGTGTGGCTGACCACCATCTAAGACCATCTAATTGACAAATGTAACAAATATTATCATTGAATATCATTAAAACAATCATTCATTAGTGTGCCATACAGTAAGTGGCTTTATATTATGAATAGTACTGTAATAATTTCTTGATCGCTTCTTGTTTTGATTGTTTAAACATGACATCATAGGCAGATATGCTCGATAACAAGCTTGATAAGCCCAAAGCTTATTGACACCGTGTACTCAATACATTTGTTATCGAGTTTTTAGCGGTTGTTTCTAGCTCCATCCCTATTCATTACTGGACCAGTCCAGTGTACACATCCAATTTAGTTTTTACACTACAGTGTATGATACCTGTTGTGTGTGACTGTGCCAAATGGCAGAACTGGCACTAAACTCACCCATGTTCCAGCGATTACTCAATATGTTTAGTAAAATAGTATTTAGTCTGTTAACTTCAACATGGTGTTTGTCTGTGTCTCTCTGTCTCTCCAGACCACATAGCCTTGATCATTGAGCTGCTAGGGAAAGTTCCAAGGAAGCTGATATTATCAGGCAAATACTCCAAAGAGTTCTTCACCAAGAAAGGTATACTCACACACGCGCACTCACACGTACATATAGATCCTAAAAAAATATATATATATTGTGTAAAAGTACATTTTCTTGAAACGTTAATTTATTTCTTAAAACGTATGTATGTACAATGTATTCTAGATACATTGCACATGCCGTGAATTATTCTGAATTATTCTTTTTTTGGTTGAAAAAATATAATTTTTATGGCATACAGCTCATGAATATCAAAAGTGCATTTTTCAAAATATTACAATATTACACGAGACCACTCAAAACAAGGATTTATAATACAGAAATGTCAATCTTCTGTAAGATAATGAGATATGTCTTTAGATATTTGAACAGGACTAGAGTCCGTCTCCCTCTCTCTCTCTCCAAAGTATCACTTGAAGATAATCCCAGTTTATAAAAAGTAAACACCAGAGCAATAAACACTAGTCTACTGTAGCCTACATTCTCTTCGCCCTTCCAAGGGTTGTTGTCAACCTGTGGGCCGAGACCCCCAGAGAGGTCCCCAAATGATTTCGGGAGGGTCCCCAGATGACCGTGAAGTCATAATTTAAGGTCTTATTAAGACCTTTTCAATACCTCAACAAAGAAAAGAAAAAAGACCATTACCTCATTAAAAGTAATGAACAAACTATACTATAAAAACAAACATTAGCCAAATAATATAAGAAACTTAAGAGGCAACATTTTGAAAATGGCTGATCTACAAGCTCACAACGCTCAAACATTTCATTGGGGAACCATACCATTTTTTCTGGGACTCATTTGAATGACCACCTGTGGGTCCCTGGACCCATTACATTGAAAACTTAGCAACATCACTGCAAGTAGAAGGTAACAAATAAGTTCAAATGAACGGTAATTAAAATTGTACGATTTTATGATTATGAGGGCAAGTGGCCATGACTTGAGGGCAAGTAGAACATGCACTTGCCCAACGGGCAAGTGCCTCTGAGACCTTAGTGTCAACCTGGATCTGTACACACACACGCACACGTACACATACACAATCTCACTCACTCACTCTCACACTCTCTTTCTCTCTCTCTCTCTTTCGCTAACACTTAACCTCTTGCGCTAACACTTAACGTGTGTGTGTGTGTGTGTGTGTGTGTGCGCGCGCTTGTGTTTGTGGTGTGCACGTGTGTGTGTTTGTGGTAGGGATGTCACGATACCAGAAATTTAGTAGTCGATGCCAATACCATTGAAATTCCATGATTCTCGATACTATTTCGATACCACGATAAAAATAAAAAATAAACCCCATGTAGTTCAACATACACTCCTTTATTAGAAGTGAACAACAAACAACAATACTGTATGCTTAAACAGAAGTTGCATGTAGCTTTAAATGATTAAAATAAAATAATGTGCATGTAGCCTTAAAAAATGTATCATTAATAAAAGAAAAGTGTTGGCTGTGTGTGTGTTGCTGCTGCTGGTGGCCTGTCTTCCCTGTCAAAGTCCTCCTCTGGCTGATACTGTGAAAAGAACATTGAGATTTCTGTTAGTAGATGTAGCTAAGTGACTGACTACAGCAACAATATGAAAACAGTATAGGCTGTAATAACACAAACACAGACACACACACACACACACACACACACACACACACACAGTGCAAGCAGTCATTTAATGACGTGGTGAAACCCTTTTTAGTGATATTTATTACAAATCATAGCCCATTACAACCGCGCGCACACACACACACACACACACACACACACACACACACACACACACACACAATCCTAGCGTAAAAAAAATAACATTGGCCAAACATCAATGCCAGCCTTCTCAAACAAAGAATAACGTGTGTATTATTCCAGCGTTGTTTAACGTTACGTTAGGCAATTCAGTAAATGAGCTGCCTTGCAACTTTATGTAACTTTATGCGGGACAGACGGGGGCTGCTCTCCGTGACGAGGCTGGACACAACGTTAACGTTACTTTGCCAGGCAGCTCATTTACTGTGTGGGCTCACCATAGTAACGTTATTAGATATGGGCAACAATGATAACACGTGAATTCAAATGCACTCACCTTGAATTCTTTGTACAAGTCTGGATGTCGGTCTTTTAGATGTTTCGCTAGTTGGATGTGTTCCCCCCCCCCCTTTCGTCTGGAAACGGTTACGGGCCGGCATACAGGTTTTTGACGATCAACTATTAATCCCTGCTCATCCTCGAATGCAAAGTACTATACGCGACTTTTAGTTTTTCTTCTCAACTATGGAGGGGCAGCTGTCGCTGCTTGTTGGAGACGACGCGATGCAGATGCGTGTGCCGCCGCCATGTTGCATGTTGTTGTTTTTCTCCTTAAAGCGTGGTAGTCCACGTAACGTTATCACAGCATCAGACCCTGCTGTGAGGGTTGTGCGTGTGTCTTCCGACTGCCTGCTGTGAGGCAGTGAGGGTTGCCAGATAACCGCTCATTTACAGCCCAAAAACAACACAAAAGAAGCGGCCAGATCTGGCATCTCGGTACCAACGGTACTTCGGTACTACCGTACTTGTATAAAAGTCAGAACCGTACCGTACCGTCACATTAGGCATCGAGTTGGTACCGAAGTATCGGTTCTGGTGACAAGCCTAGTTTGTGGTGTGTGTGTGTGTGTGTGTGTGTATATGTGTGTGTCTCTGTCTCATTGAGAATGACTAAATATACTCTGAGAGGTGTTCTGTGCAAATTGGAAAAAACATATTTATTCATAGCCGAGCATCTGACTATAATTAAACCCTCAAACGGAACCATCTGTTCATATTAGTGCAAGGTGCAAGCTTGTACATCTACTTTTTTTTTTTTTTTTTTTTTTTTGGAATTGCTTCAACCTCCCCCGAAAAAAACAAACTCAGCTTCTTCTTTGCGACGGTAGAGTCTGTTCTCCTATATGGCAGTGAATGCTGGACCCTGAAGCCAACTCTGCAGAAGTCTCTAGACGGGTGCTACATAGGGCTGTGAAAATGTGCCAAAAATAGCATTCGAATATTCGGCCGAAAATCCACCGTTGATTCGAATAAATTCGAATATTCGAAAATATCGAATAATTCGAAGCATTCGCAATTCGAAGCTGTTTATTCTAATCTTTTTTTTTTAAGAAACCTTTTTCTTTAATTATTTATTTTATTTGCATTGTTATATTGCTGTTGGTGTACTGACATATTAACGTGTTTATTATTGTGATGTGTTATCTGCTTATTGTAAATCGCTTTGGATTAAAAGCATCTGCTAAAATGCCTAAACTGTAAACTGTAGAGACAGTCGCGGTCGTGCAGCCAGGTCCGCGTTGGTCAGGGACGTGCCGTGCAAAGAATGTTAAGAGAGGCAGGGGCTGACATTTCTAAAAGGGCATTTTGGCGGACAATTCTCTCTTAAAAGGGCAGGGGCTCAAGCCCCGTTTGATGTCTGTGTGCACGCAGCTGCCAGCATAGCATCGTCGTTGCGAAGCGTCACACTCACAGCAGCAGCCTGTGATGGAGTTGGAACAGCCACGACATGAAACGAGCAATTATAATCACACCAATGGAGTATGTTTTGGTTTGAACCAAATTAGGTAGTCTACAACTTCTACAAGAGTGTGACGGAGGGAGTTTTACCGTGGCTGCGTGCGGGGAGAATAACTCGTGAGAGAAGAAATCCATGCTTTGTGTTTTTCGGTGGAGAAGTCTCGTTGTCCGGCTTCCCGTCACTACCAAATGCGTCGCCCGTTTCAGATAGACTCGTTAATCATTCTGAATCAAGTTTAAAAGCACTGCAAGGCGAGTGCATCTCTCCACCGTCGGAATGGAGAGAGCTCCCCTCCCCTGCGCGGAGCGGACGACGGCCATGCAGTGACAGTGTGAATGGAAAGTTAAGCAGCTGGAGGTTTATTCTTCTCTGTATGACGGTGTTGCTAAATAGGCACCCTTAATGTACAAGCCCACAGCGTATTGGATCAGCGACGCATTGTGGACTTGTAGATCAGCCCACTTTTGCAGCAGCTAATGGAGACTTCTGCCTTGCGAGACCAGGGACCTTTTAACGTTCCATGCGCCCAGAATCTCGCGAGAAGTGCGGTAGATTTTTTTTAATTAAATATAAATTAATTCGAAGCTCAAGATTTTACTTTCGAATATTCTTTTATTGTTAACATTCGAACGAATATTCGAATAAAGAATATTCTTTCACACCCCTATGTTAAGTGTAGTGCTCAACATCAGCAAGAGTACACATGTCACCAACAAGAATCTGTATGCTGGAATATTAAGAGTGAGCGATAAAATAGCAGCCAGGAGAATGAGACTTGCAGGACACTGCCAAAGACACCAGGAGCTGCCAGCCAGCAAACTGGTGCTGTGGGAACCAACACATGGTCACCGGTCACGAGGAAGACCCACACTAACTTAAGTGGATGTACTCAAGAAAGACGCAGGAGCGCAAAGCACCAACAAGCTGGCCGGATAACCTGGAACCTGGAAGCGACGATGGAGGGCTCGTCTGAGGACGACCTAGAGAGAGATTTAGATTTTCTTTTCTTTTTTACATAAATCTTCTCTTCTGGGGTCCCTGGCAAGCCCTTTTCATAAGGGGGGGGGGGGGGGGTCCGTGGCCAAATACATATCAATTTGGGGGTCCTTGACACAAAAAAAAACTTTTGAGAACCATGATGCTCTGTAGCGTTGTGGTGGACTACTGCCCCCCAGTGGTGTATTCTGACATCACTAGGTTAGGAGAAAAATCTGTGGTTCTCAACCTTTTCAGGACACGACCCCCAAAATAATCATGTTTTAACTGGGGCCCCCACCCTGACGAGCACTAAGAGTTGAGGCATTACATTTTGTATAACATGGTTCTATGCCTCACATTGTGATCCTGTAGATCAGGGGTCCTCAAATACAAATCTTGAAGGTCCAGAAATATTTTTTTGAAACAGGTCCGGGTCCGAAAAAAAAAGGCGAAGGCGAAATAAGGCGGATACATTAATACAGTATGTTCTGTATGTATGTATGTTTATTATAATCATTAGAATTGTTTATTTTAATTATTATTATTATTATTTGGAACTTTGGAAATCTCAGTTGGAACTGTTACCCCTGCTACCCGATGCTGGATAAGCGGTTGAAGATGGATGGATGGATGAATGGATAATTATTTATGCATGTAGAGTAGGCTACATTATTTACATTTATTTTGTAGCAATAAAACACTGGCTTATAGTTTAATTATTGGAAACTAAAGAGCATAAATGCAATATTAGGCTTGTCGTTCAGAATGGAAAATAAAGTGAAACTTAGCGTGAGGGGGAGAGGATTACTTGACATTCAGTTGACACACGTACTGCACAAGCCAGACTGTGCTGTTGCCTATGTCAAATGGCCAGTCAAATCAGGGTCAACGAGTCATAGTTATTAACCTAACACAGCCTAGGATAGCTGGCAATAATATGCGACGACACATCACATTGTTAAAGACGCATGATCACGCATCGCGAGTTTCGCGACCATTTCTCGTCTAATGCAAGCAGTTGGAGCCTTACATCGTGGATATTAATGTGTTGCTGTTGTCCTCTCCAATTGAACAGCCAAAGGTAGAAGATCTCTAAGTTATTAATCCAGTGGGAGCAATGGTTTCCAAGAGGTTTTAGCAACTTTTTCAGGCAGCGAGCGGCATGAGTGTGTGGAGAGGGGAGGGGAGGGGGGAGCAGCATGGAGAGCAGACTGCTTCGGAGGGAAGGAAAACCTTTGATCTACAAGCCCACAGCACGTTGCACCCGCGACGCTTTGTGGGCTTGCAAATTGGCGTAGGGGACGGGGTGTGTCTTGTGAGCCTGTGTATGTGTTTGAGCGAATGAGCACATACACACCCACGCACACACAAACACAAATCACACACAGTCAGTCCGATCGTCAGATACAACTGTGCGGAGATTTCTCAGAAATGTGCCGCGGTCCGGACGGAGGTGCGCCTGGGTCCGGACATGGACCGCGGTCCGCCTATTGAGGACCCCTGCTGTAGATCATGGCCAGACTAGCATAGAAATACAACAGAACTTCTATAAAATGAAGCATGGATTGCATAGAGTTGCATTTTGAAGCACCCGGAAGAAGAAAATCCAGGTGCATTGTGGGGGAAATTGGCTAACAAAAGTTTACCAATTTTACTTTCGTCGAGGCGTAATTACGTCATGAACGTCACTCGACGTCCATTGAACCCTTTTGTAGACCCCAGCGGCGCGCTGTTATGCTCGTGCATGCATGTCACCCCGCCTGCTGTTCCAGCTTTGGCCAGTAGGCTGGCTGCTTCAACTTTCTACCGTGGTTCTGGGGGCTTGATGGATTGGCACACACACATTCAGTGAAGGCAGTTCAGAACTTCAGGGAAACACCCCAAGTATTGGTGTGTGCTGCGCGCGCCCATGTTTCAAGAATCACATATTGGGACATGGTCTGGAAATAAATGTCAGTCTTGGGATTTCTTTTGGCTTTAACCCCTGTGTCCGTCCATCTCCAGGTGAGCTGCGACACATCACCAAGCTGAAGCCCTGGGGTCTGACGGACGTGCTGACGGAGAAGTACGAGTGGGCCAAGGAGGAGGCGCAGTGCTTCAGCACCTTCCTGCTGCCCATGCTGGACCTGGTGTCTGAGAGGAGGGCCACGGCCGCACAGTGCCTCTCACACCCCTGGCTGGGCTCCTAAAACACAACCCCAGCCCCTTACCCGTGGTACCCCTGGCCTGTACCCCTCCTCGGTCCTGAACAGAAGATGACATCGTCGCCCCCAAAAGGTCCTACCTAGGACGTGTGAAAAGTGAAAAGCTTAAATATAAAACGAACAAACGAACAACGGACATCGTGGTCCTGAGAGAGAGAGAGCCAGCCGGCCGGTGCTTGTCTCGTGCCTGCAGTTAAATGCCCGCAATCCGCATGGCCGCTCCAAAAGCTGCACATGCCACACGTACACACACACATTACAAAAGACTGTTGTTGGCTGCTGAATGAATGTGAAGTCCTGGTTAATGGATAACAGTAGAAGGATGTTATCAGGGAAGTCTCTGTTGATTCCTTTGTTACTTAAAGCGGGATTGTTGGACTTACTAGCTCTTTTTTTGTCATTTTGTGTTAGCTCTCTTTTCTTTTCTATGCAGTTTTAAGTACAGTATGACTTCCGTTCCCCATCTGATTTTAACGTCCTATCGTTAATGGGTCTTTGATTTATAGGAATTCAGTCAAAGTAAATTGCAGCAGTTGATGATGACGAGCTATCCTGGGTAAGCAGCACAACTAACCAACGTTTTAAAGATATTGTTTAAATAAAAATATTTTTTGTCAATCCTGTCATGATGGTACCATGTGGAGCTTATTTGGCTGTATCTCCACTGTTTAATGGATTCAAGAGAAAAGGCCCAGTGTCCTGCTGTCAGAACTCTCTTACCACCTATAGCAGTGGTTCTCAACCTTTTCAGGCCGTGTCCCGAAAATAATCATATTTGAACCAGGGAACCCATCACAAGCACTTGGAATTGTAGGGGTTGGCATTACATTTATTTTGACTCAATCTATTCCATTGTGAAAATAGCCGTTGTGAGCATGTATATCGGTTATTTTCACAATTTCTGCCTCAAATATTTGACAATTTGACCAATGTTTTTTACTAAAAAGGTCTTTAAAGTCCTTAAATTGTCACTTTAGAAATGTGCAGATACCCTGTATACACTTATACTTTATGTCTGTTTACAGTATACTGTTGAGAAAACAATGTAGACATTAAGCTAATCATCTGGAGACCCCCCCAAAATAATTTAGGGGACCCCCTGGGGGTCCCGACCCACAGGTTGAGAACCACAAATCTAGTTAGAGAAGTCTTTGATGACACTCATTCATCCCCTGGGTCACGGAAGTTTTTCTCTATGGAGAATATCACTGGGCTGCTGTAACACAACGTTAGTGTTTTCTCGCTGTTGGTTGATGCTTTATATCACATGATTCAAACCGCCGGGATCATTTGTTTATTTTTGGGACACAGTTCTTATTTGACGCAATATTAAAAAACTTCCCAGGTAGGATGTGTGTAAATTACATCAGACTTCGGTGCTCTATAATATATCACTGTTTCCCAATGAGTGAGTCGGACCCATTTGTTGGTCGCGCACACACTTTCATGGGTCCCTTAATGTTTTGGTTACCTACATTTTTGTTTTTAGTTATTATTTCAAAGATATTTTCAAAAAACATTCCCCAAAAAGCTAAGATTTTCATGAATGCAAAAAAATGCAATGATACTTCTAAGTAAATCCATAAATTGGGAAACAAATGGGTCCCGGGCAAACATCTAATCTCTCTTTTGGGTCACAGGCTAAAAGGTTTGGGAACCACTGCTCTATATGATAGTATTCTTACTTTCTACACACCAGACTGCACCATTTTGTCCAGTCTTATGTGTTAAACTGGGAAGAAAGACAGAAAGAAATCAAACTCATTTTTGGGGCGGCCAAAACAGAAGGATTTATTTTCATGATTAAGTATAATCAGCATTGTTCTATCCCGTCTTCAAAGACATACTTTGAACAATGTAATGTGGAACAAACATCTAGGGTTGGGATCTGGAACCTGAGGAACCGGATCCAACATTGAGGAACCAGGAATGGGTTCCATCACATTTGGAACTGTTTTCAGAACCAGGTTTTATCTACACTAAGGGTCTTCAACAGGGGGTCCGGGACCCCTAGGGGGTCCTCAGAGTTACTATAAGGGGTCCTCCAAATCTTTGTGTGATAGAAACCCTTTTCTCCTTTTTTATATTAACCACGTGAACCCTAGTGTCCTTAATCTGAGAACTTTAGCCAAAAATAGCAGATCAGCTATTTTTGGCAAAGAGGTTTGGTGTAGAGGGGAAAAAGAGCAGAATAAGTACATAGTGAAAGTTCAACTTAAGTATTGACAGTTAATTTTGGAATCGTTAAAGGGAACGGTTAAGGAATCTAACTTTTAAAGAGGAATTCCGGACTAGCTGTTATACCACGGTAATCTGAAGTTATGATATCCCAGGACAATCTGGTATGTTTTTAGTTTTGTTTTTTTCATCTCGAGTCCTCTGCAGCTCCAACCACAAGCGTTGGGATTCTACTCGCAGATTGTGTTGATCTGGAAGTTGGCGGAGGGAGGGAATCGTTAAAATCCTAAAGGATCCCAACCCTAAATAACATGGTTGTCTCTTCTCCATGCAAGCAGTCCTCCTCGGGTGACGAGTCTTTAAATGGAAAGGAGGTGATCATGTAATACCTGGAATACTTCAGTAAGCAACTGGGCTTTGTACAGACAAAAAAAATCATTACATTTCTGCCTGGCGATATGGCTTGGATGTATCATTTTCTAATGTAAATAAAACCATACAGTATATGGATCCTCCATACTGCAACGTGTGCTGTATATTTTAAGTGTACCAAAGAGTTGTCTTTTTTGGCTCTCTTCCCTGTATGGATGTGGATCACAAGCCTATCCACAAGTTTCCGCGGGAGTTTACTGGAGACCATCGGGACCAAACTTCCAGGTTTAACAGCAGACATACAAGCTCACGTCGCGTCGCAGATGCAACCCGTTGTGAGCTTGTAAATCGGCGCCGGAAGCTCCGTACAGACGTCTGCGCAATGCACTATGGGGCGTTGGAAACTCGTGGATAGGCACAGCAGTGACAGCCATTTTCTGGTTCCATCCATCCGGACCCCATTAGTTATTGCTGAGCCGCCCAGTATAGAAACTCAATAATGTGGATGAGAGAGAGGCCTTGATGAATGTTTTTGGTTGAATTCCTAAATCAATGGAAGTTGCTTTTGTTTAAAACTAAAAAGCTTATTTTTCATAATGTTGCCCCACAATGTTAAAACTGCATTTGTAAAGTATCCCAATAGATTGTACCATCTATCCCCCCAGCCTCCCCCAATTCACACTGCTTGCTATTTTTCTACGGTCCCTTTCATGTTGTCACCCTCCCCCCCATTTTCACTTGATTGTTAAAAGAAAAGAAAGAAAAAAACTCTCTGTAGTGAACAAAAATAAACATTTTCAAAATATGATTCACAGAATTTTAACGAGATATCGGTTTGCTCAGCCATGATCAGCTTTGTTTTTATGTTTTGCGCAACGTTTCTTTATTGGTATTTTTCAAATCGCATAAATAAGGTCAATGGCATACAAAGGCATACAAAACCATGTTTACAGATCCCTCTCAAAAAAAGAATTATAATGGTTTTCCTCTGTAATTCAAAATGTCAAAACTTTCATATATTGTAGATACATAATAATAATCTTTATTGTCCTCGAAGGGAAAATTGTTCAAGTCTGTTCAAACAAAGAAACAACACATAACCATATTACAACACAAAGGTCATCAGGACCCCACTATGCACAGAAAACCCTCTTAGTGACAGGGGCGAGGCAGGTTATTCAGTGCAGCGATGGCTGAGAGGACAAAACTCCTGCTGAACCGCACCTTGTGCCACATCGCACGTGTAGTGAAATATTCCAAACCTTTTTTTTTTTTTTTTAATTTAAGATTTGCATGGCATATTATCCGAGACCACTGAAAACAAGGATTTATAATACAGTAATGTCAACCTTCTATTCTGAAGTCAGAGTAGCTTGAAGTCCAGTTTGAAGTTTCCGCAATCAGTGATGATATGGGGTGCTATGGGATCTGCTGCTTTTTTTACACAATATATACAGTATATATTTTTTGAAGCGGTGAAAGCCGCTTCCAAGGAGTGGCTTCTGAAGGAGTCACTCCTTCAGAATATATGGGAATCCTCAAAAAAACAGGTACGGGACATGTACGGGACAGACATTCTCACTCAGTGAGAATGTCAGTGAACATGTCCCGTACATGTTTTTTTTTTTGAGAATTCCCATAGATTCTCAAGGAGTGAGAATGTCTGTCCCGTACATGTCCCGTGCATGCAGAATTGAGGATTGGTCAAGCTTCACATGACAATTTGGCCCTCCAGACAAAATCATTCATTCATTCAGAATTCATAAAAGTATAGAACTAAAGCACATTGAAAGTATAGATCTAGAACACATAGAATAAAAATCACACCCAATGTGAAGTGAGCGGTGGTCGTGCTTGCATAATGTCTTCAGACTAGGATTTGAGTCTAGGATGTACAGGCTATGCTACACACACACGTTTTGCTATGGCAAAACGCTGAGGAAAAAAGCTACAGACACATGATGATGACATCACTGATGCTACACACACGTTTTGCTATGGCAAAAAGCTGAGAAAAAAGGTTACAGACACACGCACAGCCACTCTATGGAGCGGTTTATCACCGCTCAAAAAGGCTACAGACACACGCACGGCCACTCTATGGAGCGGTTTACCACTGTTCAAAAATTCACCGCTTCACTTCGAACCAAGGTTTGATTTTTTTAGAGGGATCTGTATAATAAGCCCTACCCTGGAATCATTCATACCTGGCAGGGGTGTCACAAGGTGGGGAGGTTGGGGGGAGTGGGACTGAGTTACCAGGGCCCAAGGTGGAGGGCCTTAATTATGTTATACTTTAGCTATTGAAAAATAGCAGATATACAAGCTTCAGGTTGAGTGTCAGGCTAATAGAAACATAGGTTTTTCAAAAAACTTTGAAATATTAAAAGACTTGCACAAATTGTCACAGTTTTTCAAAAATGGCAGATCTACAAGCTTGCAGCACGGCACCGTATCTGCTATTTTCCAATAGTTAAAGCACAAAATAATGCTTTCCCCCTCTAAATGGGTTAGATGAAGAACATTCATGAGGGGCCCGCAGTGAATCCTTGTACCCAGGGCCCAGAATTTGGTGCGACACCCCTGATACCTGGGACAACCAGGGGCTCTGGCTCCCCAGGCGGGCTCACTAAACACTCAGCTATGGCCGCCCCTAAGTCTAGAGGGTAGAGAAATCATGTGAGACGTTATTTTCACAGCCAACCAACTCTTAATCAGCATCAAGGTACAGTTTGGGCTACAGGACAGACTAGTGTCATTCTCAATATGATGGTTACAAGGGTTGACACTAAGGTCAGAGGTACTTGCCTGTCGGGCAAGTACAGGTCATGTTCTACTTACCCAAAGGTCTTGCCCACTTGCCCGAAAAGTAAGTTGTCCATTATAAAATGATAGTTAAAATTTTAATTACCGCTCAATTTAAAACGTATTTCTTTAACTTCTTGTGCTGTACGGTAAGAAATGTCATCGATACCTCCAAATCCAAATACCTACATAGGTAGTATTGAATATGTCTATGGTTTCACACTTGTTATTTTATATTTTTAAGGGTAATAACAGTAAAAACAGCACATTATAGGTAAACAGTGCCCTTATTTTACATTCCACAGACCAGAAGACAGCGCGTGCTAGCCACGCTCAGGTGTTTAGACAGATATCTCGTGCTGTGTTTATAGAATGAGCACTTGCCCGGTCGGGCAAACTGAAAGCAAACTTCACCTGCCCGAAAGTTTTATTTACCTGGTGGGCAAGCCTTAGTGTCAATGCCTTTGGGTCTTATCACGAAGAGAGGAAACATGTCAGAAAGGCAAAAAACGAATCCAGGTCCAGGCACTCCAGGTGGATTTTATAGGTAAAAAAAAAGCCTTTATTGTATTTGGGCTATAGAGACATTAAAATACACTACATTTTTCTCCTCTTTTCTCCCTGAACATGTATTCTCTTCCATGAGCACCGGTGGTTTGAGGGATATGGATACCACCAGTACTGCTTCCGTTGTAACTTTTTCCATGATAGTGTTACTAGAAAACATTCACCTGCCTGTTGCACCCATTATGAACAACTGTTATTTGTGTGCATGTATGAATGACAGACTGATTGTGATTGTAAATCTGTCTGAGGATGTGCTCAGTATTTGTGTAGACCGTCATGGGAAATAGTACAGAAATAGACTGTAGACACAGTTGATGGGAGAATGAACCATCAATGGGATGCCTTTAGAATAATCAAACCTTACATTTTCATCCAAATGTGGAACAAACGTTTTCCTGGATATATGATGTTGGCATTGAATGAATGTCCACTATATATTATAGGCTGAAATGAGGTGTTTTTGGGCTTAGGAATATCTGGATGCAGAAATGACTTCTTCTTGGGTCATGGTGTCTTCAGCTGTTGTCAACAGCAGGCTTAGGCTGCTTCTTCTTCTGTAATGGGAAGTCATAAGACATTAATTAGATCAAGGGTGCTCATGGCCTAGTGGTCAAAAAGGTACCACATAATATAGACTCTAATGCCGAGCCCGACAACCAGGGACCTGCAGAGAATGTTAGAGAGGCGGAGGCTGAAATATCTAAAAGGGCCAAACTTTTTCATGTGAAGGACCCCCAAAATGATATGTATTTGGCCACAGACCCCCATCTCAAAATATTTAGTTCCAGGGACCCCCAAGCAAACATTTTAGTTACAAATGTTCGCTTAAAAAATACATATATTCAAAGATTTGCACATTTTCACAACTTTTCAAAAATAGCAGATCTAGCTGTGAGCTTGTATATCTGCTATTTTTCAATAGCTAAAGTATAAAATATTTAAGGCCCCCTCCACCTTGGGCCCTAGTAACTCAGTCCAGGGTTCCCACGGTCATGAAATTCCTTGAAATATTTTGAAATTAGACAAATATTTTTCCAGTACTGGAAAAGTTTTGGAATTTATCAAGGGTCCTCGAAGGTCCTGGAAAAAATAGCTATGCGTTGTCTTTCGTTATTGATTTTGTTAATACCTCTGAAATGACAAATTAGACATCGACCAAATTGTCAAATATTAGAGGCAGAAATTGTGAAAATAGCCGATCTACATGCTCACAACGCCTCGCAACGCAAGGCGTTGTGAGCATGTAGATCTGCTATTTTCACAATAGAACCGTGTTATACAAAATTCCTCAACTCTTAGTGCTCGTCAGGGTGCCGGGTCCTCAGTTAAAACATGATTATTTTGGGGGTCACGGGCAGCCTGAAAAGGTTGAGAACCACTGGCATACACTACCTGTCTTTGGGCATTGCGCATAGGAGTAAGCGACCTGTTATTGAGCTGAATTATTGTTATATAGTCCTGGAAATTGGGTTAAATATTCTGGAAAAGTTTTGGAAAAGTAATGGAAATTAATTGGTAAAAATGTGTGGGAACCCTGCTAGTATCTCAGTCCCACTTTTCCCCCCCTTGTGACGCCCCTGGAAGTCCCCACCTCCTCCACATACCTTTGGTCTCCATCTCGAAGTCCTCTGGGCACAGCTTGTCCTGGCGGTTCCCCAGGCTGAAGGCCAGGAAGGCGAGGATGAGAGAATCCATGATGCTGATGATGGCCAGGATGTAGGCCCAGCGCACCGTGCAGTTGCCCAGCGTGTACTTGTCCGTGCGGTGGCCACACATGCGCTTCACCGGCTCCGCGTCCCAGCCGTCCGGGTAGATCAGGCAGCCGATCACCATGCAGGTGGCTGATGGGTAGTGTAGTGTGTGGGAGAGAGGGAGAGAGAGACGACGTTGGATCATTGACTGGTTGGTTCTATTGTGAAAATAGCAGATCTACATGCTGAGCATGTAGATTGGCTATTTTCACAATTTCTGCCTCTAATGTTTGACAATTTGGCCAATGTTTAATTTGTCATTTTACAGGTATTGAAAAGTCCTTAAAGTGTCACTTTAGAAATGTTCTGATACCCTTTATACACTTAAACTTTATGTTGGTTTGTTTACTGTTGAGTGAGAAAACAACGTTGCACATTAATTTCATCATCTGGGGACCCCCCAAAATAATATGGGGATCCCCCTGGGGGTCCCGACCCACAGGTTGATAACTACTGTAGCTTAAATCATTCATTATTGACTTTGCAGTGATGCCACGCCACGGTACCTGGGCACACCTGCCAGGTAAACTATCTGGTTACATTGTAGCTGAAATGTGAACTCTCACTCTCTCTCTCTTAACAAGGCATCTGGCCCCTGGCTCACTTTCACCATTTAAGCATCATGCTTAATTTGTCGTAAATAGACGACTTACAAGCTTCATAACGTGTATTTGAGCTGGCAGATCAGCTATTTACGGCACGCGTCATATGAATCGGTTTCAAGCGCCCCCCACACACTTTCAATCCCTTAAGTCCCCACTCACAGCTTCTCAGGTGTATTCTGAGATGTTGTAAACTCGTCATTTCTCAGTCGTTACCATATAATCTGCAGCTGTTCTGTGTGTGTGTGTGTGTGTGTGTGTGTGTGTGTGTGTGCGTGCGTGCGTGCGTGTGCGTGTGCGTGTGTGTGTGTGTGTGTGTGCACGTGTGCAAGCACATGAGCGAGCATGCAGGCGAGTGCAATATTTCTTTTACACATGCCTTTATCGGTGGTTCTCAAATTGGTTAAGGAATAGGGGGTATTAAGGAAGGGATGCAAGGAGATGATGAAATGTAACTGGTATCACATTACTGGCATAATATGAATAGGATAGGATGGGGGACAGTGAAAAAATGGGTCCATTTGGTTCCATTTATACACTGTCAGTGTTATGGGGGGTCCTTTTGAAATCAACGATCTTGAGAATGTAACTGGTATCACATTTTAAGCTGGTATGCACGGACATAATATGAATGGGATCAATTTGACGTGGAAATGCCTTAGTTGCACTTTGGTCTTTTTGTTTGTTGCCATGGTAACATCTCCTTTCCTCTTTGGTGTGTGTCGCTATCCATGGTGCTGAGAGGTATTTATGGAACATGCCACTTCACCCAGCAGTATGAATAGAGCCTCACCTCACACGTTACTGCTTCTTATGCCAAGGTGGCGTGTGTGTGTGTGTGTGTGTGTGTGTGTGTGTGTGTGTGTGTGTGTGTGTGTGTGTGTGTGTGTGTGTGTGTGTGCGCGCGTGTGCGTGCGTGCGCGTGCGTGCGTGCGTGTGCGTGTGTGCTTCTTTTGATGACTACAAATCTGCAATGGTTGGAGGCGGTCTCCCTATACTCTTCCATTGAGAAATTAAGACCCTGATGTCTGGAAAATAGGTAGAAGTTAATATCAAGTATCATTAATGTTGACATTTTCCTTGCCATTTTTGTAATGTGGCCCACAGGTTCAGCTATTTGAGTATCCCTGCAGTAGGACAGCGACGATATGCAGACCTACACATAGTCTGGTAGTAACTGGTCTGGATCACACCTACAGTATAGACACAAAAAACAGCAATTTGGAGGATAAGGGGAAAGAAACATACTGTAGGTATGGCCTTTAACTCCCCACTTGTAGAACTGTTGTAATATTTCACATACATCTTTTTGACCACAGTGACATCGTTTGTTGACAGGATCCCGTATCCAGGCACCTTGGGTAACAAGGTGTTTAAAATGCCTTAAAGACCCAGTCCAGGGAATTAAGCTATTTGTTTATAGACATATTTTACATGTAGAATAGTCATTTCTGAACCCCTGTTAAAAAAATTGACTGAACTCCCCCTTTAACTCTAACACACGCACACGCACACGCACACACACACACACACACACACACACACACACACACACACACACCCCGATGCAACCACACAAGGGGAAAACTAAGTTTAGAGAGAGAAAAAGAAGAGGAAAAACTCTGACCAGATTTTGTCCTAAATGCAAAGCAAACACTGATCATGGCCACTCTCACCAGAGGCCAGCTGCTGCCAGGCGCAGATCTTGTAGACGCTGCCCGCGTTGGAGAAGAAGAAGAGGCCGATGGACACGATGCTGCTCACGATGAGCAGCATGGAGACGCCCACGAACATCATGGCCGTCTTGAAGGCTCCGGAGGGGATGGAGCCGGAGTCAAACATGCTCCCTTTACAGGTGAGCTCGGAGGTGAGCGCGTTGCCGATGCAGTAGTGGAAGAGGCCGAAGTAGCCGGCCTGCAGCGTGTTGACGCTGTCGCCGATCCAGTAGGGCTGGATGAACACCACCGTGGTGATGACTGCGAAGGTGAGGGTGAAGGCGATCCATATCACGCCCACGGCGCGGGCGTTGCGCACATAGTTGGTGTGGTAGATCTTGGCGGCTTGCTCGGCCGAAAGCATCCTGGTGCCTTGTAGTGGTGGCGACTGTCCTGGTGCCTGGTAGTGGTGGCGACTGTCCCAGGAGGACTATGGAGATATAAGGGTTGAAGAAAACACTACTAAATGTCTCTCTCAACAAACTGTCACACTTCTCGTTCTAAATCTTTCTCCGCATCTACCTGGTAGTTCTGATTAAATATAAGTAGACATTGTTTGCGTAAACATTCCCCGAAACACCCTAGAGATGGAGGTATAGGTGGAGAAGAGCATCAAGTTCGAACTTTGGTCCTGTAATGTCGTTCTTGTCGAAAACCCTGGACAGCTTCTGGTGCTGAAATGTCACTGCGATGAAAACGCTCTTCTCAATGAGGACACAAAAGGGGACCCGTCATAGTTTATAATCTCTCTCTCTCTCTCCCTCTCTCTCTCTCTCTCTCTCAAACACATACAAACACGCACACACAAACACACACTGGCAGGGCAGGGCTATACCTGTTGAAGTGGTATTGTCAATTAGTTACTTACTGCAGTAGTCCAGTTGGCATTCTGGAGGCTGGCCGGCCGCCTGTCTTCAGATGATAAATGATTAATGGAGAATAGAGCGACACAAGCCTTGCCAGATGGTGATCTATAGTCAAGTTCCACTTTCACTCATTAGCGTGGCAGCAAGTTAATCATCTAACATTCATCTAAAGCTCCCATCTAAAGCTCCCATTTGCAGGTTTATTAAAGGGTGAAACGGACAAAAAAATGCATAGTCAAAAACTATGCTTACTATAAATACCTGGGAAATCATTCATTAGATTACTCCCTTAAACGTTTAGGCCTACAAAACATAATATAAATTGCATATTCAATCACATATTTCAAAGGCTAATAGTGAATGACTGTATAATTATATATGACAATTGTCAGTGGTTTTCAACCCTTTTCATATCAAGGTCCATTATTAACTATTAAGAGTGTAAACTGAAACCAAATGGACCCATAAGGGTCCATTTGGTTTAATTTTACACTCAAGAGTTAAAGATCTACCGTATTAGGGCCCTTTGGTTACCAACTCTCCATCATTTAGCTGGGGACCACCTGGAATCCCTTCAAGGACCGCTGGTCTAAGTCAGTGGTTCTCAACCTGTGGGTCGGGACTTGGGACCCACAGGGGGGTCCCCAAATTATTTTGAGGGGTCCCCAGATGATTAACTTAATGTGCAACAATGTTTTCTCACTCAACAGTAAACAAACCAACATAAAGTTCAAGTGTATAAAGGGTATCTACCAGCGGCTGCTCCAGAGAATTGTGACTGGGGGGGCTATGGGGGGGGCTGGCTTTTTTAGAGCGGGGGCTAATTCATTTTGGCAACAAACAATAATGAATAGTACTAATATGACAAACGTGATTCACTCGCACCTAGGTTATGGATAACTGAACAGAGCAGATCCATTGGCAGTTTCCAGCTCCAAATCTGAGGACTGTAGGTGATCGGATAAGGTTTTTGTGAGGCTGAAGATGCTTTCCAGCATAAAAAGTATGATTTTATAGTATGGTTTACATAGAAGTCAGTCAATTGTCTTTCACATATTCATATGCATTTTATTTATTTATTCCTTAAATATTTTTCATCAGTATTGGGTTTGTGGGGTGGGGGGGCTTAGGGGGTGCTAAGCCTTCATCAGGGGGGGCTAAAGCCCCCTCTAAATAATATGCTATAAATATGCCTCGGATGAAAAAAAATGTTTTAGGGGTGCCCCGAGCCAAAAAAGTTTGGGAACCCCTGGTCTTAAGTGATGGTCTCAAAGTCCTCTGGCAGCAGCTGGTCCTGGCGGTTCCCCAGGCTGAAGGCCAGGAAGGAGAGGATGAGAGCGTCTATGATGCTGATGATGGCCAGGATGTAGGCCCAGCGCACCGTGCAGTTGCCCAGCGTGTACTTGTCCGTGCGGTTGCCACACATGCGCTTCACCGGCTCCGCGTCCCAGCCGTCCGGGTAGAGCCCGCAGCCGATCACCATGAAGGTGGCTGATGGATTGATTGAATATGTTATTAGACAAAAATTAGGAACAGTACAAGTAGAGTTAAACACCCTGCCCAAAAAGGAACACCCCAAATAAGTCCTTTTACGGTCTTGTTTACGTCGGAGGTCTTTGGTGTTCAATTCATGGACATGACAAATAGCAACAAAAAAAAACATTCAAATATCATCACAATTATAAAACACTATATGTACAGAGTAGAGGAAAAGTGGGGGTGGGGGTAAGGGGTGTGCTCACTTCTCGCCTGTCTGTGGAAGAAGTGATAACTACCTCTGCCTCTGGCCTCCTGAAAGGTGAGTTTTCAGGGCAGTTTTGAAGGAGGCCAGCTAGCTACATGTTTTAAGGGAAGTAGTCAAGGAATTCCACACTTGGGTGGCAGTGAATGTAACCATATTTGTCTTATTTGGTTGTCTGATGGGTAGTGTGGTGAGAGAGAGGGATGAAGTTGGATCATTGACTGGTTGGTTGGTTACACTGTCACTTGAGCGTTCCTCGTTAAGATATGAGTGTCAAATACAAGAACGCTCGCCCCCCCCAGGTCAAATCCGGCGACCTTGGAACAGTCGCCATCAGGTATTCGTAAACGTAACTTCAGTAAAACTATGCCTAAACCTAACCTTATTCCTAAACGTAACCACACACACATACAACGTTTTGTAGTAATCAAAATAAAACGTCAAAATAACTAGTAGGCCTAACTAAAATGTTCTAATAATTGAGTAAAAGGTACAATATTGGCCTGACTGAAAATTGGAAACACTCCAGTAAAGTAAAAGTCATTCACGTGAGTACATGTATTTAGTTACTTTACACCACTAGAGCAGTGGTTCTCAAAAGTGGATTCCGTGGACTCTACACTAGACACTACACTAGAGAAATGACAGCTGACACATACGATACATGCCATACAACAACTCCACTGTCGCTTAATAATGAACTCATGGATCATTCATTGTTGACTTGGCAGGAGGAGATGCCACATGTCATACTGTCAACTATCAGCTTACATATAGGCTGAAACATGAACTCCACCACCACTCTCACTCTCCAACTGCTGCTGCTGCTGCAACTCATTTATAAACAAACGCAGACCCCAAATATAATAGATCAATCCAGGACCAGACAGGCTACAGTATGCAGTCAGTCAGACACTCACCAGAGGCAAGCTGCTGCCAGGCGCAGATCTTGTAGACGCTGCCGGCGTTCCAGAAAAAGAAGAGACCCACGCACACAATGCTGCTCGCCACCAGCAGCATGGAGACGCCCACCATCAACATGGCCGTCTTGAAGGCTCCGGAGGGGATGGAGCTGAAGTCGAACATGCTCCCTTTACAGGTGAGCTCGGAGGTGAGCGCGTTGCCGATGCAGTAGTGGAAGAGGCCAAAGTAGCCGGCCTGCAGCGAGCTGACGCTGTCACCGATCCAGTAGGGCTGGATGAACACCACCATCTGGATGACGATGAAGATGATGGTAAACACCACCCACAGCACGCCCACGGCCCGAGCGTTGCGCACGTAGTTGGTGTGGTAGATGTGAGCGGCTTGCTCGGCCGAAAGCATCCTCTGGACCTGGGCTGCAGGGGTGAGTCTTGTGACTGTTCGAGGAGACTGTGGAGATGAAGTTGAAGAAAAAGACCAAAAAAGACACTAAACCTTGGGAAATGTCTCTTTCCGGACTGCCACACTTCTTAATGTTCTAAATGTTTCCCTCAGGTGCGTGGAGATTTGAAGGAATAATAGCATATACTGTACCCCTTTGCTCCTTTAGAAAAGCCTTCCTTCACCTACTGTAGTTGTTTTCGTTTTTCTCTTAACTGTTTGGTCAAAATAGTTTTTCCCCCCTCTCTCTTTGTAGAATGACACTATACAAGCAGACTTGTTTTGCTATACATTCCTAGGCTGACATCCTCTAAAGATGAAGCTAAAGCAGCTGGAGTAGAACAGGTTCTCTGTGTAGTGTGTGTTGTCTAGCATAATATGCTTCAGTGCAATTCAATACCCTGGGCACTGGACAGCTCCTGGTGCTGAAAGGTCACAGCGAAGAAAACCCTCTTGTTTCTCAAAGGAGCTGTAGGTGATATTTCTGTCTTGAGAAATAGCTCTATATTCAGATATAGTAATCATTGAGAGTGTATTAATTATACTTTATATACTATGGCAGTGATCATTGTCAGATAGAGCTTTAACTGCTGTTTGTTCCTTGTGAGGTCACAATTTGACCTGATTCGATTCAATTCAAACATCACATTGCCAAACAAAAGTGGAACAATTACAATCAGAACAAAAATAATGCATGTACAATAATAATGTATGTTTTCAACCAGTGGTCCAGGGACCACCAGTGGTCCTTGAGGGGGTTCCAGGTGGTCCCCAGCTAAATGATGGAGAGTTGTTGTTAAACATCTGCATTACCTCATTTAAAAGAAGTGTACACAATTAGAGAATGTAGAAGAGTTGTTATTTTGAACGTGTTATCTCTCTTATATGGCACCACATCAATACAACATGGAATTTGGACAACACAACAAACAACAACAACAGATTTTAAGTTTTGGGTCTGAGAGGCTAAATGTCATCAAATGTTGATCCATGGCTCAAATGCAGAATAAATAATGGACCTTGATATGATTTATTTTTTTAACCACTACCTCGTCGTTGTCGGGTGGAAACCTTGTATGTCCAAAACCGTCTGTTTTGTATTTATCATTTTTTAAATGATTGAAACTAGTGAAAACAGCCGATCTACTTGTGTGCTTGTAGATCTGCTGTTTTCACTACTTTTGTGCGATGGCCATATGATGAAGCAGTGCTCTACTTTGCGAAAGAAAAAAGAACAAATTTGAAACTTGGAGATACGAGGTTTCTGCCCGACAGTGACAATATACTGTATCCACAATAAGGTTAGTTTGGGATAAGCTTTTGTGAGGTTGTGCACAAATAGCAGTTGTTTAAACCTGTTGAAGTGGGTAGAGTCATTCTTCCACTTGTTGCAGAGGCTGGCCTGTCTCCAGATAATAAATGATTAATGGAGAACAGGATGACACCAGCCTTGTTGCCAGTTGGTGATCAAGTCAACTTCCCCTTTCACTTGTAAGAGTTACTTAATAATTTACGTTCACATTGTGTTTCGGATTTATTTTTTATTATAACGTAGCTATAAACGTGAACCTGTTATAGTTGAGCACATTTCAACAGTGGTGTAACTCTAGTACTGTACTTAAGCAAATTTTTTCATGCATTTTGTACTTTCTTCAGCATTTACAATTTTGAATGCTTGTATTTCTACTCCACTACATCTCTACTACATATCAGAGGAATATATTGTACTTATACTCAACTACAATTGTATGAAAACTTTTGTTGCTAGTTATTTTTGGAGATTTTTATTATTATTTAAAAACATTCATTATAAAATATACAGTTATGAACCTCCTTATAATCGTATAACCCACTATTTCTTACCAGCTACTGTACAGGGTAGCTTCTCTCACAGGATACAATTAGATTTGTATTTGCAACTCTATTTGTTTTTTATGTTTTTTTTAAGTGGACCCCAGGAAGAAAGGCTGTTTGGCACCAACTAATCAACACTAACAACACTAGTAATTTAATAAAATAAGTTCTCACTTTGAATGTTGAACCAACAAAGCAACAGCAATACTGCCTGCTTGTATTTAAAACATATACCATTAGAGGGTGCTACAGTACAAACAAAGGAGTCTGACAACAGTATCCCATTAACCATGAGGAGTGCTATGATGACAGTGGCCTGTCCAGTCAATATAGACCTTAAGTCTATGAGAGGATGAGAACAATCATCATCTACCAACATTATGAGTACATCTGACTCAGATACGTTTTAGTTGAAGGGAAGCTAATCTCTCAGAATCTGTCAACACCACTGCCAAACATGTAGGCCTAAGAAAGGGGGAGGAGCAAAACCAAGTTCCTGTTTATACCAAATAAAAGGAGGTGGTTCCAGTTCCAATTTTGTCTGCTCATTTCTTACTTCTTAGAGTCATCGCTTCCTAAAATTGGTATCCCGACCTGGAAATGAACTTCTGTTTACTGAAGAGCAAAAAGAAAAGATACAAGAAAAAAGGGGTGGGCCAAGGTCAACAAGGTACAGTAGTAGTACATGATTGTAGGATCGATTCCACTCTTCTTTACATCCCTCCGTTCTGCTGTTCCCATTTCCTGCAGTGCCAAATATTCAAAGAAAAGAATATTGGTTTCTGTGTATTGCCAGTAGTTCAGCAAAGGCATCACAGCCTTTGAACAGGGCTAACACATTAAAGGAGAATTGTATGCCTATTTTCTCATCTCACAACTGGTGCAGTTTTTGAGATTCTGTTGCAAGTGGTTAACCTTTTACATAAAACATCCAACCTCTTGCAACATAATCCCAAAACTGTGCCTTGGGAGAAACTGCAACGGGTCATTTCAGATCACTGCAATTTCTCTCTGCAATCTATAATTGCAACGGTTTTGTTGCATCTTGATTCGTGGATCATTGGTGTGAACTGGGCTGGAGAGACAGAGAGAGGAAGAGAGAAACAGAGAGATACAGAGAGAGATGGAGACAGTCTCTTTCAATATTTGTATTGATTTTTTACAAAGACACATACCCAGGACAACACACGCATAACACAAAAATAAAATACAACGACAGAATCACAACAATCCAGCCAGAGACAGAGTCAGAGTTAGAGTCAGTCAGAGAGAGAGACAGAGTTTAGAGATGGAAGATGCTGCTCACTAATGTATTCTTCCACATTCTTTGATGTCTCTATAATCCCTCACACATTTTCTATACTTGGCTTCGCAGCGCCATAAGCTGATTCCCCATTCTTCACCGTGATTTAAAAAATCTGGATTATGCAAGAAGAAGACTCCATTTGCCTTCCCACTGGGTGAGAGAGAAGGACGGATGAACTGAGAAGGAAGTCCAGTCATGTATGCAGTCGGTATCGTTGCTGACAGGCAGAAACCTTGTATGAACCAACACACCGTTGCTTTTCAGGAAATGGATAAGAGAACTTGTGTTCCATTGGATCCTGTGTAGTTATTATCAGGGGCGTCACAAGGGGGGGGACAAAGTGGGACTGATTCCCTAGGGCCCAAGGTGGAGGGGCCTTAATTATTTTATACTTTAGCTATTGAAAAATAGCAGATCTACAAGCTCACATCGCGGCACAGAGTGCCGCGCTGAGAGCTTGTAGATCTGCTATTTTTGAAAAGTCCTGAAAATGTGTGCAAATCTTTGAATATATCTATTTTTAAGCAAACATTTGTAAGCAAGTTTTGCTTCTGGGGGGTCCCTGGAACTAAATATTTTGAGATGGGGGTCCTTGGCCAAATACATATAATTTTGGGGGTCCTTCACATGAAAAGGTTTGAGCACCACTGACATAGAAACATAGGTTTTTCAAAAAACCTTTAAAAAAAAAACAAATCTACAAGCTCACAGCGCACGACACTTGGTGCCACGCTGTGAGCTTGTATATCTGCTATTTTTCAATAGTTAAAGCACAAAATATTGTGTAATAATGCGTTCCCAGTCTAAATGGGTTAAACCCCCTCCCCTATGAAGAACATTCATGGGGGGCCCGCAGTGAATCCTTGTACCCAGGGCCCAACTTTTGGTGCTACACCCCTGGTTACAAAGCTCTTCTTAGGAGCTTTATGGCTCAGGGTAGTTGACAGAGTACAGCATCTTGCAATGGGCCTGGAGTACAAGATAAACTACACCACTAAGATACCCATGTACCTGACAAAATACTTCCTAAACGTCAAGGATGTCCTCAATCACAACACCAGAGGCAGCGCCACAGATCATGTCCAACCCAGATTTGGCTCAAGCAGGGGTTAAATGTTTAGTTTGGTATAATCGTTTTGTTTTTTATGGTATAATAATAATCGTTTGCTATGTACATCTTTTGTTCCAGCTCGCAGTGCGACCAGCGAGAATAAACTAATTGATTCATATTATGTGGGGAACAAAAACAATGCAACACCAATCGGAAAAAGAATCGGTGGAAAGGCAAGTGACACAAGGTTACATACGGGTACCTTTTTTGTGGATGTCTTATACACACGCGCGCACGCACGCACGCACGCACGCACGCACGCACGCACGCACGCACGCACGCACACACGCACGCACACACGCACACACACAAAGAAGATCATGGTGTGTGTGTTATCAGAGAGCGGAGTATAGTGAAGTGGAAAGGGGAAGAATTGAGTGATATATACACGTTCCAATTTAGAGCAGCTAGGGCCTACATTACATTCATTCCAGCTTCCATCCCCAGGGCACAGTCTGACCCACACTCACTGTCTCTGCCTCAGAAGTCTCTTCTTCCCAGGCAGGCAGCAGTGGGCTGGTGGGGGTCTCTGCATGCATGCATGGGGCAGAGCTGTGACCGTGAACCGAGCGGCCGGGGACACGGCCCACTTTAGCAGCCAGTATAGCCTGGAGGTGTTTCAGTCAGTCGCGCCCCGTGCTGTGCTGTGATACTCATTGATTCAGTTGGTTGGTTAGCACTACCTCACAGCACACACAGCCCTAGTCTACTGTGCAGGGACGTGCTGGCCATTGGGATTTGCGGGACAACTCCCGAACGGCCGGTTCATTCCCGGCCAGTCCAGGCCGGCCATTAGGAAAAAAATAAAATGTCGGCCTTCGTTCCATTTTGGGGGCTGGGCGGCCAACAAAGTAAATCGTCACTGTCGGACAGAAACCTTGTATCTCCAAGTTTCAAATGTATAAATTTTTTCGCAAAGCAAAGCCCTGCTTCATCATACAAGGCCGTTGCACAAAAGTAGTGAAAACAACAGATCTACAAGCACACAACGCCTCGCACCGCGAGGCGTTGTGTGCTTAATGTAGATCGGCTGTTTTCACTAGTTTAAATCCTTTTTAAAATGATAAATACAAAACAAACAGTTTTGGACATACAAGGTTTCCACCCGGCAACGACGAAATATAACTCATGTACAATAATTGGCCCACTGGCTTGTCACTTGTCAGGATCTGAAATGGCAAATCTTTGAGTAGCAGCGGCGCTATAGAGAGAGATCTCTCTCTATAGCGCGCAATGAGGGCCTCTCCAACTCTTTTTCCCGGGCTGAATCAGGGGCCTTGCATGTCCCTGCAACTGTGTGTGTATGTGCGTGCATTCCATGCATGTGTGCTTTGCGTGTGTGCGTGGTTGCGTATGTGTGTGTGTGTGTGTGCGTGTGTGCGTGCGTGCGTGCGTGCGTGCGTGTGTTTGTGTGTCAGAGGGGGATGGTGAGAGGCAGGTCAAATCAGAGCACTGGGCTAGCGGTTCAGCCTCAGACTCAGTGTTCTACCCCGAGCCATCCCTGGGCTCTGCAGCTAAAACACACACGTTCACACATTCATCAAGCTCACTAATAGAAGCCATCTGCGTCTGATGACCGGAGAGGATGTGAAGAAAGAAAGAAAAAAAGAAAAAACAAAAGGGTTGAAATAAGGGTCTCTCTGTCTCTGCCTGGCTAAACCTGTCTGGCCTATTTAGGTCATAAGAAAACATGGCAGCACAGAACAAAGGGTTTGTATCAAATCAGTACATTCACAAGTCAGTAACAGAATACCCTTTCATTTTAAGATCAATCACACGTACAGTGTAGCATTCATAAGTGTGTGTATTTCAAAACATTTCAAACCAAGTCACTTTGATTTGGAATTTGAAATTAACGAGGCTAAGGTTAATGTGCACTGTCCCTGCCAAATAATGATTGATTGGTTGAAGAATTTATTAGAAGGTTGCATAGGAAAAAGTACAGTTTCATGACAGTACAAATCAGGTCGACTAAAAGGAGATCCTAGTAAGCTTTTCGGCTTATTTACACAGGAACCACTTTATGTATCTCATATAACATTGAAAGACAGACGGAACATATAGTATTTGCATATAGGATATCATCAGTAACAAAAGGGAAAAAGCATTCAAAAAGAAGAAAAGGGAGAAATAAAGTGGTATAGTGGTATAGCAGGAGAACGGATTTGAGCCCTTTTTAGAGTCAAATCTGGGTTGAACGTGATTTGTGGAGCTGCCTCTGGTGTTGTAATTGTGGACATCCTTAAACAAAGTAAAGTTGCTGCTTGCAACCACTTGCAACAGAACCACTCACAAAACTGCGCTGTGCTGCAATGGGGGCAATTCAGACGGCTGCACATTTTCTCTTCTTTTTTTTTTTTTTTTAAGATTTGTTTTTGGGCTTTTTATGCCTTTATTCGATAGGACAGTAGACTGACAGGAAATGGGGAATGACATGTGGCAAAGGTCGTCCGGATCGGGAATCGAACCGGCGACGCCAGCAGGCATCATAGCCTAGTATATGGTACGCGCCTTGACCACCAGGCCAGCGGGCGCCCCGCACATTTTCTCTTCTACCAATTTGTTGCATCGCAAACGCAAATCATTGCATGGTGTGGGCGGGGGCGGGGCTATAGGCCCAAGTTTACTTCCTTGCACGACTGCTTGACACACTGAAAATGTCAGACCTACAAGCTCACAACGCGACACATCTACAACACGTTGTGAGGGCTTGTAGGTCTGCTACTGTACATCAACATTCCATGTATTAAAGGGAGAAGAATTTCCATTTCTAGTTCGCCTTATGGCAGTCCATTATTGACAACACCCCGTCAATACATCTCCACCATTATGAAGGACATATGTAAACAAGAAGAAGGAATCGTCGAGCGAAACAAATTTACGATTTAGCGTAAAATCCCACCGCTCGTGGTCAGAGCTGCCGAGGACTTGAGATACAAAATTCAACTGTAACGATTGTCTTGGGATATCCGAACATCAGATTAATGTGGTAAGGTGGCTAGCCCGGGAATTCTCCTTTAACCCAAAAGCCAAATTTAGGCTTCATAAATACTGCTTGTGGAAACCTTTTGTACAGAAGTGCTTTCTTCAGGGTCTTCTGGAATTAGGCTTTTACTGTATAGGTATACATGTAATGTTGATGACTGCATGAAAGTTGTTTTATATATTATGGATGTACTTCGAGGTGTCTATGATTCTTTGGTTTAGTGGTGTCTCAGTTTAGCCATAGTTGCAGGTGGATGTGAAACACAAAAAAGTATTTACCATAACTGAGTTATGTTTCAATGAATATCTGACAGCATCTGCTTTATGTACCTGTAATCGGCTTAGGAGTCTGCAGCTGTGTGTGTGTGTGTGTGTGTGTGTGTGTGTGTGTGTGTGTGTGTGTGTGCGCGTGCGTGCGTGCGTGCGTGCGTGCGTGCGTGCGTGCGTGCGTGCGTGCGTGCGTGCGTGGCGTGCGTGTGCGTGCGTGTGTGTGTGTGTGCGCGCAAGTGTGTGCGTGCATGTGCGTGTGCGTGTGCGCGTACATGTGCGTGAGTTCATGCATGTGTGCTTTTTGCATGTCAATGCACTTACCTTTATTAAGTGACATCGCCCCAGTGTGAGAGGTGGGCCCTTTATAATCCAGTTATGCTGCACAGCAATCCAATTTCCTCCCACAGGACAGAGGGAGATTTCATGTATACTCTTATAGTCTATGAGGGAGCAGGTGTGTGTGTGTGTGTGTGTGTGTGCGTGCGTGTGCGTGTGCGTGCGTGCGTGCGTGCGTGCGTGCGCGGCTGCGCGCGCGTGCATTCACGCTTCTTTTATGAGAATATGATGTGATCCAGCATTCTTATTCCCCAGTGTTCAGTCGGTGCCAGCTCTTCATGGACTTCATCAACCGTAATGGATGATGATAACAGCAGACAGACAACACAACACAAGGCAAGCCTGATTTCAGTTCCTGTTTGTACGGCAAACACCATTGTAAATGTTCAGTAATTCCACTACAGCCAAAACAAAGAGTGAAGAATTACACTCAGAATCACTTTCAAAAATCTAGAGTCCAAGTGGTTCTCAGACATTTTACAGAGCAGTAAAGGTCCATTTGGGACCTCCTCAAGGAACCATGGGGGTCCCTGGACCCACCACTTTGACAACCACTATTCCCAAAGGCACACAAAGCATGAATTTGGTGACATTGCAAAGGTGGCCTCTTTCATTCTGTGTTTACCGGTGAATACCGCTAAATTACGTTTAGAGTAATAGGATTGATTGGGGGGGTCTGGTTGTACTAACATATATGTGGGGGTCTGGTTGTACTATCATATATGTGGGGGTCTGTTGGTAGGCTACCATCAGTGTGAGTTGCTATTGTTGTTAACCCCTTCCCGTCATGGTCACTTTGCTGCTGTACCAAGAAGCCTCTGTCGCACAAAGAGGCTTTTTTTTTGCTATCTCAGCATCTCTCCTTGCCCCGTGGCTGTTTCCATAGAAACGAGGTGTGGATGCCCTTAAAGAGGAATGTGCGTGTGCGTGTGCGTGCGTGTGCGTGTGCATGTGTGCATGCGCACGTGCATGATGGGGAGAGAAGTTAATTTACAATTTAGCAAGTAAGCAAGGCAAACACAAGGTAATAATACATCAAATGCATAGAGTCAGTGGTAGCGCCTCAGTAATCTAGGACAGGTAAACCAAGAACCTATACTGTATCATCAGTCTACTCTAAAGTAACGTTATAATACACAGTATTTACAAATATATACAAACTATAGGATGCCATGTCGACAAATGAACCTGGCATCTGTCTAAATAACAGTTAAATTAACATTGATTTTACAATATAAATTGGGGTCTCAGAGATAGAGATGCCATTAAATGGGGGTCCGTAGCCTATAATGCATGTCAAACTGGGGGTCCTTGAAATTAAAACGGTTGATATACTGCTAGATAAAAATCTTTGCTTATGGGGGTCCCTGGCATATCTTTTCAAATGGGGTCCGCGGGCTAATAAGTGTCAATTTGGGGGTCCTTGACATGAAAAGGTTTGAGAACCACATGTGTTTTCAGATATTTAACCACTAGAACCGGCGTCAACACTTAATAAACTTGACCTTTCACTCCGTACTTAGTCGACTCTTTTTCCCTTCTACACCAAACCTCTTTGCCAAAAATAGCCGATCTACAAGCTCACAACGCCTCGCAGCGTGAGGTGTTGTAGATCTGCTATTTTTGGTTCTCCGAATATGGACACTAGGGTTCAAGTGGTTAATGTAAAAAGGGGGGAAAAATGTTTCTATCACTCAAAGATTTGGAGGACCCCCCGTAGTAACTCTGAGGACCCCCTAGGGGTCCCGGACCCCCTGTTGAAGACCCCTGCTCTATCTAATTATAGGAGTGGAGGGGTGTCAGGAGGCGGAGGCGGCCAATCAAGGAAGTCTGTAAAGCTTGGCTTAACACTTTCCTGCTCTGCCAGATCATCAGTCTCTGTTGACGAGTCAGTCATGTTCCACCAGGGCTAGTAACATTCTCAGTCTGTTATTCTAGTCGGAATTTGTCATTATTTCAACTAAGGGTTGGGGTTAGGTTTTAGGGTTAGGTTTAGGCATAGTTTTACTGAGGTTAGTGTTAGGGTTTGGGTTAGGTTTAGGTTTAGGTTTAGGCATAGAGGTTAACATTCACCAGGCTAGCATTCACCAGTGTCGGCAGACCCACGTCGAACAAATGGAACGTTAAACAAATGTTATTTAGAAATATCGACACGCTCCCATTCTATTCTGTGTTGCAGTGACCAACTTAACCTTGGCCTACCTCGTCTACCTCTACTCTCCCTGCTTTGACCAGATCCACCACTGCTCCACTCAGCTCCACTCCTATAGACAGTATTTGAATAAACCGACGTTTAAACAACTGCAACTCCATCCTGTCTGTCTCTGTGTTTGCAACTACGTTCAAAGGAACATTACATTATGACAGAGGGGATAATGAGCTTTGAAATGCCCAGGAAAAATGGGCGTTACGGTTCTTAATGTTAGTCACTGACAATCCCAACACAATCCAAGCTACTGTATTCTGACTCAATACGTGGATATGACATAATGTAGATTATGCCATCACTTCACCAGTTGCAGTCTTGAGGGTTTCATAAGAGCACTGTTGTGAAATATAAATGTTCTAACTTACAGACCATGCACAGACCTGTACGGAGTAAAGAAACAACACACACACACACACACACACACACACACACACACACACACACACACACAAATGTAATCACATGAATTAGTTGGTGTTGTTGGTGTTAATATGAGGAATATTGACATATGATTTACATATTACATATGTGTGTGCGTGTGTGCGTGCGTGCGTGCGTGCGTGCGTGCGTGCGTGCGTGCTTGCGTGCGTGCGTGCGTGCGTGCGTGCGTGCGTGCGTGCGTGCGTGTGTGAGTGTGTGTGTGTGTGTGCGTGCGCGTGTGTGTCTGTGTGTAATAGTTAACAAAACATCTACTGATGCACAAACCTGGACTTGGACACATCATCATCATCCTCAGTGTTGTTTCCTGGAGTCACTGCCTGGGTGTTTCAGGTCTTGCAACAGACATCCTCCTCCAGGCTGACAATATGTCATCCAATATATGTGCACACATCTCTCTTTCTATTTTTCTAAACCTTTTACGGTTTTATCATCCAATTTCCTGTCTCTCTTCAATGTGGACTACTGTATATCAATAAAGGCAGAACATGCTCTGCAGCAAGATGTTCCATATCAGGATTGTGTTTTTTAATCTTATAACCGGATGTTAATCTGGCCTGGAATTCAAGCTCTGCTTTCACTAACATTACATTACATTACTGCTCCTTAGGACGGACGGACGGACGGACGGACACACACACACACACACACACACACACACACACACACACACACACACACACACACACACACACACACACACACACACACACCATCAGAAATGCACACATGCACAAACAAATACAAGCTCCTCAAAGCAAGTAGAATGGCTTATAGTCAATAAAAGCCATTCCTGGGCAACATATTTCATAACCGTATGAAAGAGTCTGTGTTCTGGAGCTACGTGTGGGAAGTCCGGGAACTGGCAGAGCAATGCTGTGCCTACTGTACTGTGTACGTGCCAGACCTGTGTGATTCTTATTACATAACATTACAGAAAACGGCTGCAGCGGGTATATTCTACACACAACATTTCACATGAATCACTTATCCTCCATTCAACACGTTCACAGACAATAGAGACATTTAGTCAGGGGATATTTAAAAAAAAATAGAATAAATTCCTTACCAATACATTTCTTCACCAATGTGTTTGTAAAGGTGTCTAGAAACACATCTCACAAAGACTGAAATGCAGTTTCCCTAGGGGAATCTGTGAGCTGCTGAAAGTTGGGGTACCATTAACATTTACTATGCAGAAAAATACAAAATAAATCTGCTTTAAGTTGGGGTCAAACTAGGGTTTTTTCACGATTCTGAATCCATTGCAAGCATTTGTTTGCACGAAGAACACTCCTTGGGCTAAAAACGGCCATACTGTAGCCACTTTTCCAGGTCATCACAAACCATTTGTTTATGGACATTTTATTCCAATGAGTGTTTTTTGTGCAAAACAAATGCTTGAAATTGCTTCAGAATAATGAAAAACCCCTTGTTTGACACCTCACTTCCACAGTATAAAGTTAATATACAACTTTCAGCAGCTGTCACAGATTCTCCTAGGGAAACTGAATTTCAGTCTTTGTCAGATGTGTTTCTAGGCACCTTTACAAACACGGTGAAGACATACTGGTGAGGAATTTATTCTAAGTTTTTTCTGGTAATATTCCCAGACTAAGTAGATATACCTGTCCAAGTATGAACGGTGAACTAGGAAAGACTGCTTTCATTTGTTATGCTCCACACAAACCTCATACTCTCTCTCTCTCTGACATGCTCTGAAAATGCCTGTCATCGATCTGACCACTTAATAACACATGGACAAGAGGTCAGATGGGTTGGGCTGCGAACACTTTCCAGATCTTCAAGTGGGCCCTGGTCAAGAAAAGGTCGGGGACCGCTTGGGTCCTTGGCATCTCTGCCCCACCTGGCAGGTGTACAGCACAGCCCTCTGTTGTTGCTCTATACACAAAGCAACACAGATGACAAACCCATGTGCTGCCTATATATCATCTCTGTGGGTGGGAAAACCTCATTATGTCAAAAACTGTCATTTTTCGGGATTCAAATTCAAAGGCATCAAAAGTAGCAGATTAGAATGCTTGAAAAGTGGGACGCGAATTCGAGCTTCCTGATCTTGATGCTCTTGTGAGACGCTGTAATATGATCAAGTAGTGAGCGTTAATTTACGGAAAAACACAAAGTTTAAACATGAGAGGTTTTTTTTCCCGACAGGCAGCAACGATATACAGTCTCCATTGTGCCTCTCTTTTTCTTAGTGGTTTTTCAAAGACAATGTTGGCCTATTTACTGCAGGCCACCCTAAATAATCTATTGTAAACACATGCTGCTATAGAAGGCTACCCTAAATGATCCATTGTAAACTCACGTTGCAAAAAGCGACCCTAAATAATCTATTGTAAACTCACGTTGCTGTACTGTAGTGACACGTGCTCATGCGGTGATATGAGCAGTGTGTGTCGCTATCATAGCAGATCATTTCCCCAGTGCAACTGGTTTGAGAAACGGAACCGTTTCAGTTCCTCTGAGTCCTCGGAGTCATGTTGATGACTGAAAAATGATGAAAATTAAACTAGAAAGAGTCAATAAGGTTTTTGATTGATTGACATTTTTATTGTCAAAAATGAAGAACAGTACATCGATCACTTGACTTCTCACCTGTCTATAGTATAGACCTTATTCACACCGCGACCATCTTTGGTCACATCATGACCACATGGGTTGGCAGCCTGCATAACAAACCATTGTGAACAATGGAGCGATGGTCCCAAAATTTGAGTTCTGTTCAATCAATTTCTTTTGACCAAATTGACAAATGGGCAGATGATAACTTCAACATCCCCAAAAGCATTAAATAGAAGAGCTACAGTAACTGGATTGATTACATCCACGGAACGATATTCAAGGTAAGTTAGGTTGCAACCTTACTGTGTAAAAAGACTTGCTATTTGCGTGCAGTGCTTGCTCCACCATCATATTAATTATTTGTTGTTAGATTGTTCCTGATTAATATGCAAAAATCACAATACAGTAAGTTAATGGTATATTCAGTGATTGTATGTCATTCAAATACAAATATAATTGGTACATTTTCCATTCATTCTCCTCACTATGTGTGCTGACCATATAAGGACTTCCACCATGGCCCATGTTACGAGCTTAGCTAGATTCGGTTTTCAGAGGTGGCCAGCCAGTCCTCGACCAATCGGGGTAGAGTATGGCCGTAGTTATGTTATGATGTTTAGTTATGATGGCCACAGTCGCTCTGAATTAAGAACGTCTGCAAATGCCTAGATTGTAAACTACTGAACTCATAAAATGCCACAGTCTCGTAGTAAATCAGTATCATACTGTACATATCCTGAAGCTGGAGACGTAGGCCTACCAATATTCAGTGATTGGGTCTAATGATCAAAACGAGAACATTATAATGGTGTAAAAGATCTATAAAAAAAACTAAACATTTCCACGCTGTAAGGCCAGTAAGGGACAAGATGACCCCCTGCCACTTTCATTATCACTGAATACTTTAATATGATGGCAGAGCAAGCACAGATACTGTGGCAAGTCTTTGAACAGAGTAACATTGTAACCTAACTGCCACGAATATTGTGGATGTGCCCTTCAATTTAATCCTTTTGGGGATGTTGATGTTGTCATCTGCCCATTTGTCGATTTGGTCAAAAGAAATTGGTTGAACAGAACTCATATTTTGGGACCATCGCTCCATTGTTTACAATGGTTTGAATGTAGGAGTCTCAGAAGTAATGTTGGAGTGCCCGTTGGGTAGAGCTTTATGCCCATACATATTGTTCCATGCGAGCCCGCACTGTTTCGTAGGAACAGTATTTCTAGTTGTCACGTGAAATTGGTAGACTGGAGTTTCTCAGTGTTTTGACATGAACCTATGCAGGGGTGTCACACCAAATTCTGGGCCCCGGGTACAAGGATTCACTGCGGGCCCCCCCACTAATGTTAACTATTGAAAAATAGCAGATATACAAGCTCGCAGCGCGGCACCGAGTGCCGCGCTGCGAGCTTGTAGATCTGCTATTTTTGAAAAATTGTGAAAATGTGTGCAAGAAACCTATGTTTCCATGTCAGTGGTGCTCAAACCTTTTCATGTCAAGGACCACAAGATGATATGTATTTGGCCATGGACCCCCATCTCAAAATATTTAGTTCCAGGGACCCCCCCAGAAGCAAAATTTGAATTACAAATGTTCGCTTAAAAAATACATATATTCAAAGATTTTTGCACACATTTTCACAACTTTTTAAAAATAGCAGATTTACAAGCTCGCAGCGCGGCACTCGGTGCCGTGCTGTGAGCTTGTATATCTGCTATTTTTCAATAGCTAAAGTTACTAGGGCCCCCTCTACCTTGGGCCCTAGTAACTCAGTCCCACTTTACCCCCCCTTGTGACACCCCTGAACCTATGGGCAGACAAGCTATTTCTCAGTGCTTTGACATGAACCTATGGGCAGACAAGCTATTTCTCAGTGCTTTGACATGAACCTATGGGCAGACAAGCTATTTCTCAGTAGAACGTGTATAAGGAGTCCTATCTGCTTGTTGCTTTGTGTTGTCTCATCCTCAACATGTGAAAGAAAGGTAATTTTGTCCACATCTGGTTGTGGTTACATTGGAACAAAAGACAGTAAATCCATGTGTTCTGTTCAAATGGCAGTGGAGCCAGGGCTGTGAATATAATTGCAATGCAGTGTACAGTATGAATGTGGAAGAAAGGCTTTTGAATGGTTTTTGTTTTGTTCACAGCACAGATAAGTGGCTTACATGCATGGCTATAGTTACATAAAATGATTATGCATGTGTGCAGTATGTGACTTTGTTATGGTCTAAACCAGCGGCTCTCAAAGGGTCATGGGGGGAGGGAGAGGGAGGGAGGGTGGTGGTGGCTGTATTAACACTTTTTTTTTCTTCAATTTTATACATATTTTATACGTTGCCTATTCAAAATTATCAGACTTTTTTTTTAATCTTTGATTTCTTCTTTCCTTTTTTTACACAAATCTTCTCTTCTGGGGGTCCCCTTCCCAACACAAAATCTTTTCCGATGGGGCGCCCCCCTGCCAAATACATATCAATTTGGGGGCCCTTGACCTTGACATGAAAAGGTTTGAGCACCACTGCTCTAAACTAAAGGTACAGCATGACAGGAAAGTGCACTCAGTCGACCCTAACGTACGTTCATATTTTCAGAGATGGCCCCCCGTTGAAAAACCTTTGGTCACCCCTGTCCCGTCCTGTAACATCAAAGTAGAACCAGAACCACTTAAAACTCTTGCTTCTGCTTAAAGTACATAATAATCAATGGCAGCATGGCTTATTGTGATGTGACCTTTGACCCTCAACGTGTTTAAACCCCGGTGACCCTTGAGCCCCGCCCCCACCTCCTTCCATGGGAACATTCTCTATGTTTATGGCTCTGCTTTAACACATCTCAGATGTCACTGCCACCGGTAAGACGTTTACTAAAAGCCTCAGTGTAAGTTTAACTCCTCAGTGTACAAAAGGGAAAACAATTACCCATAAGAGTCCCATTTTGAAATGAAACCAAATTTGTAAAGTTTAGAGTAAAAGCTGGAACTTATTTTAACGAACAACACATTATTGTAACTCTATGGAAGATACAATTTAACTATACTTGTGCAGTGGTTGGAGGGTGGTCTCCCCATGCTCTTTCATTGAAACATTTAGATTAAATATAGGAGGAATACAAGAACACTCACCCCAAACAGTCTCCACCAGGTAAACGTAACCTCAGTAAACGTAACCTGCTTAAACATAACTTTATTCATAAATGTACCCTCAATAAAACTATGCCTAAACCTTATTCCTAAATGTAACCTCAGGAAAGGAGGCTCACAGTAGCTGACAGAGTAAAGCATCTTGCAATGGGCCCATGGTGTACAAGATACACTACACCACAAGATACCCATGTACCTAACTAACTTCATAAAATTCAAGGATGTTCACTATACCAGAGGCAGCTCTACAGATCATGTCCAACCCAGATTTGGCACAAAAAAAGTGTCAAATGTGTTCTCCTGCTATGCTAACGCCCTACCGAAGGAGTATAAATCCCTTCCTTCCTTTAAAACAGCACTGCTACTCTAAACTGGTAAATGAAAACAAAGCCTATCCTTACCTCCCCTGGACCTTTTATTTTACGTGTTGATATCTTCTGCCTAGTACTGTGTGCTATATCTGTCTGTCATTCAATGTTATATGAGTTAAAAAGAAAAAGAAAAGGGATCTCAATTGAAACAAGCCATAGGCTTTCTTGGGCTTATCCTTTTAGTTGACCTTGTACCAGTGAACTGTACTGTCATGAAACTGTACCTTTTCCTATGCAAACTTCTAATAAAGTCTTCAATCAATCAATCTAAACTAGGCCGATGTCTAAACCTAACCATTCCTAAACTTAAACACCACAGTAAAACTAATACAAGAACACAAGAACCTCTGGGGGGAAAACAATGGGGGCGAGTGTGTTTTGGGGTGAGCCTTCCAGTTACCGGCAGAGGAGGACACCGGGTTAACACTGTCTGAAGCTCATCAGTACACTGCAGTGTGCAATACCTCCCCTCGCCAGATGGGGGGACTGCCTCCTGTCTGAGCAGTAGAAGTTTGGTCTAACTGTAACAGGTATGATGAGGGGAGAAGACACAGGATCGAATCCCAGACAGGTAGTAGGGCATACAACTTACAGCATGGTTCTCAAACAACACTAAAATAGAGTATAAATGTGATTATAACTCAACAGAATATATTATCATGTATTGCAACTATATCCTGGTGGTCTAATCAGTCATTATGAAGTGTTTGGCCCTGTTTGGCCTAGCTCAGACCTACTCTGGATTGGATACTTTTTGGAGCTGTGTGAAACACAGGCTCCCTATACGTGGCTGTGTGGGTCTGTGTGTGTGTGTGTGTGTGTCTGTCTGTCTGTCTGTCTGTGTGTGTGTATGTAGCCTGAACTTCCTAAACTTCGGCACGCCACTAGTCCCACAGTTTTGCCACCAAAGACTCGCGCCATATGTCAAATCGACCGGCTTACTCGGGAATCGTGGGCTATTACTTTTCTAAGAGAAAGGTTCTATAGTTTAATTGATATTAATTTATTAGTGAATTAATTTTCCCCATTGACTTAGAATGGGAATCGCAAAAACTCACATTCAATTATTTGTCTCTCGCAAACCACAGGGGCTACAGTTTCAAGACTTGGAGAGGAGGTTCATAATGATTTCAAGGATTAAATAAAAAATAATTGTGTCATTTGGCCTCATGGTGGCGCTATAACACCCCACTTTACGTTTTGGCCTGTAACTCTTGAACCGTAGGTCGGAAAATTAAAAATATTTTTTCCCTGGATTCCTTGGGTCATGAGGCATCTCCCCATATAGGCCACGCCCATTTGCGCCATGATAGATTTTCCGCCATCTTTAATTTTCTCCAAAACACACTTTTTGCTCCTTTTCCTACATATTTTCTTCAAATGTCACAAAAATCGGTACACATGATCCACACACACACACACACACACACACACACACACACACACACACACACACACACACACACACACAGCTCCACTTCACACGGGTGTGATTTTTAGTACCACTTTTAGTACCACTTTCTACCCAGGTCCTTGTAGTGGAAAACCTGACACAAGTGGGCGGTGTGGAGTGGTGTGGTGTGGTGCTGCTGGACCATGTCAGTTGAAAAGGGTAAGGCTAAGTGGGGTCCGGCCAGGGAACCCCTGGCTGTAGACTAAGCCCCCATGCTCCCCCCCCCCTTTTTCTTTGTATTCTGCCTTTTGTATTTGATGTTATGCTTTTGAAACTGATATTATCCTAGATAAAGTACTATGTTCTATCCGTCTGTCTTTCAATGTTATATGAGATACTTAAAGTGTGGTTCCTGTGGAAATAAGCCTCGGCTTTCTAGGATCTCCTTTTAGTTGACCTTGTACCAGTGATTTGTACTGTCATGAAACTGTACTTTTTTCTATTGCAAACTTCTAATAAATTCTTCAATCAATCAATCAAACCCCCAAGGGTCATTGGGGGGTTTTCAAATTAGCCCCAGGCCCCCAGCCAAAAATTAGCATCAAAATCAGTTTAACCACTTAACCTTATTTTATACTTTAATAGCAGATGGGAGATCAGCTTGTAGATCTGCTATAAAATGAATACAAATTAAATACATCTAGAAAAATGTGGAATAATAAAAAGTTAAAACACAAAATTATCTTCTCTCATAGGGGGTCCCATACAGAAATTATTTTCACAACCAATTCCCATAGAGCCGAATCCATGTAATTTTTTAGGGGTCCTTCAAGTTGACATGAATGTTTTTAGAAGCACTGACTTATTACAGAACACAAGCTTTATATAGTCGTCTCTCACTCAGTGGGCGGTCTGAACGAAGCCTTTACCACCACCGGCTACTGGAGCCATTCTAATTGGTCTATTATGGTAAACCGGGGGCGGGGAGTGTTTCATCTCGTGGGCCCAGCCGCCTGTCTGTCAATCGGATGCGATTAAACCTAAACCAAACCCGCCCCGTTTCGTTTGCTTCGTCCGTGGGTCTCCAGTGGTGGTGCAGACAGCGCACACCGTCAATGTAGTGGTGTAGTCTACACACGCACACACACGCACAGACTGAGAGGCGTGAATCCGAGTCTGTGCTGGTTCACACTCACAGTGAGCGCTGCTGCTCGCCTCCAACGGTTCCTCCTTCGTGCGCACATCTGACAGGATGCAGTGGGAGACACAAGAAGACACTCAAGACAGGGGGAAATACAACTACACTCTACCGGCTAGACACTGCGATGTGACACGGGGAGAAGCGACAGAGATGACCGCGACAGATCATCAGGAGGAGAACCAGAGCTCCAGGGGAGTCCAGAGGACCAGCGTCCCCAGGTCTTGACGAGCTCTGCACGGCTGCAGCCACACAGACAGCCAGCCCAGACAATCTGAGTACAGCCGATACATTTGGAACCAGTCTGCTTGGCTGCTTCACGCCGCAGCGCGTGGATCTTTCCACGCACTTGATCATATCAGCATCAAACCTTGTTAAAACACTCACTAGGCAGTAGTGTAATCCTTATTATTATCATCATCATCATCTCGTTGATTATAAACACTGGAAGGAGGGAGAACCATGGCGAGCCAGAGCGACAGTGTGAAGGTTTCTTTAAGGTAAGAGAGCGTCTGTCTGCTCAATGAGATGATTTCTGCCGACCTGTCACATTGTCTGTCTGTCTGTCTGTCTGTCTGTCTGTGTGCGCAGCAATTCAATAATTGTTTTCATTCAAACCACCCCTGTTTTATTAATTTGCGCATTAATGTTGCTGTTGGTTTGAGTCTCCTATGTCTGCCTATGAAGGTTTTGGCCGTGGTGTTACACACAAGTCTGCTCTTGTACCTTGTTCTGTGAATGTGGGTGGTGCTCTGCACGCTACTATTGATAAGGCAAAGGCAAATCATACGCATATGGCTGCTGCCATATAACTTCACTGACCTCTGTGTCAGAGAGTTTAACATGATATTGCTTTTAAGCATTGTTATGTTTCTGATGAAGTAATATACGCTATGGCTGTATGTAATAGAGATTCATGCAATAGCAAACGAGGTGTGCCAAGGACAATTGACAGGTAGCCTCTGTGTACCAAAAGGGGGAATGGGCGTTCCTGTCCAAATCTCTCTTCTTTACAGTATAGGCTAATGGTGCAGGCTTAACTTATATTCTAACACCATGTAGAGCCAGGGTATTCTTCTGTGTGTGTTTAAGATAGGCATATTTTGTGTACCCTCTGCAGGAAAAAATAAATATCATGCACAATGAGATGCTCTCTCTCTCTCCCTCTCAAAGCCATGCATGTTCAGTGGATGCCTTTGTTGAGAATGCAGTCAATGCAGCCAAAGCTGGGGCATTTTGATCAGCCGGACTTGTATTGGAACATATTGATAGTCATTTGATTTGGCTCAGTGGTCATTGCCATTTTGGCTTGTGGTGGACATTTGTTGTCAAAATTACATTTTAGCCACAGACATACACAATGAGTGGACAGTATTATTACCAGAAACACATAACATGTCTGTAACTCTGAGTGTGTATAAACGGGTCCATTTGGTTCCATTTGTACACTCTCAGAGTGAATGTTGCCCTTGCAAATAAAACATTTGAGAATCACTAGTACTAGGGGACCCCTAATGTGCCATAGTGTTGTAGTAAATAAGTGTCATAACATATTCTGAAGAAAACCTGGAGACTTGACATTCAGTAATTGGGTTTTATGATCAAAATCAGAACATTATAATGGTGTGTAAAATAATTACCACAAAACAAGAAAAAGTCTTTACCACGGATGACCCCTGATGGTGTTAGCAGAGCAGTGAAATAAGATCAGGTGTCTTTTGTTCCTCTCCAACACTTCAGTATAGAAGTAGCCTTTGAAATTGAAATAGGAAGGCGTATAACTTGGTAATTGTTGCTGCATCTGTCATCTTAAAGTCTACAGATAACGGTCGACTGGTCCATTGTCTCTCCATCAGTGGTTCTCAAAGTGGGGTCTGGGGACCCCCAGGGATCCTTGAGGGGGTTCCAACTAAGGTGGTCCTCAGGAAAAAGGAGTTAATTTAGCATAACCACGTTAACCCTACTTTATACTCCAGCTATTCAAAAATAGCCGATCTACAAGCTCTCAGCGCGTTGTTCTGCAACGTGTTTTGAGCTTGTAGAATGTAGATCGTCTATTTTTTAAATAATTAAAAAAAATGTTAAAGAATTGATAAAGAATGTTGAATAATTTAGAGATGGACCGATTGCAAAATTCTTGGCCGATACCGATCCACCGGTTTTATGAAGGTCTGACCTGCCAAAACCGATTTTTCCGATACCGATTTCTTTAGCTAAGAACTAGGAAATAGGGTTGCTCCAATACCCTTTTGTTTCAGGCCAAGTAGGCCTACAAGACATACTTCAATTTGAGTACCAATAAGCTAGAAGAACACTAATGCCAAATCAATCACAATAGTACAATATCCAGTCTAATATGACCGTCTGGACTAGGCAGGAGGAAAGCAGGTGACGCATGCTTTTTTCCCCCCTTCTTTTTGGAGACGACATTGACACAGGATTATGGAATATATCCTTACATTGCAAAGGTAATCAGCACCATCTGTATTCTGTAGGCTGCCTCCAAGTAGACTGGCTGCTACTTGCTAATGTTTACGTCACAGGACCGAGCATCATGCTGTGCAGTGCAAGAGATACAATTGGCCGATTTTGGCATATTTATGTCAGTGACCTGCCGATCACCGATTTGGCCGGTTTGATATAATACCTGCCGATTTCTGATATTGGCCGATACCGATGTCCATCCCTAGAATAATTTCTTTTGAGGATGGTGCTCCGGCTCTGCAGTCAAATGCATATCAATTCGGGGGTCCTCCTTGACCTGAAAATGTTTGAGAACCACTGCTACTCACAAAGGCTGAATTAGGGCGTTTTTTTTTGTTTGATCTGAAGAAGCTTTTTAAACATGATGAACCTGCCCTGGGGGGCCGAGAAGAAGTGGCAGTTGTCAGTCAGTCAGCTGTTCAGTGCAGTTTCCTTTGTGCTTGCTCACAATACCGAGAGAAAAAGAGGAAGTGGGGCTGTGTGGGTCGGGTTGCAGCAGCCAGGCTACGTTTATAAAAGCTTCAAACAGTGAAAGGAGAAGGGAAGAGAAGAGAAGCCAGCATGGCAGCTGGTGGTGGCAGAGCCGTTGATCATACTGGGAAGTTGAAGAAAGCCCTGGATTATTTTATTGACTTGTTATTGATTGAAACGTATTGAGAGACGCTCATCATATCTATAGAGGCCATTGTTGAAGTAACACTGGATGAGTGAAGGTGACAGTTATTGATCGGTCATCCGCACGCACGCACGCACGCACGCACGCACACACACACACACACACACACACACACACACACACACACACACACACACACACACACACAGAGAGAGAGAGAGCACACATGTGTTAGATCAGCTGCCTGTCTTCTGTTGTCATGCTAAGTGGTGATGATGAGAGGGTATAATGGTTATGTGAGGACATGTATTGTAGCCTACAGTAAAGCCAGTGTTTCCAAGTATAGTTAATTATGCCCTATTGCATGAGTGGTTCTCAACCTTTTCAGGCCGCGACCCCCCCACCCCCCACCCCCAACATGATCATTGGACTATTTGAACTGGGGACCCCCCCACCCCCACCATGACAAGCACTTGGTAATGTGGGCATTACATTTTGTTTGACTCCTCACAGTTCCACAGATAAATATTGTGAAAATAGCTGATCTTTTTCCTCAATTTGTGTTTTCTTGTTTATTTGACAATTTGGCCAATGTTTGACCAGTTTAAAAATGTATGGTGCATTTTGTTGATTACTTTTGACACATTAATCGTGGGCTTATTTAGCTGTATTAAAAAGGTTCCCAATTGTCACTTTAGAAATGGGCAGATAGTGATACCCTATACGATACCACTTACAGTATACTGTATGTTGGTTTGTTTACTGTGTTGAGTGAGAAAACAATGTTTCACATTAAGGTACAGTAATCATCTGGAGGACCCCCCCTCAAAAAAAAAAAAACATGTGGGGACCCACAGGTTGAGGTTGACAACCACTGCCCTATTGAACTATTTCCCATGGTGAAAATGAGTCAAGTCAACATATAGTCAGGGGCAGTTTTATGCACTACGCAAACCACAGAATTGTGTGGAGCCCTGATATGAGGCAAGGGGAGCCCCTTATAGCATGAAGTAGGGGGGCCCCCAGCTGGAGCTTTGCTTGGAGCCCCCAGATTGTTAAATCTACCACTGCATATAGTCTACTCTAGATAGAGAGATATTCTCATGAAACCGTTTAGTGTGGGATCGCAAGCTGTAATTAAAGCCACTATTTTGCAATTACATGGTTCCTACTCAACTGACCCCATTCATTTTCATCCTGGGTGATCTGTGTATATTATTATTTACATGGCTCTGTAAGTGCCACTAAAAGTGGCCGTGTGTGTGTGTGTGTGTGTGTGTGTGTGTGTGTGTGTGTGTGTGCATGGCCGTGCGCGCGTGTGTGTGTGACAGGAAATGGGAAGCACTGAAATAAACACGCGGAGCAGGGATAGCTTCCTGCAGAATAAGGATGGTTTTCCCAACGACCTCCATTCGTCTCCTTGCCCTGGGAAAGTTGGATGCTGATAAGACGGGATGGGGTGTAATTGCTCCCACATTGCTGCTGCCCTCCCTCCAGACACACTGCGCTAGGGGTGTGTGTGTGCGTGCGTGTGTGCGTGCGTGTGCAGTGGTGTAAAGTAACTGAATACATTTACTTACGGGGAGGCAGTGGCTCAGGGGTAGAGAAACCGCCATAAGAACACGAAGGGTTCACAGTTCGATCCCGGGCTCCCCCAGAGTTAGTGTTGAAGTGTCCTTGAGCAAGACTGTGAACCCCTAGTTGCTCCCGATGAGCAGGTTGGTGCCTTGCATGGTTTCTTCCTCTGCCATTGGTGTATGAATGTGTGTGTGTGAATGGGTGAATGTAATGCACAATCTCTGTAAAGCGCCTTGGATGAAGATGCTATATGAATGCACCATTTACCATTTGCATTTACTACTGTACTTAAGTACATTTTAGATGTATGATGATACAAGTGCATAGAGGGACAAAATACAGCAATGATGGGGAAGTCCCCCCCCCCCACACACACAGTCTGTGTCGCCAGCATCCATTTCCTCACAGACTGACTGCTTTTCCCTAAACAATGTCTGATAGAAGCAATAACATGACCCACAATCCATCCTGCATTCAAACACGAGGGGAACTGATGCATCGCACGCACACACGCACACCACACACACACACTGTGATTGGCAAAAGATAACACAAAACATCTGGGGACTTGTTTCCGTTGTGGTCCTATATCTATGTATTGAAATGTATTGAACAGCATACAAAATTAACACAGGTCAACAAGTCAATAATACATGTCATCAACAAATACAAACACTATTTGTACAAAAAAGATGGGAATGTTACATTTACCTCCCCTTGTGGTCTCTGACACGCACGCACGCACGCACGCACGCACGCACGCACACATAGAGTTTCACTTCCCCAACCCCAAGGTCTCCTTTCCTTCCTTTTGGTAGCATCTTGAGTGCTGTGTTGGCTCAACATTATAACAACCTTTAAGTCCTGACTGGATCTGAGTTTACTGTATGGGAGTGTGCTGATATAAATGTTATGTTTACGTTTGAGAGTCTGTCTGTCTGTCTGTCTGTCTGTCTGTCTGTCTGTCTGTCTGTCTGTCTGTACTTGTATCACTATGCTTGTGTAGTATAGTAGAAATCGAGAAATAGACATTGTTGCCAGGACCATTGTTGTTTTCATATTGTAAAACCACCCTCCTAAAATGTCAATGTTCTCAAAAGTATAGGGGTTGTGTGTGTGTGTGTGTGTGTGTGTGTTGTGTGTGCAGTGGACCTAGTAGAGCTGCATGAATATATATTTCCTTGCGTATTGATCTCTCTTATTATGCATATTATTGATTTCTCTCGTCTCTCTCCTCTCTCTCAAATTCATGCACAGTAAAAGGCTGTATAATTAACACACTGGTCAGTCACAAGCCGTGTCTCGCCTCAGTCACGCCGCTAAGTGAACCGTCGTGTGTGTGTGTGTGTGTGTGTGTGTGTGTGTGTGTGTGTGTGTGTGTGTGTGTGTGTGTGTGTGTGTGTGTGTGTGTGTGTGTGTGTGTGTGTGTGTGTGTGTGTGTGTGTGTGTGTGTGTGTGTGTGTGTGTGTGTGTGTGTATAAATAGTCCCAAAGACAAAGCTGTTTAGTGCTGTGTGGTCTTTGACCTTGTGACCTCCAGAGTCAGAGTCCACTTTCTTCCTGACAGTCTCTTCTCCCGAAGCCTGATTTACACTCAGTTGTAGTGCTGCTGCTGCGTGCTGAAAATAGCTTGTAGATCTGCTATTTTCGGCGTGTGACTCTGGCGCACAGCTAAAGTATAAATTAAAGCTAAAATTCATATCCTACTCGTGGGGTTGGAGAGCCCTGGTCGACCCCCCTTCCGACTCGCGGCGACATTTCTACATTTCTGTTTAGCTAATACCGAAAGCTTGTTTGAGCATGAGGATGTATTACACTTTGAGCTTCGTGCAATACCCCATGTCGACCAGTAGTTTTCCTGCTACCAAACCACATGGATCTACGTAAGTTTCTCAATAGAAGAGCAGGTATACGTACTGTACAACCTCAACAGTTGTGTTTAGTTATATATTGTAATAACACACTCTACCATACAAACTGGTCAAAACTTTTATTCACTAAAAAAAGTATTGGATTGCAGAGTTAAGCATTAGAGATCTTAAAACCGGGAAAGGATCATTAAGATTTGAGCTATATATTATTTCTGTCGGGTGGAAACCTCATGTCCAAAATTGTTACTTTTTAGGGTTCCTTTGGACATAAGAGCTTTCGGCATCAATATACTGTATTGACCATATTCACATGGCGGCCATCTTGCCATTAAAGTTAATGCAATGCCACCCCAGTTGCCACCCGGTTTCAATGCAAATTTCAAACATGGCCGCCAGGTGAATAAGGCTAATAGCTGTGTTTTTCAGAAAGCTGTTAGGATTTAGAAAACATTCGGCCTCAGGTCTTAACTCATACAGTGCCAGGCGACTTTTAGAGCAACTTTCTCACTATGGAGTTCCCTGCCAAGCGACTTTGGGCGACTTTTACTTAGAAAAAAAAAAATATATATATATATATATTTTTTTTTTCTCTTTTTTTTTTGGACCCAATTAAATCTAGTAAACATGATTTCAATCGCGATTTTGCATGTTCCACCCCCCATACAACCCCATCTTTCAAACATGGCAGCCATTTTTGTTTACATCTGAAGAAAACATTATGGCTGATAAATCATGAATGCCTGAACGGATTTCCAATCTTTTTTTTTTGTTTGAAAGCTGTGAACAGCCTGCACAAACATGGTGCATGATCTGTGCATGGGCGTGCATGATCTGTGCACTATAAATTACATGGGAGTCTATGGAGGCTTCTGGCACTAGTGCCACTCGAGGGGCATTTTAAATTGGCAGTAAGTGAGTTAACACATCGGACGCCCACGTGGTTTTGACGTCTTAATTTGCTGGTGCCCATGGCAACGCGTCATTTTACCTACCGGCGAGAGTACTGGCGAGAAAAGTAATCCGAGTAAATGTAATCCGAGTATGTCCTGTTTATTTCGCGAAAATCTTTTCTTTCAGTCAGGACCGTTTTTTATCATTTCTAAGCCACAGTGTTTGTGTTACGGCATGTAGAAGAGGCTGCCGTCTTGAGAAAAAAATGAAAAAAGGAAGAGAATCCGGAGAAAACAGCATTTTTGTGCAGCCGCTAAACAGGAAGTCAACGAGACACACAGCACGTCCGGGTGACGTAATTGCGCGCTGCATGTTGGGAAATGGAGTTTGTTTCATCACCGCGGTAGCCAAGTGCAGTAGCTACAGTACAGTATAGTTTACTGTACAACGCGTCAAACGCGTCGTGGGCCTCCAGCGACATCAAAGAAATTGACTTGTAGACACCACGTGGGCATCCGATGTGTTAATGGGTTAAAGCACTGGTTCCCAAACAGTGGGTCGGGACCCATTTGTGGGTCACAGAAAATGTTTTATGGGTCCCTTAATTTTTGGTTTCCTACATTTTGTTTTGAATTATTATTCTTTCAAAAACATTTTCAAAAACATTTCCAAGAAGGATTTAAACAAAATCCGAAATCAAAGAAAAATCTAACAAATTACACAAATTAGAGCACAAATGTTTAAGAAGTAGAGTAAATAGCTGATCTACAAGCGCTTGTAGATCTGCTGTTTTCACTAGTTTGGTTCCTGGGAAAACGTCTAATCCCTCTTTTGGGTCACAGGCTAAAAAGTTTGGGAACCACTGGGTTAAAGTACATAACTTGCCTGGGGAACTTGCCGATTGCGGCAGAGGAGTCGGCTATATTTGTAGTTTCAGGTGATGATGGTGATCGGGCATAACAATGTCCTGCTAGTATAAAATAACAGTGAATTAAAGGAATAATGATAATAATGGGTTGTCTTCTGTGCAGTTGGGAGGGAGGCTGGTTGTGTGTGACGCAGACGCTTTGGGCCTCAGGGCCATGGAGATAATGATGAGAGAGCAGCTGATACAAGGATGATCTGTTATCCCTTTATCTCTCTCTTGTTGCATCAGCACCACCCCAACTATAGACTGGCTTTCTTCTTGTTTACAAACATTTGTACTTGGTGTGTGCGTTTATTCAGGGGGCAAAACGACTTTGACTGAAACATGCACACATCGAATGAGTGAATAGAGGCGGCTAAGAGTGGCGAGCTGCAGTTTGTGATCATGATGTGACCTCAAGTAAAAGTCTGTCTTTTACTTGTCTGTCCCCCCCCCCCCAATAGCTGTGCAGAAACCCCTACTGTATATAGTTGGTGTCGGGCAGAGACCACTTATCTCCATATTTTGACTTTTTGTTTTTTTGTAAATGAATGCCCCACTTGATCATACTACAGCCTCATACACAAGTATAAAAAGTAGCAGATCTGCAAGCTTGAAACATGGTGCAAAGCGACACGTTTTCAGTTTGTAGATCTGTGTGTACAACTTGTAGAACTTTTTGCTATTTTTTTATTTGAATCCTGATAAAAAGATGAGATGAAAATCTGAGAAGCTGACACTGTATTGTTATTGGTCACATGGCACATTTGCGACTGCTGCTGGGGCTAATTTATGCTCCATTGTACTACCATGCTGCTTGACAAAATCATTTAGAGTTTTTTGATTGGACTACATGTACCAAAACATTAGCCTGAGAGCACAACATGACTCTAACAGAGTACAGTGAAGGAGGAAGAGGCCCCTCATGGCTGATAGACAGGAGATAAAAGTGTAGTTTTCAGTTGGGGAACCAGAGTGTCCTGTGTAGGTTATAATACCCCCAGTCTGACATGTGGAAACCAGTCCTCTATCTATGACAACAGTGTGCGACGCGTGTGCGTGTGCTGGTGCGTGTGCACAGGCTTAAACAGACGGGTTCAGATTCTCAGTGATGAACAGTCTATAGAAACAGTTCACACTCACAAGGTGAATTGTCTTCGATTTCTGGAGCGGTGCTAGCCACTCCAATACGTGGCTTTGTGTGTTCGTCCATCTGTGCATGTCCAATGCAAAATAGACAGGCCATCAAATATTATACCAGTAAGACTCCCTAATCGGGAGATAAGCGACCGTTGGTCGCTTATCTCCTGTCACACTGCTGACATCAGTATGACATCACACCGTACACAAATGACCCTTATATAAGACCGGCATTATCTACCGACAGATTAGTAACAAGATGTCAAAATCATTGAAGGTTTACCCTACTAACCAACTGTTTACCATAGCAACCATGTTTTTTACCTTAGCAACCAACTGTTTACCCTAGCAACCAACCTTTTACCACAGCAACCATGTTTTTTTTACCCTAGCAACCAACTGTTTACCCTAGCAACCAATTGTTTACCATAGCAACCATGTTTTCTTACCCTAGCAACCAACTGTTTACCCTAGCAACCAACTGTTTACCATAGCAACCATGTTTTTTACAGGGCCTGGGATTGATGACATCAGAAATCTCCATATATGGGCATGAAAGGGATTTTGTTTCTGGAAATATGTCTGTGGGGTGCCACATTTGGAATAAAACACTTACATCACACATCTGGATATCCATACAGCCCATCTAGTTTGCCTGTGTCCATTTATGCCCATATATCTGATGACATTGGGACAATGATCTCCATATATGGGCATAAAACTTATGTTAATTAGTAAAGCCTGGGGATCTCCATATATGGGCATGAGGGGTACCCTAAAAGGGCATCATCTGGGAATAGCAAATATAGTTATCCTAGAAAGTGAAAATCTTACATCAAAGGCCATAACTACCTACCTACCACCATACTGCATTCCTCATTAAACTACCTACCAGTAAGATGCCTAAGGGAGAAAAGCAAAGGGCGAGGTTGCACCATTTCTTGGTCTTCTGGCCAGTGATGTATATCGGACCATTTAACCATACTAGAAGCTGGGCCGCCCTTCGGGCGGCCCAGCGTCTAGTCGGCGACCTGGCCAACTCGGGAAAGATGTAAATAGGGAATGAATGCGCCGCCCTTTAATGCAAACCCTATTATACCTGTTGTCATAGGACCCGTTTTGACCATCTGTTTGCCTGTATCCATTTATGCCCATATTTGGAGATATCTGTATCTGTCTGTCTGCGGCGTCCATTTTATGTCCATATATGGAGATCACTGCAGATATAGTTCTGGGTCCATTTTATGCCCATATATGCCCAATTGCCCATATATGGAGATATCTGTCTATTTGCGTCCATTTTATGCCCATATATGGAGATCTCTGTATCTGTCTGTCTGTGTCCCTTTATGCCCGTATATGGAGATCTTTGTGATTCTGCGTCCATTTTATGCCCATATATGCCATATATGGAGATATCGCTTTTTGTTTGTTTCTTCTTTAAGCAGAGAGATCTCAGTCTGTGTCCCTTTTATGCCCATATATCTCTGTATCTGCCCATATGCCCATATATGGAGATCTCAGTCTGTGTCCCTTTTATGCCCATATATCTGTCTGTGTCCCTTTTATGCCCATATACGGAGATATCTGTTGGGTCGAGGCTAGGCCCCTGTATCTGCCCATATGCCCATATATGGAGATCTCTGTATCAGTCTGTGTCCCTTTTATGCCTATATACGGAGATATCTGTCTATATATGCCCATATATGGAGATCTCTGTATCTGCCCATATGCCCATATATGGAGTTCTCAGTATACGGAGATATCTGTCGGGTCTAGGCCCCTGTATCTGCCCATTATGCCCATATATGGAGATCTCTGTATCAGTCTGTGTCCCTTTTATGCCTATATACGGAGATATCTGTCTATATATGCCCATATACTGTATGGAGATCTCTGTATCTGCCCATATGCCAATATATGGAGTTCTCAGTCTTATGCCCATATACGGAGATATCTGTCGGGTCGAGGCAAGATGCCCATATATGGAGTTCTCAGTATACGGAGATATCTGTCGGGTCTAGGCCCCTGTATCTGCCCATATGCCCATATATGGAGATCTCTGTATCAGTCTGTGTCCCTTTTATGCCTATATACGGAGATATCTGTCTATATATGCCCATATACTGTATGGAGATCTCTGTATCTGCCCATATGCCCATATATGGAGTTCTCAGTCTTATGCCCATATACGGAGATATCTGTCGGGTCGAGGCAAGGCCCGGCACTGCAGTGATGTCACAATGAGTCAGCGCTTGCGCCCGGCACTGCAGTGATGTCACAATGACCGATTTTGCGCCGATTTCCTCCGGAACAGCCTGATGTCAACAATCAGCCCCGCATAAGGAGATTCCGAACGTTTCGCGCCGGTTAGGGAAAACCGTGCGTCGGGTCGGGTCGAGGCCCGGCACTGCACTCCGTGCCGCGGCGGGGAGCGCGCGTGCCGAATCTGAAGCCGGTGGGACGAACGGTTCTCGAGATACGCGGATTACAAACACACACGCAGAGACTTCTCGCATTTATAGATAGATATGGAGACATCTGGTACCCAAAGATATTCACAGATATGGGCTTAATATTGATGACATAAGGGATCTCCATATATGGGCGTAAAAGGGATTTGGTTCCCCTGGCATCACAGGGATCTCCATATATGGGCATAAAATGGATTTGGTTACCCTGGCAACACGGGGATCTCCATATCTCCATATATGGGCATAAAAGGGATTTGGTTCCCCTGGCATCACAGGGATCTCCATATATGGGCATAAAAGGGATTTGGTTCCCCTGACATTACAGTGATGTCAGTGGCTGGTTCTACAGAGGGGATCTCCATTTATGGGCATAAAAGGGAATGTATGTATGATGATGTCAGATATCATAGACGTCATAGGACTTTCACATAACGAATAACTGAGTAAGCATGTAAACCCGTAAAATCTATATTTGGGCATGGCTGATTTATGACCTCATCATGATGACACGAGCAAACACAGCTGAATTGTATAAATGATCAGTGCAGAAACCAACAGAAGTATTTGACCAAGACTCTTCGATTTAAACATCAACAAAGGTGTGACGTTTGTTGATGGTCACGTGTGACGTGTGACGGACGGACGGACGGACGGACGGACGGACGGACGGACGGACGGACGGACGGACGGACGGACGGACGGACGGCCGGTGGAGGTTTTCATAGTAAACTGCTCCCTGACGGTCGCAATAACTTAAAAGATGCAATATGGAAATTGCAAGTGTGCTTGCCTTGGGGCGACTCACTCTTGCAAATATCTCTATCTGTCAGTTCCTATTCCCAGTGCTAACCATTCCATCCTTGTCCCTTTTATGCCCATATGGAGATCCATGATGTCATCAATATTAAGCCCATATATCTTGGAATGCCCATATATGGACATACTGTGTCAGTCTCATGTGGTCTATGATGTCAGACATCAATGATTCTGCTTCTGCGGTAAATACAAATAAAAGTCACCTTGTGAGTGCGGAGACTGCGGACTGTCCTCTCTCTTGTGGTTGTTATTATTAGGTCCTGGTCAGAGCTTTGAGCCTGGCCTCATTATCCTCTCTCTCTGCCACCGTCATAGACGGTCAACGGAGGTGAAGATGCAGCTTTTGCTGTGTCACCACTCGGCACATGTTATTTTGGTCTGTTTATAACAGTTATGTTTCAGAACGTTCCCATTCAGAACGGGTACACATTATTGTGTATCATTATTTTATGCTTTAACTATTGAAAAATAGCAGATATACAAGCTCGCAGCGCGGCACTCGGCTTGTAGATCTGCTATTTTTGAAAAATCGTGAAAATTAGAATTTTGACCCTATTCTATAAGTGTCTTTTGAATCCTTCTAAGGTTTTTGAAAAACCTATGTTTCTATGTTAGCAATCTGGCCAGCCATCGTCAAAGAAAAGGTCCTTTTCACTTAAATGGAGCTCAGTTAGTCTGTTCTTGAGAGACTACTATGTCAGTGGTTCTCAAACCTTTTTATGTGAAGGACCCCCCAAATGAGATGTATTTGGCCACGGACCCCCATCTCAAAATATTTAGATCCAGGGACCACCCAGAAGCAAAATTTGAGTTACAAACGTTTGCTTTGAAAATACATATATTCAAAGATTTGCACACATTTTCACGACTTTGTCAAAAATAGCAGATCTACAAGCTCGCAGCGCGCGCTGTGAGCTTGTATATCTGCTATTTTTCACTGGTTAAAGCATTCAATAATTCTAGACCTAAATGGGTTATATACAAATCTATGACAAAACATGATGTAAAAATATATATTGTTGCTTTCGGGAAGAAACCTATTATTTCTATATTTTGACTTTTTTTGTTCTTTCATAGATTAGTAATGATCAACTAACTACAGCATGATACAAAAGCATCAAAAGTAGCTACTTTTGCTACTTTTGAATTTGAATCCTGAAAAGCAATAGTTTTGGATATATAGGTTCCACCCGACACAGACGATATATATTGTTGATAGGCCTGTCACAATTATTACATAATCGTCTAATCGCAATTATTTGACATAACCGCAATTATTTGACATAATCGCAATTATTTTGTCATAATCGTCATAATTGTTTACATGTTGAAAAATGTTCATATTTTTTCAAACATTTCAAAAATTGTGGAAATAGCAGATCTACATCGGCCATTTCCACTATCAATGTTCTTTTGAAAGTATAAAGTTGTTAAATATGTCAGTAATTTCTTTGTATATTTAGGTTATGTGTCATATCTGCCATGTGCATCTTCAAAGCCTACAAGCCAAACAGAAATGTAATTGTCGACGACAAAAACACAATTCAATCGTTAATCGTAATTATTTGAGTGATAATTAATCGTCATGTAAAAAGTCAATCGTGACGGACCTAATTGTTCAACAATGATCATTTATTTTGTGTGGTCATGTTGGTCTCAACTAGAGAGGACCCACCCTCCTGGTCACATGTGTTTGACCCTTGAACCCTATTGGACATAACATTACTCAGTGAAGGTCATTTGTATCATGGCTGTCAACTTAAGCACATGTTGTGTACTTCAATGATGACAATATGGACTAAAAGATTGATAGTAGCTGCACTCAGTCTAAAAGTAAGTAACTAAGTCACTGACCTACGACCGAAAGATAATTTAATGGAACTATAAGGCCATGATAAACGTTTCTTTATTCTGCTGTTTGATAGCCGTTCGGCATGTTCTATTTATCCACTTGCAGTGAAGTGGAGATAAAAAGAACACCGAATCCAAGGCATTGAAAACAAGAATGGGCATGTGGAGCTTAAAAGAGTAGTTCACCCCAAAAATGACTTATTTTCTATCAGTTGCAGTCATTCTGATAAAACATGGTTTCTGCCCAACAGTGATGTCTAACATGTTAGACTGAATCATAGACCCTCCAGAAAAACGAAAAATCATTGATTATGTGTGCAAAAATACTTGATTTTGCTTTGAAATATGCAGGTGTGATTTTATACAGTGAAATTGCAGAAAGTTGTGGAATATGTCACATGTGAAATATGCAGAAAGTTGCAAAATATGTAAAAAGTTGTGAATTACGCGAAATATGTGGGGGTTTATGTGATTTTATGCGGTGAAATATGCGGGTAGTTCCGAAATATGCAGCCGTAAATATGCGATGATGCTGCCTTTTTGAAAACATGCGACCCCCTGCATAATCTGTGCCATTTGGTTGATTATCATATAATCATCATTTTCTGGAGGGTCTAGATTAGAATCAGTTTGAGCGACGCTGCAAGGTTCACCAACACTTGGCAGCCAGGCAGTAATTTCTCACACTGCTGATCTGTCTGGAACAGTTTTCTGATTATCCTATAGTGCAGTCTGTAGGCTTCATTCAGCACAGTCAGTCACAAACCTGGGGTCCTTGAAATGTACAGTAAACGCAGTCGTGGCACGGCGTGAGCTGCTGATCAAAAAAGAGACTTTGAATTAGGGATGGGACGATACGCGATATTATCGTTTATCGTGATAAAAAAAACGCTCGCGATAATCGTATCGTGGAGATTTAATATATCGTGATATCGTCCTCCATCATGCACTGGGATCAGTTCACCTTTTATTTGCAGAGCTGCATATCCGGTACCACTTAAAGGAGCATGAAACACAAAATCACTTTTTCTATAAATATATATTTTATCAATGAGTCATTTGTGATAGGGAGCAGTGATATGGTTCAATTTGCTCATAGGCTTGGGGATTCAGAGCTTTCTGCTGTCTCTGTAGCTATTTCTGTGTACTTCCAGTTTCTAGGTCCAAAAGAAATCTTTCGCGCCACTCATTAAATATTAGCTATCAATGTTCTGTGGTGTAACGTGACGTAGGCATATCTAATTAATATTAACGTTTGTTTTACAGAGTCGTATCAAGGGGGGGCGTGGTTTCACTGTATGCTTGTTTGCCAGAGAGAAGAGCAGGCTCTCTCAACGGACAGTTACACTGTGTGGTGCCTGTGTTATTTTCTGTGTAGTGTAGCCTGTGTGTGTGTGTGTGTGTGTGTGTGTGTGTGTGTGTTTGCGTGCGTGTCGTGACAGTGCACGCACACACACAACGTCCACACACGGAAAACAGCAGATCTACAAGCTCACAACGCGTCGCGAAAGCGACGCGCTGTGAGCTTGTATATCGGCTATGTATGTAGCCTAGCTAATAGCCGTAGAGCCGAAACCAACGTGTTTACATGGTTGAGAAGCTATTGCTGCTACGGCTGTTAGCTAGGCTACATAGCTACATAGCTAATATACAAGCTCACAACGAGCTTGTAGATCTGCTAGTTTTCGTGTGTGGACGATGTGTGTGTGCGCGCACTGTCACGACACACGCACGCACGCACGCACACACACACACACACACACACACACAGTCACTCACACACACACACTACACAGCAAATAGCTATAGTGATAGCCTAGTAGCGTCCATTCTTCACTGGTTCCGTGGTCCATAGCTGGATAAAAGCTCAGACAGCTTGTTTGTAAAATACCTGCACATTTAAATTAGTTATGTAACCTGGAGTTGCCGAATCTTTATACTTTTTACACCTCCAATGGCTGGTTTTAAAAAATGTTTCCGAAATGGAACAGCAACTGCCCAGTGCCCACTGCTGACAGGCTGTGACAGCTTCGCTCTGTCTCTCTCTGATTCTGATAGAAGACGCATTACTCCGCCCCTCGCCCCCACAACGGCAGATAACCACGCCTACATTTTAGAAATCTTTTCATATCTCAAGTCTGATAAAACAAATAAAGAGGCGGGGTTTCTGACCCCTTTAAACCCTCTATAATTGGTAAAAGGTACTTATAATATACGTACTTGATACAGTCTTTTTTTTCATTCTCTATCAAATGTCTTTCACACGTTGAGAGCTTGTAGATCTGCTATTTTTTGGCAAATGTTCCGGCCCAGGATAATGGATTTTGATTATCGTGATAATATCGTAAATTTCTTTTGTCACTATGATCGTGATATGAAATGTTCATATCGTCCCATCCCTACTTTGAATATTCTCAGCGAGGATGTTGACACTCTTAATGTAAGATTGGGGCTGTCCCGATTTATTACAAAATGTGATTTCAAATGCATACTATTATAATTCTGTTTCTGGCCATTGAACATTCTGGAACCCGAATCAGAATTTAATTTCCGGATGCCTTTTTTAGCCTTTGTAATTATATGCAGGGCAAACATGACGAACAGGAAATAACTGATGTACACGCTTAGGAGTTGTAAGCATTGTAGATCTGCGATTTGATCTTCTTGTAGATCTGATTCTTCATGGGTTTGTGTGCCGCTGTTGTGGCTTCAAGTAGTTCATTTACGAAAAACCCTCACATGACCTGCTTCAACAACAACACTCTTTCTCACCTCAGCCGCATCAGAGCTGCGTAACTCTGATGAACTGCAACGGTCTAGCCAACATCTAGCCTTGCGGGGGCCGACGTTATCTGCGTTCACTCACTCATTCCTTCCACAGTATAACGTTTGGCCTTCGGCCTATTGGCAGCTTGAGAAGTGTGCGGGAGTACTTTCCTTGACAGACAGACTCCTCTAACCAATCAGCGTAGCAAAACATCTCTCAGCCAGTCGGAAGAACGGCAAACAAACACGTTTTTTCGGCCGATGAACTCCGCTAGCGCATCCCCTGTGTAACTTTTTAATTGTTGTAATTGATTCCAACTCTGAAATAACTGCACTTATTGCTTGTTTTATTGTTAGAGCGTTAACCTTTACACTTGTTGCATCGCGAGGGCAGCCATTGTTGTTTTGAAAATGCTGCAGCATGCATCTACGTCACTGTCTACACATGGACCAATCAGGGAAAGCTTTTCACTTGTTGTCAGGAAAGACTACGTTTGTTTTGCAGAAGCAGTCACTGATTGGCCCCGATCAGAGAATAATCAGTATACTCGCTGCCAATCCCCGGAAGTCCAGACGTTATACTGTGGAAGGAATGAGTGAGTGAACGCAGATAACGTCGGGCCCCGCCAGGCTAGCCAACATCCCTCTCTCTGCAGCAGCTGCTGCCCCCCAACAAACCTCATTTGATTGTGTGTAGCAGACAGTAAACGCAACAAATGAGTTACTCTGACCATTTAAATCAGGGGTCTTCAACGTTTTCAGGCCATAGACCCCTTAGTTGAGAGAGAGTTGAAGAAGGGACCCCCACAACCTTTTCATAGATTCCATATGGTTTCATCGTTTTACAGCATAATCATCTGTGTATTTTGGATTCATGTCAATTTGTGTTTCCAGATATTTAACCACTTGAACCGTCAATACTTAATGAACTTGACCTTTCACTCTGTACTTAGTTTGCCCTTTTTTCCCCTCTACACCAAGTCTTTTTGACGAAAATAGCCGATCTACAAGCTCACAACGCCTCGCGCTGCTGCGAGGCGTTGTGAGCTTGTAGATCTGCTATTTTTGTCTAAAGTTCTCAGAATATGGACACTAGAGTTTAAGAGGTTAAAAAACCTTCTATCACTCAAAGATTTGGAGGACCCACTGTAGAAACTCTGAGGACCCCCTAGGGGTCCCGGACCCCCTGTTGAAGACCCCTGATTTAAATTATAACCTCAGTCAGTGTTGTTGGAACCGATCTAAATGCTTTGATTCCCGCCTAGATCGGCGAGCCGTAACAATCTGTCATTATCGTCATCATCATAACCCACGTGTTGTAACGGCTGGAGATGTAACGGAACTCACAGATTAGCTTCTGCATATCGCAGATTGTTTAGAGAATGTTGTTGCAGGTGAAATCAGATTACTGTTAAGGGACGCGGCCTTCCTGCTGAAGTCCTTAATCCTGAATGGGTATTCATGTTGTTGTTGGTCCAGTCAGTGTCCACTCCTCTGAATCAGCAGCTTTTTAAGCCTCTTCTGCCATGTTGACGATAGTCAATCCTAGTCGTCCCTGTTCATTCACAACAAGCAGCAACAACACAACACACGGACAAGAGCCACATAGGCACGCACGCACGCACGCACGCACGCACGCACGCACGCACGCACGCACGCACGCACGCACACACACACACACACACACACACACACACACACACACACACACACACACACACACACACACACACACACACACACACACACACACACACACTCCAGTAGTGATTAAGCTACTCAGAGCTGAAGGTGATTAACAGCAGCCAGCTGGCCAATCCGAACATGTCTGCACTGCAGTAGCAGACACTGACGCACGCACACGCACACGCACGTCGCACGCACGCACCCACGCACGCACACACACACACACACACACACAGACACGCACACACACACACACACACACACACAGAAACACGCAGTCGCACACGCACACACAGAAACACACAGAAACACATCATTGATGGTACATTAGGGGCAGTGGTCAGCAAAGTTCAAGACAAGTCTATATCTCAATGGGAAATGCGCACAATGTAATTGTAATTAAAAAGGAATGAATAACTTTGTGTGTCATTGTATTTGTCTTCAGAATAATAATCCCAAGGCACACTTGGACTCACGACACTTCAGTGTGCAGAAATGAGCTTGTACAGTACACTTTTTCTTTTTGTGGCACAGCCAAGTGTATTGGGCTTCAGTGGTTTTCTACACAATAGGTCCTCTCCAGGGCATCAAACCCTGTGGAAGAGAACTATGTACTATATACTGCCCTACAAAGCCAAAGTGCAGTAACTACAATAGAAATAATCACTGATAAATGGGTTTAACCCATTTAGGCTAGACATATTGAATGCTTTAACCAGTGAAAAATAGCAGATATACAAGCTCACAGCGCGGCATCGAGTGCCGTGCTGCGAGCTTGTAGATCTGCCATTTTTTTAAAAGTCGTGAAAATGTGTGCAAATCTTTGAATATATGTATTTTCAAAGCGAACGTTTGTTAAACTAATTTTGCTTCTGGGTGGTCCCTGGAACTAAATATTTTGAGATGCGGCTCCGTGGCCAAATACATATCAGTTTGGGGGTCCTTCACATGAAAAGGTTTGAGAACCACTGACATAGCAGTCTCTCAAGAACAGACTAACTGAGCTCCAGTTAAGTGAAAAGGACCTTTTCTTTGACAATGGCTGGCCAGATTGCTGACATAGAAACATAGGTTTTTCAAAAAACCTTAGAAGGATTCAAAAGACACTTATAGAATTGGGTCAAAATTCTAATTTTCATGATTTTTCAAAAATAGCAGATCTACAAGCTGCACTCGGTGCCGTGCTGTGAGCTTGTATATCTGCTATTTTTCAATAGTTAAAGCATTCAATAATTCTAGGCCTAATTAAAAGTGTTTCAACTGGTCAGCCAAGTGAGATATTGGCATATAAGTGATATTACACAAATGTTATATCTGTTGTTGAGGTAAATGTTCATACCCCCAAATCACAAAGTCTAATTTGGGTGTCCAAAAACATACAGTGTAGTTACTGCACTGTGTCTTTTGTAGGGTGGTATACACTTTAAATACATTAGTCGTTGGAAACAAGAGAACATGGCCTGTGTTTACAGTCTAAACACATGCAGCACCTGAGGCATTGTGTCTGATTCTGCCCTTTACGGCCATGGTGGGAATATGGGATATGGGTTCAGCTGGCCTCAAATTGTGCATACATAACGCTGACACACATGAGTGCATGAGAGACACAGACAAACACAAAAATGCACGCTTGCATGCAATAGGCTTGTTTGAGAGAGAGAGAGACAGAGAGAGAGAGAGAGAGAGAGAGAGACAGAGAGAGAGAGACAGAGGGTGAGAGAGAGAACTTTATTGTCCCCGTGGGGACATTTGTCTTTGGACACAGTGCTACACTGCTACAGTCCTCGTTTCACATTAAAAAAAAGAAAAAAACACGACACAATAAATGAGAAGCATTTGATGCATTTATTTGACACAATGCTTGACAGTTGCTTCCCATTAAAAAGCATCTTCGAACATAAAAAAAAGCCATATAACAAACGTGACATTGTAAACAGGACAACTTTAAAAGAGAGTGCTCGAGTGCTTGTGTATTTCCTGCACACACTAAGACTTAGCATCCATCCATCCATCCATCCATCCATCCATCCATCCATCCAGCCAGCAGCTTGATGGATGGGAGGCTGCTGGAACAACACCATACATCACTGCTGTCGTCGGGTAGAAACCGCTCATCTCCATATTCAAACATTTGGATCTGCAAGCTCGAGACGCAGATCGACAAGCTCGAAACGCAGTGCGAAGCGGTGCGTTTTGAGCTTGTAGATCTGCTACTTTTGATGCCTTTGAATTTTAATCCTGAAAAGCAACAGTTAGGAGGCCCCCCCCCCCCGACAGAGACGGACATGCTACAGTCACACTTTTTGACACGAGAGACACTCACTCTCTTTTCTCTCTTCTCTCTTCATTTCCTAAATGGTGCATTAGTATAGCGCTCTTTATCCAAAGCTCTTTACATATATTGTGCATTACATTCACCCATTCACACACACATTCATGCACCGATGGCAGAAGAAACCATGCAAGGCATCAACCTGCTCATTGGGAGCAATTAGTGGTTCAGTGTCTTACTCAAGGACACTTCGACACTAACTCTGGGGGAGCCCGGGATCGAACTGGAACCCTCGCGGTTCCCATCCGGACGCTCTAACGGCCACTCTACCCCTGAGCCACTGCCGCAGTGCCTCTTCTCTTTCTCACTTCATTAAGCCCTCCTCTTTATTTCTATCCACCCTGGTGTAAGAGCTGCTCTTCTCTTCTCTTCTTCTGCTCAGGGACATAGTTTCACTTCCAGGGGCAGCAGTTAGTTCAGTTCATAAGAGCTGAGCAGACAGACACACCTATTGACTCCCAATAACACAACAACACCACTTCTCTGTCCTCCCCTCCCTTCCTCCCTCCATCCATCCTTCCCTCGTTTTTCTTCTTCAGGGCCTTTTTAAACATATACAGCTTGTTCTGTTTTTCCCCCCACGTTGCTTCCTTTAATTCTCTTCACACAACCCTGTGTGCGTGCGTGCGTGCGTGCGTGCGTGTGTTGTTCCAGTGTGTGTGTGTGTGTGTTGTTCCAGTGTGTGTGTGCCAGCTCAGCACCACAGAGCACAAAGACCTGCAGTGACATCAGGCCTCTATTCACTGTGTGTGTGTCCTCTGTCCACTGTCTCCCGAGAGAGAGGTGCACGCACACACACACACACACACACACAGACACACACACACACACACACACAACACGTGCACACAGACACGACACGTGCACGCACACAAGCACAGAGCCATAAAGCTCTCATGTGCTTTCTAAATTCCCTACAGCTCCTTGCTGTGCATAATGATTCAGAGCCCGTCTTTTAGAAGAGAGTTTGTGTCAGAAATAGCAATGAATAGGAATCAATCATATTGCATAATCGCTCAATGCACAATGAAACTATTTGAGGAATTCGATTATGAAAAAAAAAATTGCTCATTAATTGTGTTTGTGAGAACTTGTTTTGGAGGAATAATACGGCTATCATTCATACGCTATACGGTAAGAAGGTCAGGCAGAGCTGACGTCTGGACAACATGAAAATGCAAATGTATTCCAGCTACCAACAGAATCTCCTTTCATATCTGTAGCAATATTCAAAATGTCTGAATATACACGCCGACCATAGAACCGTGAGCAATAGCTCGGTCACGCGTCTTTGGGTTTGTTTACGCGTGTTGCAGCGACTTCATGCACACATGTCAAGAGCACAAGCGAGGGTTAATGTGTGAAAGTGGAGGACAGTGGAGGACGGAGGAGGAGTGCTCTCATCATGTCACACTCTCACACTCTCATGCTGCATTCTTAACGTTTCACCCACTGGCTTCGTTTCACAGTGCAAACAGGCTTTAGTGTAGCAAGATGAGAGGGCATGAAAGGCTCTCGAAACGCTCACAGAAACGTTCTTGAAGTTCTTTATGTCACCAACGTAAACACTCTGCCGCCTCAAGGTTATGTTGACGTTTCTTTTTTCAAAGGAACAATTGTTGTTTTCATTGTCAGAAAGGGCACACATTCATTAGAGAAGTAAGGGTTTTTATAAGGACATGATCAATTGACTCTCCCTCATCATACATCTTTGACCATTGCCCAGAAAACTGACTCCCATATAGGATTGCCAAAAACCTGAAATTCAAATAAGGGGCACCCGGCATAGTGTCCCTTATTTCCAAGAAAAATAAGGGACACCCCAGAAAAATATATTATCTCACACTGTATATGTATATGTACAGTTTTTGCATATTATGTTAACCACTTGAATCCCAGCATCCATATTCTGGAGGGAACATTAGCCAAAAATAGCTGACAAGAGATTTGGGGGTGTCTGTGAACAGAAACAAAGTACAGAGAGACAACTCGGATCCAGTTTACTTAGTCTAGACTAGAGGGTTTAACTGTAAGTGGTTTACAACCTGTATTAAAGTCATCTGAGCTGTGTGAAGGTGTCATGATTTCTCACATGCTCCTCTTCTAGCGCCACCATGAGGTTGCTTTTTGCAGACAACATTAATACCAGAACCAATGCCACTTACATGCCAATTTGTGTATACATGCAACCTGACGGTTGCTTATCTCCCGATTAGCGAGTCTTACTGGTTCCCAAAAATAAAGTGTGTCCCTCATCAGCTCTTCTATTGTCCAAGTAAGGGACAATTCCGTATTTCAAGGCAACCATACTCCCAGAGTGTTGTTTGTAAATGAGTGTTTATAGTCCCAAATGCTCAGCAGTGATTATTTTTTTAATAATACCAAGGAGTGCATTTCCTGTCTCGGCCCTTCGTCTGTCTACAGCCTCATCTGAAACTTCTAATGAAACAGGAAGTGAACAGGAAGTGGAGGCTGCCTCACAGGAAGTTATTGTGCAGCAGCAGCACTGCGTCTGGGAGTGCTGATGCACTGACTGGCTGCAGTTCATCAACCGATAAATTGCGTCGATGGTTAAAAAACTAATGGACCCTTCCAGGTCTGTAATGCGTTGAGATCCATGTGAGCAGCTAGTTTGTATAGGTCTGCTTTTTCAGACTTTTAGTCGACATCCCTCCGAGACAGACAAAGACAAAGTAGACAAAAGTGGTGTCCAAGCCAAATGTCCCCATATTAGGAACAATAAACTCTCTCTCTCTCTCTCTCTCTCTCTCTCTCTCTCTCTCTCTCTCTCTCTCTCTCTCTCTCTCTCTCTCTCTGCATTTTGTGTTTCCCTGTGTCTCCCATGCACTCATGTGTGTTATGTATGCATAATTTGAGCTCAGCTAAACCCATATCTCATTTTCCCACCATGGCAGAAAGGATGATGGCATTGAGGATCAATTATATGAAGATAATTATATAATAATGATATAATAATTATTATATATATAATTATATGAAGATTTCGGGTGTCGTCCATCTTGGAAATATGTACATTAAAGGTCCAGACACCCAATCATGAAGATAAGATAGGCTGAAAATGGGTGAAGTGGCAGTGGCTCAGGAGGCAGAGCAGCCGCTTGGAAACCGAAAGGTTTCCCAGTTCGATCCCGGGCTCCCCCAGAGTTAGTGTCAAGGTGTACTTGAGCAAGACGCTGAACCCCCAATTGCTTCTGATGAGCAGGTTGGTGCCCTGCATGGTTTCCTCCGCCATCGGTGCGTGAATGTGTGTGTGAATGGGTGAATGTAATGCACTATCATTGTAAAGCACCTTGGATAAAGGCGCTATATTTTATAAATGAGGCTGAGGCCAGGCTACTGTTAACTGCTAAGCAGACCCCAGGGAGGTGGAGAGATGAGCAGAGTGCATGGCTGCAGTCTAGTCAGGATGGACAGACAGACAGATGAGCAGAGTGCATGGCAGCAGTCTAGGGATGCGTGGGGGGCTGGAGGCTTGGACCAGGCCAGGGTATAATGGTACATGACATGACACGCATGTCTGGGAGAGAAAAAAAAACATCATCAACACAGCTGAGCTGGGGATTGTGTGTGCGTGTGTGTGTGTGTGTGTGTGTGTGTGCGTGCGTGCGTATGTGCGTGCGTGCGTATGTGCGTGCGTGCGCATGTGCGTGCGTGCGCGTGACCTCTGAACTGTGATATCCAGCTGGGTCATTATGTTGTATTGAGCAGCATGGAGGGAGTGGTATATCTGCAGTGTGTGTGTGTAGATGATGGGGGCACTAAGCCACATATTGTCACTGTCATATTATGTCAAAGTGTTCAGGATTCAAATGAAAAAATAGCAAAAGTATCAGATCTACTGTACAAGCTCAAAACGTGTTGTTTCATGCCACATTTCGAGATTGTAGATCTGCTACTTTTGATGCTTTTGTGTGACATTGTGGTATGATCGAGTATGGAGATTTGGAGATATGGAGATAAGAGGTTTCTTCCCGTCAGCGATGATATAGATCAGTGAGGGTGATGAGGGATGCACAACTAGATGTCTGCATGTTCACTAGCGATGGAGCCATGGTTTGTGTGCGTGTGTGTGTGTGTGTGTGTGTGTGTGTGTGTGTGTGTGAGTGTGTGAGTGTGAGTGTGAGTGTGTGAGTGTTACTATACTGGAATATAGTATACCTGGAGGTATATTAGACTTTGAGGGAGGACACTTTTCCTGGTCCACACAGCAAGAAACAACGTTGTTTCATGGTTATTTTATAGGGTTTAGGGTTAAGGTTAAAAATGGAAAATGGTATATTTATATAGGGCTTTTTATCCAAAGCTCTTTACATAGATTTTGCATTACAGTTACCCATTCACATCGATGGCGGAGGAAACCATGCAAGGCATCTTGCTCAAGGACTAACTCTGGGGGAGCCCTCGCTGTTCCCATCCGACCGCTCTACCCCTAAGCCACTGCCACCCCTATAAACAGGGTTATAAACAAAATGCCATTCATGTGTGTATCTTGTACATGCACGTCTAAATCAAATATAGAGCATCTTTCTTTCTTTCTTTCTTTCTTTCTTTCTTTCTTTCTTTCTTTCTTTCTTTCTTTTCAAAAGAACTAAGAGTATGCCCGGCCCGCAGATTCAAGAGCATGATTTCCAAGTCGCTGAACAAGTGATATGTTTTCTTATAATGAGCTCTCTGTTTCATTCGGTCCTCTCCCTCCCTCTCTGCAGTCTTTTGGTGTTTGAAGCCCAAATAAATAATTGACCCTTTGTAACGTTATGCCAACACTTCTTTAATTCCTGTCAGATCCTAAATTATGGTTCCGCTCAAATGAAGCAGGAAAAAAAAACTGACTGATGCCTTACTGACCTACATTAGACATTAAGGCAGTCTGTCCGCTGTGTCATGATGAAAAACGCAGAGGGGAAAAAAGCCAGACTCATGCTCCAACACATGACGGAGTCGCACAGAAAATATCAGACATAGTACAAGCTCACATGGGCGTTACGTTCCATCCATCACATCATTTTTAAAGCTTGGATTTTTTCCCTTTTTCAAATGTAAACGCCCTATTCCACATTTCTACAACAAAAGCCCAAATAAATGGTATGGTTTGTTGTTTCCTGGACAAGTTTTTTGGGTAGATTGGAACCTCACTCCCGATGGACCCAGTTCAAAAAGACCCAGCATGTGAGCTTGTAGGTCTGATATTTTCCGACGAGCGACAACGTCTTGCGACGGGGCATACAAATTAGGCTGAAGCCTTCTAATTTGATTCATCTCCCTCCGTCTCTCTCTCTCCCTCGCTCTCTCTCTCTCCTCCAGAGTAGACCTCCACCTCCCCCCATAGAATAATAGCAGACGGAGCAGACAGGAAGGGGGTGGAGGAGGTGAAATGGGGTGGTTGGGGTGGGATGGAGGGGATTGACCTAGAATCAGTTCTTTTTTTTTTTATGATTGGTACTTTATTAAGTTTTCCTTTTTTTTTTAACAAGACAATAATGACAATACAACATACAAACATACACATACAAAAAATAAAAATACAAAAATACAATATAAACAGTTTTCAAGCGCGCACAGGAGCAACGGACATCCACAGTCAAACCCCCTATAAAAATGTTATTGTTCACGTTCACCAGTGAGTACAGGCTCGCTCACGAGCCGGGAACGCCGCCCAGTCCCAAGTCCTGCAGCAGGTAGTGACCCCACTTCAAATCGTATTTGTCCGTATTGTTAAGCAACCTGTAAGACAACCTCTCATAGGCCGCGACTTGACCTAAGGCTGCACTCCATTGTGATAGAGCAGGAACTGTTGGATTTTTCCACTCTTTGACCAGGAGCCTCCTGCCTAGCATGATAGCAGTCTGAATCCATTCGGCCAAACAGGGGGCAAAGGCGGACAGTATATTGGGATCTCCTAAAATGAACAAGCTAGGATTGAAAGGGATGATCAGGCCTGTTATCCGCTGCAGTCTCTCGTGAATGCCCCCCCAATAGTCTTGGACTTTAGAGCAGCTCCAAAGCATGTGTACCAGCGTACCGTCTCCGTCTTTGCATCTCCAACATTCAGAGTTTTCAGTGAGGCCCACCCTAAATAGTCTTGAGGGAGTCCAGTAAATCCTATTAATTATTTTAAATTGAATCAATCTAGTACGTAGTTCTCTCGACATTTTCCTGATATTCCCCAGAATTCTGACCCATTCCCTGTCCGAGATTGTCACCCCCAGATCCCTTTCCCAAGGGATCTTGATTGCGTGCATAGTAGTATCGGATGCTTCACGAAGCATGACATAATATGCCGACGCTTCATGGCCAATCCCGAAAGTTTTTAATAGAATTTCTACTGTATCGGATTTGGGGGGGGGGGATGTAAAGGAGCCGAATGTTTTTCCCAATAAATGTCTTAATTGGAAAAATCTCCATTGATGATTCTGTGGTATACCGAATTCAGTTTTTAATTCTCCAAATGATTTTAAGACAGAGCCATTATACAAGTCTCTCAGAGTTGAGATACCTTTTCGGTGCCATGATTCCCAATAGAATGGCTCTTTATTTATGCACAGCTTAGGGTTAAGCCATATCCCAGCAGACCAGTGAAGAAAGGGATCGAACTTGAACGTACATGATATTTTCTTCCAAACCCAAACAATATGAGATATAATAGGATGTTCCCTGGTTACAATATCCAGTTTAGTTGACAATGAGTCAAAGGGCTTGATTGGTGATAACACCGCACTCTCAAGACCATACCACGGCGGGGCCCTTTCCGGAGGTAAAGCCCACTGCATCATATGCCTCATAGTGAAGGCATAATGGTATAATAGAAGATTTGGGACACCCAGGCCTCCTTTGTCCACCGGCCTTTGTAATTTTTTCAAATTCATCCTGGGCTTTTTATTATTCCATAGAAATTTGTTGCAAATTTGGTCAAATTGTTTAAAGTAGTGCAGTGGAATTTTAACCGGGAGAGCCTGAAGCAGATAGTTAAGTCTCGGAGCGCAGTTCATCTTGATAATGTTCGCCTTACCCCACATTGAGAGATACAGAGATGACCATCGCTCTACGTCAGTCCGTAACTTATCCAGTAAAGGTTCAATATTAGTCTTAACCAAGTCATCCAATTTAGGTGGGAAAGTTATGCCTAAATATTTTAGGCCCTTTTGGGGCCATTCAAAGGAGCCCAAATTAAACAACGTCTTAGGACAAAATGAAGAGAGAGGGAGAGCTTCAGATTTGGACCAATTCACCTTATAGCCTGAGATAGATGAGAACTTATCGATAATGTTGAATAGCACCGGGAGGGATCGCTCTGGTTCAGAGACAAAAAGGAGGATGTCGTCGGCATAAAGCATCAGCTTATGCGTTGAGTGTCCCATTATTATACCTGGAAATGCCTGTTCTCTACGAATAGCCGCGGCTAAAGGTTCAAGGGCGACGGCGAAGAGCAGGGGAGAGGCTGGATCTCCCTGTCTGGTCCCTCTACCCAGCTGAAAAGGGGATGATATAATACCGTTGGTTAAGACCGAGGCAGTGGGAAGAGTATATATGAGTTTTATCCAATTGATGAATTTTTCGCTAAAACCAAAACTTTCCAAAGTGGAAAGCAGGTACAGCCACTCTACACGATCGAATGCCTTCTCCGCATCTAAAGAAATGGCCGCCAAGGGGGCGGAGTCATCTTGGGTGGTCCACATTATGTCAATCAGACGTCTAATATTGTCAGAGGAAGTGCGAGAGCGAATAAACCCGACTTGGTCTGGGTGGATAAGGGTCGTAATAACCTTGTCCAGGCGGTTAGCCAATATTTTCGAGAATATTTTACTGTCACATGATGTTAAACTAATTGGTCTGTAGTTTTTACACTCTAACGGATCCCTTCCTGCCTTAGGAATGAGTGTAATAACTGCTTCAGTTAGTGAAGGAGGAAAGTGACCCTCCGACAGTGCCTCATCATACATTTTCAATAATAGCGGAGCTAGCTCCTCAGCGTAAGCCTTAAAGAACTCAGCCGTGAATCCGTCCAGACCAGGAGCTTTACACGTAGGCAGAAGTTTGATAATGTCTATAATTTCGCTTATAGTAATTGGCACATCCAGACGAGCAGTTTGGTCCTCTGACAGTTTTGGCAAGTCTAAGGTCGTTAGAAATGAGTCAATTTCGTCTTTGTCCACTCGTGACTCAGAAGTGTAAAGGTGTTTGTAAAAATCTCTGAACGCATAATTAATCCCTCTGGGGTCCGTGATAAGATTGCTGTCGTCGTCCCTAATAGCAGGGATTGCACTCATAGCCTCTCTTTGTTTTATGTATCTGGCGAGTAATCTTCCGGCTTTATCACCCTCCTCAAAATATTTCTGCCTAGCCCGGAATAGACTGAATTCCGCCTTCTGAGTCATAATAAGGTTGAAATCATATTTGAGTTTAGTTAAATCAGCCAAATTTTCCGTAGACATATCATTTTTGAATTTAGTTTCCGCACACCCAATCTTGCGTTCCAATTCTAGGAGCCTAGCCGCATTCTCTTTTTTTTTGTACGCCGCATGTTGAATTATGTGGCCTCGGAGAAAAGCCTTCAAGGCTTCCCAGGCGATCCCAGCCGATGGAGCAGAGGGCACGTTGGTTTCTATGTACAGGTTAATCTGTGCTCTCAATGATTCCTTAAAGGTCTCGTCCAAAAGCAGGCTAGAATTGAGTCTCCATCTGACAGATCTCTCAGGCTTACGAAATGACGACAGGTTTAAGTAAATTGGGCTGTGATCTGAAATAATTCTATTGCCTATTTCAGTTGTCACTACTGATGATACATAAGACTGCGAGACTAAAAAATAATCAATTCTACTAAAGGAGCCGTGAGGGGAACTATAAAAAGTATATTCTCTTTCCATTGGATGCATTAGACGCCATATATCTACCAAACCAAGTTCCGTTGTCATATCATTTAGAGCAACCTGCGCCCTGGATAAGCGGGGAGCTGACGAGCTACGGTCAAGTATATTATCCCGGACTTCATTGAGATCGGAGCCAAGAATAATAGGATGATCCCCCATTTCTCCAATCATCCGTTCAAGAACACCAAAAAATGAGGGGTCATCTACGTTGGGAGCATACACATTAGCTAATATCACAACGTTCCCTTGGATTTGACACAATGTTAACACAATTCTTCCCTCCTCGTCCCTGCTCTCCTTGATACATTTAAATTGCAGATGTTTACTAATCAGTGTGACCACCCCTCTGCTACGACTATTTCCCCAGGCTGCTCCCACAAATCCTACCCAGTCCCTACATAACTTCTTTGTCTCTTGAGTAAGTAAATGGGTCTCCTGCATAAACACAATATCACATTTTTTGGATTTAACAAAGGTCAAAACTTTTTTCCTTTTAACCACGTCATTGAGACCTTTGACGTTCCAGCTCATGAGCTTCAACCCACTTGAAGTGCCGGTTGACACAAGGTCAGCCAGCTAGTGCAGAGGTCTAACTGCAACTCCCCTCCCCTGTGCTTGCTTAGCTTGAAATATACATTATACAAAAAACACATAGACATACACTGAACAAAAAAAACAGCAGACACCCCCCTCCCTGACCGTCTGGTAAACCAGGCATAATCCCTGCCCTTAGATTGGTCCATGACTCCCTCCAACAGCTGCCTGAAATCGAACCCTCCCACACCCGCCCCACATCCACTAATCTAACCCCAGCTGGGCGGGAAGGGGTGGGTGAAACGTCCCCCCCCCCCCCCCGCTCCATCATTAACCATCGTATATTATAGTAAAGAAACAAAAATTATAATGATTGTAAAGTACACCCACCGACCTCATTCGATTTTTAATTATGCCCAAATTAGTAGTGCCGCTAGGACCCTGGATCATTCAGTCTAGCTCCCTCATATACCCGCATACACACACATGCACGCCCAGACTAACATACAGAGTGTGGGGCCAATAGCTTCATCCCCCACTTTATATAAGGCAAAGAACGAAAAGGAGATGGAAAACGTTGTTGGCCCCCGCCTACAATCTCGCACGCACATGTGCGCACGCACGCACGCACACACCCACACACACCCACACCCACACACACACACACACACACACACACACCAGGACCCAGCAGCCGCTACTCTCATTTGCAATTTCCCATCAAACAGCCAGCCCTGAATTGAGCCTGCTGCAACAGCCCTGAGAGTATCCCCGTTTTATCGGGGCCTCTTTTAGATCCTATGTGCAGTTGTGCACCTAACCCCTCAAACAAAAAATAAATAAAAATAAAACAACAGTTTACCTATATAAATGGGAGGCTCTTATGAACTGTCCCCCCATGCGCACACACACACATACACACAGAGAAGGCATACACACACACACCCAGACAAATAACTCAACATTAATCTGAAGTATTTTCATACTAAACAAACCCAAGCACACAGATACACACAGAACACATACCCACACACACACTCCCACAGACACAAATGCTGGCTGAGCGACAACGTGAGTACACTGCATGAATTTACACTATCTAACCACCAGGTGACGACCCCTTCCATGTTTAGAAGGGTCAGAGGCCGTAACCTAGCAACAGAAGAGGCCATGTGCTTTGAGCAGCTGTAGCTTGTAGTTTTGATCAGAAGGAATGCACACACGCCCCCTAGTTACCGGGCAGGCCTCTTCCCCTTAAGACATAACTCCATGACGTCACTCATTCACACCCTCCCTTCACTCATACACAGTGCGCATGGCTTCGCAGCCCCACGGAACCAGCCATACGGTTCACGTTTAACCCCACCTCATCTCGGGTCTAAATTGAATCCTTGAATTAGATTAAACACTTTGTTGAACACAACATTCACCTAGTTACTTCTTCATAACTAAAAATTGTTACAGAAACACAATAGAATAAAAACTGAGGATGAAAGGTAAGAAATAAGAAAAATAAAAGATAAAAGCTATACATATATATATATAAATATCCACCTATACACACATACGTACATACATACATAGATCCACAAACCCATAAGTATAAAAATAAATACAGAAATAAAAATAAAAATATATATAAAGTAAATTATAAAAAGATTCACCCCAGGCATGGGCCCCAGAATGAGTATATAATATGGCCTGCCTTAATACAGAGCACTCTTAAGTCACCAACATGAAACATGTTACCTATAGCAAAATACAAAATGAAAAAGAACCAAGATCTAAGACTAGGCCAAGTTATAACATTGCCCCACCAGTTCTATCCTATACTATCCCTTACGAAACAGAATGGTAGCCTAGCTACACTTATTATAAAAAGTAAATACAATTAGCTTAAAAGCTAGGGAAACAGTAAAAATAGAAACTAAGGAATATAAAATGAGACCAAAAGAAAAAGAAACAAGGAAACAAAAATAGACTTGATTAAGGCATTAAAAGAAAAGGGTCATTGTAAATTAAACAAACAAAAGAAAATCAAAACAAAGAGAGAGGGTTAAGTAGAATAAATAAAGAATGTAGGTACTTGTACTCAAAGAGCTACCACAGCATCAGCGTGCGAAGATCACCCCAAGGATCGGATGAAGACCATGGCCTTTGAAGCATCTTCAAAGCGGCGCTTCCCCTGCGGCGTCCGAATGACCAGGACCGCAGGGAATTCCAGGGAGAAACGCACTCCCAAACCGTGGAGTGCTTTCTTGCTCTCCTTGAACTTGAATCGCCTCTCCATGACGAGCTTGGAGTAGTCGGCGAACACCATGATGTGATGGTCGTTCCATACGACGTTGCCCATCTTCCGTGCTGCGTCGGCGACCAGGTTCCTATCCTGGAATCTCAGGAATCTGGCGATGATGGTTCTCCCAGCCGCAGGTTGACCACCGCCGCCGTCTGCGCCGCCCGTCTCCCCGTCTCGTAGTGGGCCGGTTCGATGTGCCCTCTGGAACTCCAGACCGTGAGGGAACTGTATGTTCAGCAGAGTTGGTAATGTGTCGCACAGAAACTTGATGACGTCACCCTGCTCGCAATGAGGTGGAAATCCAACTAGTCTTAGGTTTAAACGCCTTTCCCGGTTCTCAATGTCGTCCAATTTCAGTCGTAGAGCATCTAATTCAGCTGAGGAGGTTCCCGGTTCAGCGGCCCGTATGTCGTCGACCGCCTCCTCCAGCGAAACCACCCGTCTTTCCACCTCGGAAATGCGGTTAGCTATGTCAGCTAGCTTGCTATCTGTAGCTTTCGTCGTCACACTAATAGCCTCCAACTTTTTATCATGAGCCTCGGATTTCGCCAAAATAAGTGCAGTGAGTTTCTCAAACTCCTTACTCACGTCCCCAGACATCCCCCTGTTGCGAGTGTCCACGGTTTTATCTTCCAGTCGTGTCGGAGCCGGAGATGGGGGGAATAAGTACACTCTCTGCGAGTTACCCTGTGTTTGGTCGACGCTAGCCTCGTTGTTAGCCGCGTTGCTAGCTCCTCGTGTGTTGACCGACGACGTCACGCTTGCTTTAGCCGCATATGAGACTTTTCGTGTCTCTTGGGGCATTGTGGCACCTTATAAAGGTTTCTACAAGTCGGTTCGAAAAGTTTTTAGTTCTTTACTATTAAAAATAAGCAGAATGTGAAAAGATGTGAGAGCCGTTCTCCTCTACGCAGCCATCTTGGTTGAGCGCGTCACGTGACTCCTCGACCTAGAATCAGTTCTAATGCTGCAGACGAATGCATCAGGCAGGCAGGGGTCTTAGAAGAATTGAGATAAGATGGAGAAGTGGTGAATGAATGCTACCAGATTTAGATGTTTCTTTTATTTTTGCGTATACTGTATGGCGCACAAACGCCACACACGTCTTTGTCTCAGTGCTGTTATTATTTATTACATCATCATTATTATTATGCATAGAAGATAATTTTGGCCAAATACATCATTTTGGGGGTCCTTGAGCACCACACTGATATAGTTTCTCAGTTAAAACAGATGACATTTGTAGAATTGGCCTCAGGTCTTAATGGGTTAACATTTAAACCCGGTGTCAGCTAGCTAGGACACCTACTGGTTGATTGCGACCATAGGTCGTAGTTTAGTATGACAACGGTCACATCTTGTCTCTGTGTAACTCTCGGTTTGACGCTCTGATATCACCCTCTGACATCACTGTGATGTCAGGGGAACCACACTAACAGAATCCCTTTTATGCCCTTATATGGAGATCCCTGATGTCATCAATATTAAGCCCATATCTAGCAGGACTTCATATGGGAAGGGAATGCCACATCGGCCACATACCACTCTAACGGAATCCATATATGGCCAAGACAGCCCATATCTGTGTGGCTGGTTAATTTTCACAATATAGCTCATTGCAGTCTGTATAAGAAATCTAGAATCTTTGTCCATACATACTGTATTTCAACGTTATACTAGTAAGAAATAGTCAATCTACAAGCTCAGAAAGCTCAGAAATCGTGATGATACAGATACTCTTTTCAAGACCAAATTATGTATTTGTTCTTGTTCTGGACTGGTTTGTGTGTCACGGTCCATTGACCTTCTTAACTCTCACTGTTAACAACCGTGTTCCCACCTCAATGTCATTGTCATCCCAGTGAAAAGGACATTTGAAACCTGTGCACCACTGTCCCTGTAGGCTGACCTGAGAGCCAGAACTCTTCTTGGCTTCATTCTTCTATGTTCTCTTTGATGTATTCATGTTTTTGTCATTGTACATAGATGTCCATTCATTCTGTCACTTAGCAGGATAATGGGGTGTTGAAAATAACCAAAGGAGGGCAGGGCAGGGCATCTTATTCAGTGTTAAAACGGTTCCAAATAGATTACAGAGGGAGGGAGGTCATTCAATCTACAATTTAGGTGACAATGCACAATGTTGCACATTACGCTAATCATCTGGGGACCCCCCAAAATAATTTGGGGACCCCCATGCATTTTGGGAACCATTGCAGTATACAACCACTCCTCCATCCTTCGTTGGAAGTCTGGCTTGGTTAGGACTAGGAGGCAGCAGTGTTGACATCAGTGGATCAATTGGCCTGTCTGCACTTCAGTGTGCACCAGCGCATGCTAACAGCTAACATGAGCAGTCATACAGTGCCGTGGTGTGTATGTAGGCGGCAAACATTGCCTAGTAGTAATTCGCTAACAAAGCCTGGGGCTGTGGGACGAGTTGGAGGCTAGTTACCATAAACGCTTGTGAGATAAGTTACTGCACATTGCTTTGAAGTTGTGTGTGATAGTGAGTGGTAGTGAATCTCATCATATCAGACTTATGTGTGCCAAAAACGCCTTTCCCTGTAACCTAGAAAGTAGGAAAAGAATATAGTTAACCCTGCATGTGTGTCTGTGAGTGAATGTCTTTCTTCCTAGTTACTGGAGTCCCACATACAGTATTTGGAGCAGGGCATTGGCTGTGCTCCGTTGCCAATTAACCAGAGGCATTCTTGGCAGAGAAAAGGCTGAAGTGGGTACATATTATGGTGGCCCGCCTACACCAAGTGATATCGTCGGAAATGAATGCCCTACTTGATGATCATACTGCATGCAGTGTCACACAAAAGCATCGAAAGTAGCAGATTCACAAGCTCAAGCTTGTAGATCTGCTACGTTTGTTGCTTTTGAATTTCAATCCTGAAAAGTAGTTTTGGACACATGAGGTTTCCAATCCGACAAATGCTGTATAGTATTAGGCCTTACACCCATGATACGCTGTAGGCCTACATAACACCAAATGATATAGAAGGCAAACGATAATCTGTAGGCCTATACACCAAATCATAAACTGTAGACATACATCAAATCAAAATGGTAAATGGTGCATTTATATGGCGCCTCTACCCAACTTAAGGCATTTACAGAGATTGTGCATTACATTCACCCATTCACACACACATTCATAGGCAGATGAAAACATGTACCGGGAACAACTAGGGGTTCAGATTCTTGCTCAAGGACTTCTTCAACACTAACTCTGGGGGAGCCCGGGATCAAACTGGGGACCTTTCGGGAACCCTCTGTGTTCTAATGATGGTTTCTCTACCCCTGAGCCACATAATCTGTTAGCCTAATTAATCATAGGTTGTAGATCTACACCAAATAATAATCTGTATGCTTCACAAAATCCTACGGTATATGCCTGCACCATGTGGTCATAGCAGAGAGCCAGCAGCGCTCCGAGGGCTCCTCCTGCCACCACCGCCTGGGTAGTGCCAGCTGTCCCCGTCCTGTGCCAACCATAGTATGTGTCCTCCATGTCCACTCACTGCCAACCATAGTATGTGTCCACCTGTCCTCTGCCAACCATAGTATGTGTCCCCCTGTTGTCCACTGCCCCAGTTTGGGATTCATGCTTTGTATACTACAATCCATACCTTCATGACCACTGCTGTATCATCACTGCAATCTACTAGTGAGAAATGTTCACTTGAAATTTCGTTATTTGTGTCATGTAGCAATGTATAAATTGTGCTTAACCACTTAAACCCTATTCTTGGGGTATTTCCCTGTATACCAAATATCTTAGCTGAAAATAGCTATATCAGCTATTTTCACTGAATGTTCGCCCACATAGTAGTGGTCTTTTCTGTGTAAACAGTATCTGACTGCTATTCTACTTACTTTGGAGCACCTTCTTGTTTTCTCAATTCCCTATTAAATATATATTATTTCTGCTTTTTTCTGCCCTTTATTGATAGCATATGGTAGATTGACAGGAAATGGGGAGAGAGAGATGGAGTGACACGCAGCAAAGGTCGTCAGGATCGGGATTTGAACCTTTGCAGCCTATGTGCCCAGACCGCGTTGAGGTTCGGCCCCGGCCTCAACACACTATTTACTCCACCACTGTTGTTTGTCGACTAGAGTTCATGACACTTCTTACCCGTGTATCTTGCACTTTTCAAGCCACTCTGGACAAGATTGTCTGCTAAGTGCTAACATCACTAAATTACATCCCAAGGCTAGACAAGGCTTTACACCAGAGACATGGGTCAACGCTAGAGCTAAATGGGCATTTCCTAGTTGTCTTTCACTCTGTTTAAGTTCCGGATGCCATCTTATTCCATCCGTAACTAATGGGGCCGTGTCTTGCCAGGGGCTGCAGCTGAATGCACAATCAAACAGTCAGCTTCCCTTCCTACTGGCAATCACTGGTGCACCCCTACGTGGCATTTGATAGAGCACCATATGCAATGTCTGCTAGAGTGTGTGTGTGTGTGTGTGTGTGTGTGTGTGTGTGTGTGTGTGTGTGTGTGTGTGTGTGTGTGTGTGTGTGTGTGCATGTGTGTGTGTGTGTGTGTGTGTGTGTGTGTGTGTGTGTGTGTGTGTGTGTGTGTGTGTGTGTGTGTGTGTGTGTGTGTGGCTGGCTGGCTGGCTGGTATCATACTACCCTACTGTGGGAAGGCATCTGTTAGTGCGCACACATGCACCGCGCACACAATCATACACACAGCTGGTACTTCTTTTGAAGTCAGCATAATCACTGTCAGAGCATAAATCTATCTATCTAATATAGCTATCTACAAATGGTAAATGGTGCATTTATATTGCACCTTTATCTAAGGTGCTTTACATTGTGCATTACATTCACCCATTCATACACACATTCATACACAGATGGCAGAGGAAACCATGCAAGGCACCAACCTGCACATTGGGAGCAAACAGAGGTTCAGTGTCTTGGTCAACTACACATAAATCTTGTAGTTCCCCTAGCGGCCACTCTACCTCCTGAACCACTGACGCATGTCTGTCTGTCTGTCAGTCTCGATCATCTTCACCATAACATATCCATAACATCCCATACATCAACATAAACAAACTGTCTGTAACATAGTTAAAGATGATGGAAAAAGAATAGGCTTAACATGCGTATCATATGATATCATATTGTTTGACTAAAAGCAGTTGCAATGATTGAAAGTAAGTCAATGGTAAACCAGCCAAATAAACAAAAGTGTGTGTGTATATGTGTGTGTGGCTGTACACACATACGTGTCACACACACACACACACACACACACACACACACACACACACACACACACACACACACACACACACACACACACACTGCGTACACACAGTAACATGTATAGAGAATTTGACTTGAGAGGATGGTGACATTAGAATGACAGATGGCTACACAGAGAGATGAGTGTGTTGACAGACAGGAGGAGAGGGAGAGGTGATGGTTTTATCTGTGGAATCTCTGCAGTACAGCGGGTTGGTTGATCCACCAGGAAATCAATGGCAGCACTGATTAAATGGGTAGATGGCACGCGAATGCAATGCAGGCCTGCTGTGTACTGTAGCTCAATAATCAACAGACTTCACTTCACTTTCTAACAGGAAAAGTAAACCCTTTCGCAACAACTGCCTCTTGTTGTGTGTACCCTGGGAAACGCTTGGCTCCTCAAAACATTCCTGTTGTACTCTTTGAAGAGATTATTATGTAAAGTATTAAACGTAAATACTGTATGTGTTATGTAAACGGAACACGTGACGTTTGTCGGCGCCGGGTCGAGTTGAGGCACAAAGGAATTTTAATTAACTCTGCTGCTGACACTGAATACAGTCTCTGTCAGGTCGGGAAACAAACTTCCCAGTTTGATCCCCCAGAATTGGTGTCGAAGTGTCCTTGAGCAAGTCACTGAACCCCTAATTGCTCCCAATGAGCAGGTTGGTGCTTTCACCTCCACCATCGGTGTATGAATGTGTGTGTGAATGGGTGAATGTAATAATCTATGTAAAGCACCTTGGATGAAGACGCTGTATAAATGCACCATTTACCATTTAGTTGATTTTATTTCACGAGTCAGAGTGGTCTGCCACCCCTTAATGATTTTATTTTTTACCAGTCAGAGTGGTCTGCCACCCCCTTCATGGGTGATGGGTCCCTGCACCAACGAGGGCCTCTCTCCTTTCATGCCACACACAGACACCGATATGCCCAGAGCACCTCACCAAAATAGAGCTGAGCCAACTTCCTGACATCCCGGGGCTTTTCAATGCAAACATAAGACAGACCTCATGAATTGACACATTATTCCCTCACCTCCCTCCCTCCCTCCCGTTGCTTTTCTATCTCTCTCTGTCTGTCTGTCTGTCTGTCTCTTCTTCTCTCACTAGAGCTTGAGAGAAGAAAGGGACAGATATTCAAAGCGGGTTTTGTTTTTCACATCTATCGTCACACAGCTTTGCAGCAGTTTTGTAATAGGTGTGTAACGTGTCACATGGTGTTGCCTGCCATAAATGAGCAGATATATAAGCTCACAATGTGTCATGTTCACGACGCATTGGGGCCTTTTCCACCGGCAAAGAACCGGTTCTGGTTCTTTCTCCCGCCTATGGGATGAACCAGAGCTGAGCTTTTCCACGAGAACCGGAGTTGGTTCCGAACCGTAAAAGTTGCTTCCGAACGGGAACCACAAAATCCTTGGTTCCTCTGGTTCAATCATGGTTAAATCTGGTGGAAACGCAAGCCTGTTCGCAAGAATGAACCATGGTTCCTAGAAAGTTGAACCGGCACTGGTTCTAGACCTGCAGTGACTACTATCACCCTCCTCCCCGCCCGGCTCTCCTTTCCCGAATACGGGCCAATTGTGTTTGTGTAGCGACAAAACCGGATGCACCACCACGGTGGATTCGAACCCACAAGTGCCTGTGATGGGCCACTGTGCCACCCGAGCCTTTCTTTTTGTTCGTTTTCTTCAACTTCCCACATTGAAAGTTATTGTCATCAGACCTTGTAGGTTGTCTGATCAAGAGAGACAACAGGTCTTATTATGTGTCTGTGTTGTGTCCTAGTCACCGTTGGGACATGATGACATGAACCTGTGACAAAACAGCTGATTCCTGTGTTATCCTCCCCTTGGATGGGTCTGTTATCACCCCTGTCATGCCTTGGCCAAGGCTCAGTAGTCGGACTACTAACTACCAGGAGCTGGTAGATCCGTGTTATCGCCCATAGACTTGTCATTGCAATGCGCATGCGCCAACGCACGTTCACAGGAACAGTATACTGGTCGCGCCGTCAGTGAGAATCGAACCCCGGCCGTCGGATTACCAGTCCCCGACGCTACCGACTGAGCTAACCAGGCAGCTGGCGGACTTTCATTTTTTTGCTTGGTTTTACACATGACTCGGTAACAGAACGCGACAAGGCGGTGAAAAATACTATGCCTAACCCTAAAACTAACCCTAACCCTAAACCCTAACCCTAACCCTAACCCTAACTCTAACCCTAACCCTAACCCTAACCCTAACCTTAACCTCAGTAAAACTATGGCTAAACCTAATGCTAAAAAAAATCTCGGAGCGGCGCATCCATCTCCGTAGCGTCCTCAGTAAGAACGCATGGCTAGAATTCCCAACTCTGTAGTCTCGAATCCCAGCGTGACTTCTTTTTTCCCCTCGTGTGTTAGCGCATGCGCATTGCAATGACAGGACCAAGGCTGATATTAAGGCTGATATTGGGACTACCCAGCTGCTGGTAGTTGGTAGTCTGACTACTGAGCCTTGGCTAAGGTATGACAATTTTGATAACAGTCCCATCCCAAGGATATGATAACACGTGTATCAGGTGGACAAAAGCACAGCCAAGTCTGTCATTTGAGTCAAAGTGAGAAAAGACCTGTTCAGTATTGAGAACACAGGTTTGGGTTTTAGTGCAAAAAAGGTGTGATGAAACTGATGATCATAACAGACACATTCTGGATGGGGGAAAATGGGATTGAAAAAGGATTGGATGTTTGATCATTTTGGTTTTACATTTTTAATTGGCCGTTTGAAGTTTGTTTTTAGACGCATGCATAATTTTCACGTCCTAATTAAAACTAGGTTAAGACTATTGTGTGCCTGTGTGCAACCTTGTCTGTTTCTCTCTCTCTCTCTCGTTCTCTTTCATTTCTTTGCATGCTGCTGACTCTTTCTCTCCTCTCTCTCTATCTCTCTCTCTCCCCCTCTCTCTCCCTCAATCATTCCCGCTTCTCTCGCGCACACACAGTAGACAACAAAAGAGCTCTTAGAGGACAAAAGCCCATTATTTTGATTTAATGAAAATGAAGGACTTATCCTCTCCACTGTGGCAGTTACACACACACACGCACGCACGCACGCATGCACGCACGCACGCACGCACGCACGCACGCACGCACGCACGCACACACACACACACACACACACACACAAACACACACAGACTCGCCAGTCAGAGGAACTAATCCTAATCTGAGCGTGTGTTCCTACAATGACAAGGCAGTAATCAGACTTTAGAGAACAGAGACGGACACAAACACATGCTGTGCTCCTCATTATGTAACTGACCACATGGACGCACACATGGATGCTGACCAGTGTTTATTTAGTCGACAGACTATGAGGAAAAATTTCCCTTTTTCACTGACGAAAACGAAACAAAAACTAAATACAAACTATGCTTAATGTTAGTGAGGGACTAGTGGAGAAGAGAGCCAGTTGAAATAAAAGACAAGTCATTTTACGCTTATCTGCGCGCGGGTGTCACGCCCGAAAATAGATGATCTACAAGCTCACCTGCTATTTTCGGCATGCAGCAAAGCATAAATTACGCATTACGACACCATCACAGCCTGATAAGATACATTTTAGTCGACTAAATTAACTCTAAATTTTGTTGACAAAAATCGTATAATATTTAGTAATGCGGCACAGAACTATAACCCAGTAGAAATAGCGATTCTTTCTGAGCGTCTCACATCTGGATATAGCCTCCGTGTGGCCTAATTACTCCCCCGATGTTGCAGATGACAAACGTGGTCTGAGTCTCAGACAGTGGTTAAATATAGGGCAAATAAATGGTGTGGCATAGTAATGATTTGTGATGATAATGAGTACTGTAGCCTAGTGGCCTTCCTTTCAGATGGTTGTAATGAATTGAACTCAATGCTGAATGTTCTGATTAGAATGGAGAGCACATGCAGCAGCCTAGAGGATGCCTTCATCCATTTGCAACCTTCATCAACCTTTCAATCTTTATATACGTTGGCGTATATAAAGGCGTTGTGAGCTCGTAGATCGGCTATTTTCGGCAAAGAGGTTTGGGGTAGAGGGGAAAAAGAGTGAAAGGTCAAGTGTATTAAGTATTGACGGTTCAAGTGGTTAAATATCTGAAAACACAAATTTACATGAATCCAAAATACACTGATGATTGTGCTGTCAAACGATTAAACTATATGGAATCTATGAAAAGGTAGTGGGGGGTCTCTCCCTGCTTCATCTCTCTCTCAACTGAGGGGTCCTTGGCCTGAATACGTCAAAGACCCCTGGTCTAGGCCCAGTTGCAAATTGCAGACAGGCTTTCATGGTGGTTTTGAAGGAGGCTAGGGAGTCGCACTGATTGACTGTCGGGAGGACATTTGCATATTTTGGTGGCATAAAAGTAGAATGAATTCATCCCCATGTTTGTGCCGAATCTGGGGGGAATGATATCCATGGAGCTCCCTCTGGCGTTCTCACTCTTTTGAAGTAGTCAGACAGGTACAGTACTCATCCCTTGAGCATCTTGAAAACCAGGCACATTGCAAGTTGCTGTACTGTCCTCGACCCTGAGCCAGAAGGGGGTCCGGTCTGAAATGTAAGTTATTAATGTTAAATAAATATGGATTATGGATAAAATCCATAGCCAAAATAAGAGACACAAGCCAAAGGACAGTCCATAGATTGCTGTATTTTGAGAGGGTCAGACAAGGAAGACAAAACAGTGAGCTGCCATAGCGGCAGCTTTCTAAATCTCTCTCTCCCAAAATGGAAGTTTAACATGTATATAAAGAGTACAGTTATGACAGTATAAGATCGTGGGACTTATTGATTGGTTCCCAGATCATAACAAGGAAGTAACAGGAAGAAAGGGACACGTAGTGTTGGTCATTTTCCACAGTGAGATACAGTATATCATGATTTCGTAGTCAGGACAACCAAAGTTACTATGACCTGTAATCAGTTTAGCCTGAACCTACAGTATCCGACCAAAATGTGGTCTCTATACTGTAAGTTCAGTTCATATTATATATATTATATGGTCATATGAGCCTCATACACAAACCATGAATTATGTATCATAATTCTTATCTTATCACGGTCCACACAGCCAAATAACACATTCAATTTGGGGGTCCTTGACCTGAAAATGTTTGACAAACACCACGGGAATATACAGTACGTGGTTGTTTATCTTGGCCAGCGTTTCGGAATAGTTTGGCCCTCCTCCATATAGATATTGACCCTTGCAGGAGAGTGGAGACAGTCGTCCATTTATCATAGTTCTGCAAGGACATCCGGTGTCCTCCAGTCCCTATCATCAGACATATGGGGGTTCCATGGTCTTACATACACACGCTGTGTAAACGTTTTGGGAATAGGGAATATGGGAATTGGGCTTTATTTCTTTGATGAATTGTTCAGCTTGGTTCCAGGTGATCCACCATGCTGCTGCTGATGAAACATACATACAGCAAGGCTTTGTGTTAAAAAGAGACGCTGACATTTTACCGTTCCACACTAGTTCCCCACCGTATGCGGGCATCCTGCCCAGACCAACCTGCACTACTGGCACTGCACAGGGGGCATTGTGTGTGTGTGTGTGTGTGCGCGCGTGTGTGTGTGTGTGTGTGTGTGCGCGCGCGCGTGCATGCGTGCGTGCAAGAGAGAGTGAGTGTCAAGGAGATGACAGCTTACACAATTCTCTCTCAGCTCACTGCATATTAATGAATGGACTTACAGACACTAGGCCAGGGTGATGTTAAGGATGCTGAGAGATGAGCCTCAGCATCCTCCTGTGTGTGTGTGTGTGTGTGTGTGTGTGTGTGTGTGTGTGTGTGTGTGTGTGTGTGTGTGTGTGTGTGTGTGTGTGTGTGTGTGTGTGTGTGTGTGTGTGTGTGTGTGTGTGTGTGTGTGTGTGTGTGTGTGTGTGTGTGTGTGTGCATGCGTGCACACTGTGAGTGTGTGCATGCAAGCTTTTGGAGTGGAAGTAATTTGGTTTTAGTCTTGACATTCGGCAGATCAAATTATCAATGTTTTTTCCCCCTCCTCGTATTAATGCAGAGTATTGTTTCTGTCTCTCATTAATCACATGTCATCGTCCTCCTAACTGCATCTGTTTTTTAACCATATCACCGGTCCAGACTCATGCACACGCAGGCACACATGCACTCTTCTTCTGCCAGTGTCTTTTTGTTACCATATCATCCACACAGTAAAATCCTGTTAATTTGTAACCAACCAGCCTATGGGTCAGTATTATGTGCTTTGATAAACACATTCTTAACAATTTCAGTGTGCGAGACAAGTAGCTAGCAAAGAACAACATGGCTACTGTGAAAGGAACCTGCAGCTGCAACGCAGCTGATTGATGCTTATGTCCAGCTGCTATTCAGCCAGTTCTTTAAGGAGGACTTAATGAATGCAAACAAAGGAGCTAGTATTAAATACCCATCAGGCTTGCAGGTAAGCCATTCCACATGGGTGGTCTATGGCTGAATACTGCAGTAAAGGCAAGGCAAGTTAATTCAACAACACAACACATTCACGTTCTCTGTCGCCACGACTGATTTCAGTCATTTTTATTCAATAGAAGTCAGCATGTCTTCTATGGAAGCATGTTGCACAGCGAATACATTATAGATAGGCAATTTTTGGCTATCATTCTAAGATTAGAGCATTTGAAGTGTTCAAACTAGCATTATGTTCAGAACCATCTTTCATAAACCCAAATAGACTCTGATGTTTCATAAAAGCAAAGGTTAAAGCCCCAATCTGTGATTATTTCACCTAGCTGGCAGTATGTTGAGCAGTATTTTTCCATGAGGCATGGAGCGTGACATGAGGCGTGATGCACGGACGGGTGGACGGACGGACATGATCAGTCAACAGTCAGAATGCAGTCTAGTTTTACATAATGTGTTAATTGTGTAGGAAACGGCATTGGTGCAGTGGAGGTCTCTTTCCACACTGTTTCACAAATGGCACATTAGGACATACAATTACACGGTTTTATTCAAAGTGCTTCACACGACAAAACATGAAACATGTGTGGAACATGGAACATTAAGACAGAAGTGCATAAGAAGCACATCATAGCAGCAACAGTTAATTGTAGATTAATGAATCGAAACCCTATAACACCATTCGCATCAAATTTGCATCCCAAGAATTACATTAAAGAAGTACCGTACTTGCTGGTATCACTTTAACCAGATCCTCTACTGTGTAGTGGCTTTGCATTAAAGTCAGCCTGGGTGTTTTAGCACTACAGCATGGGTCTTCAACGTTTTCAGGCCAAGGACCCCTTAGCTGAGAGAGAGATGAAGCAGGGACCCCCACAACCTGTTCATAGATTCCATATAGTTTAATCGTTTGACAGTACAATCACCAGTGTATTGTATTTTGTATTCATGTCAATTTGTGTTTTCAGATATATAACCACTGGAACCGTCAATACTTAATAAACTTGACCTTTCACTCTGTACTTAGTCTGCTCCTTTTTCCCCTCTATTTTTGCTGAAAATAGCCGATCTACAAGCTCACAACGCCTCGCAGCGCGAGGCGTTGTGAGCTTGTAGATCTGCTATTTTTGGCTAAAGTTCTCAGAATATGGACACTAGGGTTCAAGTGGTTAATATGAAAAAGGAGAAAAAAAGTTTCACAAAGATTTGGAGGACCCCCTGTAGTAACTCTGAGGACCCCCCAGGCGTCCCGGACCCCCTGTTGAAGACCCCTGGTGTAGTGGCTTTGCAGTAAAGTCAGCCTGGGTGTTTTAGCGCTACAGTAGGCCTATATGTGGCCCTGACTCTCATTCTCTGCCTGTCAGCAGCAGTCAAGCTTTTCCTGGATGAAAGACAGCATGGGCTAGAAGACCTCTGTCAACACCTGCTGGGAATGCTATAGCTCTGTTTGCCTTTCAAAAACAGTAGTTTTAAACCAGCAAATTATGGATTGGATGATATGTTTTTCCGTTCAGTGGGCGATATTTGATTTGGGTTCGGATAACGGAGAGAGAGGGAAAAGAAAAAGAGAGGGAGGAAGTGAGGCGGGGAGGAAAAGTCAACAGCGCCGGAGCCTCCACTGTTATCACAGAAGAAGGAAATGGAACAAGCCCTTTTCCCCTCGCAGCCCGCTGTCCCCACGCTGGCTCTCTGACCCGCTGGTGTTTTCACTGGCAACGCACTGAGAGAGGGAGTGGACGGACAGACAGACAGACAAGACAGAACACTGAGAGAGGGAGTGGACAGACAGACAGACAGACAGACAGACAGACAGACAGACAGACAGACAGACAGACAGACAGACAGACAGACAGACAGACAGACAGACAGACAGACAGACAGACAGACAGACAGAGGGAGTGGACAGACAGACAGACAGACAGACGGAACACTGAGAGAGAGGATGGACAGAGTGTTTGCAGTTCTCATCGGGTTTGAGTAAAATGGTGACCCCCCCCCCCCCCCCGGCTTAGGATGCATTGTCTCTCATGAGAAATAACATTCAAAAAAATTAAATACTTCTTGGAATTTTAATTTTGCTACACTTAAACCACACTGTAGCCTCAAATGTGTCAGCCGTTTATTATGATTTTGTATAGGTCCAAGTTTAAGTATAGCCTGTTAATTGCGACCGTAGGTCGCACTTACTACAGAAAGCTCCACCAGGTGTCCGTGCGTCAGTCCGTCACACGTCACACGTCACACTTTTGCCCTGCTCATATCTCCGCAACCGTTGCCCCGATCCATGCCAGATTTTGCACACACACTCCTTACCTGCCAAACTAAAACCTCCAAGGACCCCCGGAGCTCCAGGGACCCCCAGGTCCCTGGGGGACCCCCAGATGTAAAAAATTTCCAAATGTGAAAAAATGACCAAATGACCACCCCAACGGGGCTGCTCACGGGGAATTCCCGGGGACCACCGACTCCTTGTGCTCCAGAACGGATGCAAAAGTGGTGGCGCCCCCAGTGGAGGACCCCCTGCCACTGCAGCGCACATAAAATGCCGTAACTTGGGCAAGGAGCGACCGGGAGAGCCGGGGCCGGTACCTATTCGTCCGCCTCGGCGGCGCGGAGACCCCACCCCTCATTTCTCACATGGCCCTCTTCTAGCGCCACCTTCAGGCCGATTTTTGAAAGCACATTTTTGGACACTGCTCCTCCAATTTTTGCCCTAAAATCACGCAAATCGCTACACAGTATGTCTACACTCATGTCATCAACATGGATCCGTCCACATTTTTTGGGGACACTGCTCCCTACTCTTTGTGTATACATGTGACCTACGGTCGCTTATCTCCCGATTAGGGAGTCTTACTGGTAATAAACGGCAGACATTTGTACTGCAGTTGTAGGCTATACTGTGGTTTAAGTTTAGCGAAACAAAAGAATTGTCGGATATTTGTACTTAGGTCCAAAGTTTGCATGTAGCCTGTTCTTAATAAACGGCTGACATTTGTATGCTACTTTAGTACAGTGTGGTTTAAATGTGATACTTCAGTATGAATCGCATCTCAAGTGTAACAGATTTTAATTATGAGCACATCCTCGAGAGATTAAATGAACTTGCTAGTAACCTACTGGTTCTGACTAATATTACTGTAATTAGGCTATTTTAATCAATGCAATCACTATATTTCTTCTATATTTTCTATTTACTAGGATCTGCTGCCACACTTAAAAGGGGCACTGTATAACTTTCTTTTATGAATAAAATGTAATTTAGTCCAATCTGTATGGTAGGGTATGTTAACTCATTCGTAGTTAACGGCCGAGGACCCCGAAGTTTTTTCTATGTCTTTCACTGCTGGCTTCTCCTACCTGTTAAAGCGGCCGCTAATCCAGTTCCCATCGTGCGTGATCGGACACTGCTATGCATGGTTTGTTCGCGTATTCCATCAGCTTCTCAAATCCTTTTATTTTTTTTCAATTGATCCATAAGTTCTCCGTCTGTAAGCTGCCGTGTTTACACAGAAAGCCAACGGGCCAAAATAGAGGACGGACCATCAGCTTCCGGTTTACGGTGTCAATGTTAACTGGTCCGCTCAATAATGTGTCCGTGTAGAAACCGATCACGGAGCATTAGTTCCGGCCTATTTTAGTTCCGCCTCGATAAAATCTTTTTTTTAAATTAAAGCTTATTAAATCTTCGGGTTCCTCGGGCATGGCAGGGAAGGGATACAAAGGGGTATTTTTTTGGCAGAGGTTGAGTTAATACAGTATGACTCATACAATCGGGAGGGGTGGTTGTATTTCTTCTATTGAGACATTTAGATCCTGTGTCTAGGTGAGACATGACCTTTGACACAATACTGTTTCTGGTCTGGTCACAAATTGAAGGTCAAGATTAAATATATCCCCTGAGCAAGCAGGCTCTATTAGCTCAACGGTTAAAAGAGTCTGGCAGACCAGGGTTCAAATCCGGGGTAGAAGAAGAAAGTTACATAATGCAGCTTTAATGATTTTTATGTGTATCTACAAATACAATTCAATGACATCAAACATGAACCTTATCCTAAACCCATGTGGACCATTATACTGTATTATCTAACAGCAGTGGGAAACAAAGAGAGAAATAAATGTAGGAATGAGCTTAGTTTCTACTTCAACCATGCATTAGCCACCACTCTGCCACACAATGAAATCCTGAGAGTCTGTTTAACTGTATTTGACTGTGGACCAGATCCCTGTCTCTCTCAAAGCCCGGTTTCCCTGAGGACAGAACAGAACACACTGCTCTTTGACTGTTAATGCGAGACGTACGTGCAAGAGTGTGTGTGTGTGTGTGTGTGTGTGTGTGTGTGTGTGTGTGTGTGTGTGTGTGTGTGTGTGTGTGTGTGTGCGTGCGTGCGTGTGTGAGAACATTGGGGACAATCTGCAGGCCTGTTTCTCCTCGCAAATCCCTGAATGCAAATACGGCACTGTCGGGCGGAAAATCCTTGTACTGTATGTCCAAAACCCTTCAAAAAAAATAAAAAATAGATAAAACATTAGTCAAAATAATCCCTAATATCTACAAACTCACAACGTGGCGCATCATCACCACATGCTGTGAGCTTGTGGATCGGCAATTTTTGTGTGACACTCTAGTATGATGAAGTCATTAAACATGGAGATACAAGGTTTTTTGCCTGACCGAATGCACATTTCTAATCCATCGCAGCCAATCATAACTCTTCGTCTGGCAGGGAATGGCTGCCCTGCAAGCCAATGATGACCCAGAATAGAGAATGAGAGCCATGTGCTGCCAGGTGCCAAGTACTTGAGTAAATGTACTCAGTTACGTTAACGCCACTGTGTGCAGGTGCCAAGCCTGCCATCAATGAGCCCTGAGTAGCAATAAAATCCACTCTGTGAAATCACTGCCAATACGACTCTGTGCCAACTGAACTGTGTGTGTGTGTGTGTGTGTGTGTGTGTGTGTGTGTGTGTGTGTGTGTGTGTGTGTGTGTGTGTGTGTGTGTGTGTGTGTGTGTGTGTGTGTGTGTGTGTGTGTGTGTGTGTGTGTGTGTGTGTGTGTGTGTGTGTGTGTGTGCGCGCGTCTGCCTAAATGTCCCCATGCACATCCCACAAAATATGTGCGTGTGTCCAACACTCGCTCATCTTACAATAAATGCGACAAACGCTCAGCATAGCCAGGTATATCTCATTCGCATAAATCTCTAATCTTGGACTATTAATACTTGGAGGCCAATCTATGATGCGATCAGGGATCTCCATATACAGTGTGTTTAATAAAAGGAGATCCCAGACAAACAAACGGATACAGAGATCTCCATATAGAGCAATAAAAGAGACAGAAATTGAAATTTGTGGATATTATATAGACAGTTCCAGACACAACATGACTTCCCACTGAGCGTGTCAGTCCCTCAGGCCCACATGAACATACTGTACTGTGTACTAGGGATGGAACGATAAGCGATATTATCGTTTATCGTGTTAAAAAACATTCACGATAATCGTATCGTGGAGATTTAATTTATCGTAAAATCGTCCTCCGTCATGCACTGGGATCAATTCACTTTTTTATTTGCGTAGCTGGATATCCAGTACCACTTAAACCCTCTATTGGTAAAACATACTTATAATATAGGTACTTGATACAAGCTCGCGACACGTTGTGAGCTTGTAGATTTGCTATTTTTTGGCAAATGTTCCGCCCCAGGATAATGGATGTCGGGGATATTTTGATTATTGTGATAATATCGTAAATCACGATTTCTCTCACAATAATCGTGATATGACATTTTCATATCGTCCCATCCCTACTGTGTACACGCCAAGTCTGACGTCTATCGGTCAGATGCTTGTCCAGATGTGCGGGGGACACATGGACAGTCTGAAGTCCCATCAGTCACATGCTTCTCCAGATGTGCGGGGGACAGATGCACAGTCATGCAGAGTGCTTAGTATAATGGCTTGAAGTCCATTATGTCAGAGATATGCAGGACATGCATGCACGCACACACGCACACATTTATATAGATAGATTTGTTTAAAATCAAGTGGTTAATATATGATTCATAGATCTGTTGTATCTCTCTCCCTTCAACCCCCCCCCCCCCCCTTCCCCCCCAAGGTCATTTGGTGGCCCAGGGCCAGTGGAGGAAGTCACACACTGTTGTCATTCTCACTCCCTCTCTTTTATCAGAGGAAAACAACTTTTAACGTTAAAGACTGTCGTCATCAACTTTCCTTGTCTTTGACTTGTTTTTCCTACTGTACCTCCGTCTTCCTCTTTTATCTCCGGCCTAAAAAAACTGCTGAATATTTTGGGAAAGAGTCAAACAGGCCTCTTCTAGGGTGACGGCCAAATTTATACTCTATCCACTCTGTGAAAATAACAGAATCTTCAGCTGGTAAATCTGTTGCAAAGTATAAATTATCCCAAAGCTTCTCTTTCTTTCAAGGGGGAGAAATGGCAGCATCATTGTGTCGCTGTCGCATCACAGCACCGTTTGTCAGGATATTATGGGCTAAAAGCCTGTTTGATTTATACTTACTCCTTCGAGAGTGTTGTGTGTGGCAAAATAGCAGATCAACGAGCTCACTACTCATCACATCTGCGACACGCTGTGAGCTTGTAGATCGTCTATTTCCGTCTCGAGGCGACACCCTTGTTGTAAGTCAGGCTTTTAGCCCTAAGCTGCTCTTGACGTCATCAGAATACTTTGCAAAGTCATCCAGAGCCAACTTTTAAAAAGTGGAAATTAACACCTCTCTGTTCCTTCCTCTCTCTCCATCTGTGGTTCCTCTTCCATCTCGCTCTCTCTCTCTGTCATGTTTCAACACTTCCTCTTCACTCCACCTTTTTATGAACCATTC